>NC_053392.1:106059820-106363153 GCF_905171765.1 Bufo bufo | reverse complement strand
GAGTATTGTGCTGCTGCCATGGAGCAGACCCTACAGAGGAGGAGGAGGAGTATTGTGCTGCTGCCATGGAGCAGACCCTACAGAGGAGGAGGAGGAGTATTGTGCTGCTGCCATGGAGCAGACCCTACAGAGGAGGAGGAGGATTGTGCTGCTGCCATGGAGCAGACCCTACAGAGGAGGAGGAGGAGGATTGTGCTGCTGCCATGGAGCAGACCCTACAGAGGAGGAGGAGGAGTATTGTGCTGCTGCCATGGAGCAGACCCTACAGAGGAGGAGGAGGAGTATTGTGCTGCTGCCATGGAGCAGACCCTACAGAGGAGGAGGAGGAGTATTGTGCTGCTGCCATGGAGCAGACCCTACAGAGGAGGAGGAGGATTGTGCTGCTGCCATGGAGCAGACCCTACAGAGGAGGAGGATTGTGCTGCTGCCATGGAGCAGACCCTACAGAGGAGGAGGATTGTGCTGCTGCCATGGAGCAGACCCTACAGAGGAGGAGGATGAGTGTGCTGCTGCCATGGAGCAGACCCTACAGAGGAGGAGGATGAGTGTGCTGCTGCCATGGAGCAGACCCTACAGAGGAGGAGGATGAGTGTGCTGCTGCCATGGAGCAGACCCTACAGAGAAGGAGGAGGAGGATTGTGCTGCTGCCATGGAGCAGACCCTACAGAGGAGGAGGATTGTGCTGCTGCCATGGAGCAGACCCCACAGAGGAGGAGGAGGATTGTGCTGCTGCCATGGAGCAGACCCCACAGAGGAGGATGAGTGTGCTGCTGCCATGGAGCAGACCCTACAGAGGAGGAGGAGGAGGATTGTGCTGCTGCCATGGAGCAGACCCTACAGAGGAGGAGGAGGAGGATTGTGCTGCTGCCATGGAGCAGACCCTACAGAGGAGGAGGAGGAGTATTGTGCTGCTGCCATGGAGCAGACCCTACAGAGGAGGAGGAGGAGTATTGTGCTGCTGCCATGGAGCAGACCCTACAGAGGAGGAGGAGGATTGTGCTGCTGCCATGGAGCAGACCCTACAGAGGAGGAGGAGGAGTATTGTGCTGCTGCCATGGAGCAGACCCTACAGAGGAGGAGGAGGAGTATTGTGCTGCTGCCATGGAGCAGACCCTACAGAGGAGGAGGAGGATTGTGCTGCTGCCATGGAGCAGACCCTACAGAGGAGGAGGAGGAGGATTGTGCTGCTGCCATGGAGCAGACCCTACAGAGGAGGAGGAGGAGGATTGTGCTGCTGCCATGGAGCAGACCCTACAGAGGAGGAGGAGGAGGATTGTGCTGCTGCCATGGAGCAGACCCTACAGAGGAGGAGGATTGTGCTGCTGCCATGGAGCAGACCCTACAGAGGAGGAGGATTGTGCTGCTGCCATGGAGCAGACCCTACAGAGGAGGAGGATGAGTGTGCTGCTGCCATGGAGCAGACCCTACAGAGGAGGAGGATGAGTGTGCTGCTGCCATGGAGCAGACCCTACAGAGAAGGAGGAGGAGGATTGTGCTGCTGCCATGGAGCAGACCCTACAGAGGAGGAGGATTGTGCTGCTGCCATGGAGCAGACCCCACAGAGGAGGAGGAGGAGGATTGTGCTGCTGCCATGGAGCAGACCCCACAGAGGAGGATGAGTGTGCTGCTGCCATGGAGCAGACCCTACAGAGGAGGAGGAGGAGGATTGTGCTGCTGCCATGGAGCAGACCCTACAGAGGAGGAGGAGGATTGTGCTGCTGCCATGGAGCAGACCCTACAGAGGAGGATTGTGCTGCTGCCATGGAGCAGACCCTACAGAGGAGGATTGTGCTGCTGCCATGGAGCAGACCCTACAGAGGAGGATTGTGCTGCTGCCATGGAGCAGACCCTACAGAGGAGGAGGAGGATTGTGCTGCTGCCATGGAGCAGACCCTACAGAGGAGGAGGAGGAGGAGGATTGTGCTGCTGCCATGGAGCAGACCCTACAGAGGAGGAGGATTGTGCTGCTGCAGCTCCCCAGGCCTCGCACTCAGCTGAAGGACCGCACACTGCAGACAATGAGCCCCTGCAGCACACAGCAGCAGCCGTACGTTCTCACCTGAACACCGCGGCTCTCCGCACTCGTGACCCGGCCCCTGGAGCGCCCTGACACCCGGCCTCACAGTCCACCGCCCGCAATACCGACCTCCACCGACTACAGACAGCGGAACCGCCTTCAAAATCACGCCCAGACAAACCCGCCTCCCCGGTAACCACGCCCATCTGCTTCCCTACCTCCCCTCTGCCTCCGCCTCCGAGTGAACTAAATGCTATCAAAACTAAGTTATGTAGCAGACGCCTGCGGCAGACAAAGAGTTACTGGGCGTGGCCAACCAGAACATTCAGCTAGTCCACACACACGTCCCGTCAATCATCTCTCGCCGGTGACGTAACAGGTTGCGACCACGCCCCTTGGAGACGTATCCCTCTGCATGAAGGATGAATGATTGGATGACGTCAGGCTGTGAGCGGCGCATGCGCAAAATTGAGTTGTACGCTGGCATTGCTGTGCGGTCGCTGTAGTAATCGCCGGGCTTTGTATGAATATGTGTTTAGAGGCTTTGTGACGCCATGATTTTATGCAATTTTTGTTGCAGACGTTTAGTGTTTCAACCGCTGTCTAAACTAAATCGCTGACACGTGACGCAATTATGACGTCATATATTGTCACGGTATAGCCTGTCATTTCATAATGCCTGCTGCTGCAGGATGACGTCAGTGCTGGCCACAGCAACTGGTCGGAAATAAAAAAGGGTTAATTACTAGTAACAGCACCAAAGTGAAGGCAATAATGGCCCAGAGAAGTGCATTCTGTAGTCACAGCACACCCGCAATACTGCACACGACCTGCGGACAGAGGGGGGTGCTGTTTTGGGAAGAAAGCTTTAAAGCACATTTTTTTAAATGCTGTTTTTCAAGCCCAAATCAGGAGTGGGTGGTAAAAGAAGAAAAAGCATTAGGGCGGTTCACACAGTGGAGTTTTGGCATGAAGCTAAGCTGCGAACGGGTCTGTGGCGTTTAAAGGGAACAGCAGCGGTGGCTTCTGCTGGTAGATTTTCATATCATCAAAAGAGAGTTTTGCAGAGTGAATGGGCCCTTAAAGGGGTTTCTCAGCATTGTGGTCATTTTTGATTAGCCCCCATAGCGTGTGGTACCGAATGAAAAGTATCACACTAGCCTGCTGCGCGCCTCTTTGTTCCCGCACCCTGGCTACGTTCGGTGATCTTCCAGCTCGTCTGTCTACTTCTGACGAACTTGTGAACACAAAAAACACGAGGATGCTATTTGTATAAAAATAATTCATTTCATTAAATTACATAGAAGAATAAATATCAGTGTTTAAGTCAAAAGGGATAGGACATGAAGAAACGAGCCTCTAGAATAGGGAAATCGCACCCTGAGCAGCCACAGGGGCAAACGTGTTAGGGAGTCGGATGACAATAGAATGAGTAATAGGTAGTGATGACGATACCATATCACCTCAAACATATAACACGACCGTCCAAACTATCCTGGCATCCTCCTCAATGACTGCGGCTGTATAATGATATAACTGGTGGCTGATGAATGATAACTAATACCGCCAGTCCAACCCACACTGAGTCTCTCATTACATACCCGTATTGCTGCTGCTCATGGTGTCAGTGGATCCCCAAATGCCTCAACCTCGACACGTGTTTCGCCACGTAGGCTTCGTCAGGAGGTACATTCAACACTAAGACAAGTTGGGCATATATAGACGAAAGAGGAGGGATCATTCATTTACCTACCACGATCACCTGCATTGGGGGACGTTCTGGCGCGGTCCCGCCCATGATGTGTGACTGCTTCCTTCAGCGCTTCCCCATCGCCCGAACAAGCGACCTAATTGGAGCACGTCCGGACCGCAGCCACACAGCGCATGCGCCGGCCGCGTCACCCCCAACCACGTGATCACGAGATGATCACCCGATCCCGGCGTCACCGTCACATGATGTCCTCAAAGGTCCTTCAATCCCCGTTATCGAATCATACATCCTAGGACCTTGTACACTCATGAAAGGACCATGTGATCACCAGCTGCCAGCCGATCATGACGCCAACATCATGCGACCATCCCGAAAGGTCCTACAGTCCCTATTACAAGACCCTCAGGTACATAATCCTTTGACCCCGTACGTGTTCAATATAATATGACCAGCCAAACATAAGGATCACATAATACCGTCATCAAGAAAGAAACATCCCATAATACAATCATCAAAAGAAAGATACAGAATAAAAAATATATATATATAAAAGTTATTTCATAAATTATAAAAAATACCTACAAGAACAAGCTTCTATCCCTTAACCCTAATCTCATACTCCCCCTTCGTAGCTCATGTCATTCTACTATAATGGACATTACATTAGTTTGAGGACCCTCATTATACAAGGGATAAACTACAAAACAATTCATAAAACAATGTGCAAACAATTGTGCCCAATACTGTCACATGAAAGTGCCATAAAACAATTACAACTGGTTGATGACAGCAACCCCGACCGCCAGTGACAAGCAGCAGGGACACCGGCCCCGTTGTTACACAGATGTCGGCTCTCCACTACCGCCAGTGGCAGGTCGGCGCCGCACCAAAAATAAGAGGGTCCATTGTCCAAGTAGACGGTGGAATGGGCCGCCACAACGCGATCACCCAGTCCACCGGCGCAAGGACAAACGAGCCCCATGATCTTGTGTGTAAAGTGCATGTAGTATACAATAAAGTACATAATTCATTAAGGGACAAACTTATGATCAGAGTCAAGTGTGGCACTGGGGCCAAAGACTGCCCACTGCAGGGACCTCTTCCCAGTTGGCATAAGATCCAGCGGTCAGTTCGTGTTTATTGTACTTAGTTTCGCTTCATGTCATTCGGAAAGCCCTCAGACCCTTTTACTTTTTTTCACATTTTGTGAAACTTGTGCTCATAAAAAATAAAAAAAATGATTAATGAGAAAGTCAAAACTGCCAATTTATTAAAAAGGAAAAAAATATTTTTCATATACAAAAGTATTTTATTGCTGTGACACTTTTAAATTTAGGCTACTTATACATCAGCGTTTTTGCTTGAGCCGTCATGGATCCTCAAAAACGCTTCCGTTCTGATAATACAACCGCCTGCATCTGTTCTGAACGGATCCGGTTGTATTATCTCTAAAATGGCCAAGACGGATTCAGCACTAAAACCATTGTAGGTCAATGGGGGATGGAACCGTTTTCTTTCGTGTCAGAGAAAACGGATCCGGCACCATGGACTTAGGGCTTATGCACACGACCTTTGTTGTTTTTGCTGTCCGTTTTTCACTGATCCGTTGTTCCGTATCTGATTTTGTTTTTATCTCTGATTTAAGTCCTCTTCCGTTCCGTTATTCCACAAAACATATCCGTGTGGTTTCCGTATGCGATCCGTTTTTTGCTGGGCATAGCATTTCTACAGTATGGATCCGCAAAATGCAGATGAAATACGGATGTATTCCATGTGCGTTCCGTATTTTTTGCGGACCCATTGACTTGAATGGGGCCTCGGACCGAGATTTGCGGACAATAATAGGACATGCACTACTTTTTTTGCGGAATGGAAATATGAAAACGGAATGCACACGGAGTACCTTCCGTTGTTTTTGCAGACCCATTGAAGTGAATGGTTCCAAATACGGTCCGCAAAAAAACCAGAACGGAAGCGGAAAGAAAATACATTTGTGTGCATGAGCCCTTACATCATGTTTTGCTCCGTATCCCATGATGCACACAAAAATGCTGCTTGCAGCGTTATTCTGTCCGCCATGGGGACGCAACCAAACAGAACAGAATGCATTCTGGTGCACTCTGTTCAGTTTTGTCCCCATTGACAATGAATGGGGACAAAACTGAAGTGTCCTCCTCCAGTATTGAGATCCAAAGATGGATCTCGATACCGGAAAGGAAAGAACACTGATGTGAAAGTAGCCTTAGCTCTGATTGCCTCCCATTTCTCTATATCGTCCTTGAGATGTTTCTACACCTTGTTTGAAGTCCACCTGTGGTAAATTCAGTTGACTGGACGTGATTTGGAAAGACACAGCCTTGTCTATATAAGGTCTCACAGCTGACAATGCATATCAATGCAAACCAAGCCAAAAAATTGCCTGTAGAGCTCAGAGACAGGATTGTGTGGAGGCACAGATCTGGAGAAGGGTACAAAAAATTCTGTTATACTGAAAGCTCCCAATAACACAGTGGCCTCCATAATTCCTAAATGGAAGATGTTTGGAATAACCAGGACTCTTCCTAGAGCTGGCATCCCTGACAAACTTACTAATGAAGGAGAAGGATCTTGGTAAGAGAGGTGACCAAGAACCCAATGGTCACGCTGGCTAAGCCCCACAGATACTGTGTGCAGATGGGAGAAACTTCCAGAAGGTCAACCATCACTGCATCACTCCACCAATATGGAATTTATGGCAGAGTGGCCAGAAAGAAGCCTCTTCTCAGTAAAAGACAAGTGAAAACCCACCTGAAATTTGCAAAAATGCATATGACTCAGACTGTGAGAAAGAAGATTCTCTGGTCTGATGAAACCAAGACTGAACTTTGACTTCAATTCTAAGGATCATGTCTGGAGGAAACCAGGCACTGCTCATCACCTGCCCAATACCATCTCTACAGTAAAGCATGCTGGGGGTGTTCTTCAGCGGCTGAGGTAGGAAGACTGGTCAGGGTTGAGGGAAAGCTGAATGGAGAAAAGTACAGAGATATTCTTTGGCCACATTCACATTCCGTTTTTTAACTGTCAATTTTTTCACTGATGCCTTTCTTAGAAATGGCTGTTAAAAATTGTCCCCTTCAATTGTATTGGATCTGTTGGTCCATGTAAATGGACAAAATAGGACATAGTCTGTTTTGTGATGGCTGTTATTTATGGGCCATCAAAAAAATGACCGTGTGAATAACCTCATAGACTACCATTGTTTTTAAAATGGTCGTGTGATGGCCTTTAAAAATACATCCATCACACAGCAGTCGTGTGAATGATACCTTAATGGAAATCAAATTCAGAGTGCTCTGGGCCAAAAGTTTACCTTCCAACAAGACAGTGACCCTAAAAACACAGCCAAGACAACACAGGAGTGCATAGCTCCCAACTGTCCTGGCGGGACAGTCCTGGATTTTGGTGGCTGTCCTGCGGTCCCGGAACAGCTGAGGTATGTCCCACTCTTAGCTGTCTCTGTGTCCATAGGACATGGAAACAACTGATTGTAATGGGGAAGCAGGATCCGTCCACTCCCCGCATCACCATTCAGCTGCCGACCCTCCCCAGCAGCAGCACCATGCCCTCACACATCGTTCTTCTGGTCTGGAAATCAGCTTGTGGTCTCCTCCTCCACAGACAGTACATCAGACATCCCAACCTGCAAAAACTCATTTCAGGGAGGTGCACTTCTCATTTCAGGGAGGTTTTCTTTTTTTTTCTTTCATAAACTTTTTATTACATTTTCCAAACATATGCAGTATCTGCACACTTTGCTCTATGGTGTGGATGACTGGGCTCATTACCCTGCCCCAAGTTATCATATTTATATATATGATTAAAGGGATTCTGTCACCACCTAAAAGCCCTGTGAGCTAAACATATGCTCATGTCCTGGGTAGCATTCTGATGGTGGCCTTATAAAAGCTATTTGTGGATTTATTCTGCGGAAAAACAGGTTTTACTAACCTGTCAATCACTGAATTAGGGTGCCCAAGCAGGGGAGGTCTGTGGATGCATGGTGCCCGGCCGCACGCATCGCCGTTCGTGCCCAGCGCCGCCTTCTACTCCTCGGTGCCGCCTCTCCCTCCCCTCCTCCCGCTTTGAGATCCTGCGCGTGCGCACAGGCTCAGCCTGATGCGCCGTTGCGGACTGCTGGCCTCGGCTTCTTCTTGCACTGTGCGCACGCGCCGAGAAGGGGACACTGCTACAGGTTGCCGGAAAGGTTTACTGCGAGTAAACTAGAGATGGGAAGTTCGGATCTTTCACATGAATCGGTTCATTTGAATCAGTTCATTCAAATGAACCGATTCATGAATCCAATCTTCGGTTCATTCGCTGAGCTGACAAGAAGCAAGTGAACCGAAGCTTAGGTTGCGCAATGCGCATGCACGGATGCTTCGATTCACTTGGTCTGAGTCAGGAAGTTTATTCTTTAAAACCCTGTGTGTAATTATCTACCGCACTGTAGGAAAAAAACAAGCATCCAGGGGTAGTGAATTTAACACTGGGGTAAATAATATAATTAAAATGGAGGGTTAAATGTGTAAATGTATTTAAAAAAAATACATCTCTCTCAATAGTTATATAGCTACTGAATGAGACAGAAGAAGATGCCTTTAACATATATATCTCCTTGAGAAGCCAATTTGACCCTAAAGGGTTAATTCAACCTGTAATCTAAACTCTGTCCTGTCACTTCTCTTATCTCTCTGCTCTGCTATCAGTAAACCTTTTCGGGATATATTGTTTCACATGTGGGTGTCAGGGAGCCGCTATCTAATAGCGGGAGACTCCCTGAACCTCCGGGAGACTTGAGATCCCTGCAGTACATCGTGCTACTGCTGGGGAGTGCCAACATCCGAGCTGTGAGCATCGGAGAAACTAGGTGAGTATTTACAGTTTTTTTACTTCCTCTGAAGGGGACACGTATCTGGTGTAACTACTATGAGGGGGCACATATCTGGTTTAAGCACTGTGAGGGGGCACATACTGTATCTGGTGTAACCACTGTGAGGGGGCACATATCTGGTGTAACCACTGTGAGTGGCACATATCTGGGCATAATTACTTTGAGGGGGCACATATCTGGTGTAACCACTGTGAGTGGCACATATCTGGGCATAATTACTTTGAGGGGGCACATATCTGGCGTAACAACTGTGAGGGGGCTCATATCTGGTATAACAACTGTGAGGGAGCACATATCTGGTTTAACCACTGTGAGGGGGGACATATCTGGCGTAACCACTGTAAGGGGGAACATATCTGGCGTAACCACTGTGAGGGGGCACATATCTGGTGTAACCACTGTGAGGGAGCACATATCTGGTTTAACCACTGTGAGGGGGGACATATCTGGCGTAACCACTGTAAGGGGGAACATATCTGGCGTAACCACTGTGAGGGGGCACATATCTGGTGTAACCACTGTGAGGGGCACATATCTGGGCATAATTACTTTGAGGGGGCACATATCTGGCGTAACAACTGTGAGGGGTCTCATATCTGGTATAACCACTGTGAGGGGGCACATATCTGGCTTAACTACTGTGAGGGGGGACATATCTGGCGTAACCACTGTAAGGGGGAACATATCTGGCGTAACCACTGTGGGGGTCACATATCTGGGCATCATTACTGTGAGCACATATCTTGCCTAAAGGGGTTGTACGGGATCAAAATATTTTTTTAAAACAGTTAACTCACTATTAATAGCTGTTTCGAAGTCGTGCTACTGCTGGGGAGTGCCAACATCCGACCTGTGAGCATCGGAGGAACTAGGTGAGTATTTACTGTTTGTTTGTTTGTTTTTTTACTTCCTCTGAAGGGGACACATATCTGGTGTAACCACTGTGAGGGGGCACATATCTGGTGTAACCACTGTGAGGGGGCACATATCTGGGCATCATTACTGTGAGGGGGCACATATCTGGCTTAAAGGGGTTGTCCGGGATCAATTTTTTTTTTTAAAAACAGTTAACTCACTATTAATAGCTGTTTCAAGGTCCCGCCCAGATGTTTTTATGTATTTTTACACTTCAGCAGGGCTCCGACAGTCCCCCACTGATTGTTGACATCTATGTTTGTGTGCGGTAACTTCCTGCCGCACTGCCTTCTGGGTCCCAACGCAGAGGAGCATCGCGTGGTTTCAGGTGTCTGTCTGCTCCTCCGTACATCCGCCCCCCTAATTCATATGCCGCCTCCTGCCGCACATATTCCTCCGCCTTAGTTACACCCCTAAACGCCTCTGTGCTTAGGTGAAAATAATTGCTTATTTCTCCAGCCTGCCGCTCCATTTGCCTGTATTTTACACTGGAGGCGTTTACAATGCTAAGCAGCTCTGCCTCCTTCATTGATAAGAAAGCGCCCTGCCCGGTGACGTCACCGGACCAGAGGGGCGTGGCTTAGCGCAGTGTGTTGCCGCCTAGTTACCACCCCTCCATGCACTCTGAATAATTACTGTGACTGACAGTGACGTCACCGGGCTCCTTGCGAAGCGGAAGAAGAGGCTTCGCTCTGCAGAAAGGTACGTCACTGACTCTGAGAAAAACGGCACTTCCGGCTGAGAATTTGTGAATTGAAAAAGAGGCATTAGAAATGTCGGGTAAAGGTAGGACAGGCATGAATGTAATATTTAGGGGACTGTTATACACATACATCAATGTCCCCAATCCCAGACAACCCCTTTAACCACTATGAGGGGGGACATATCTGGTGTAACCACTGTAAGGGGGGACATATCTGGAGTAAGCACTGTGAGTGGGCACATATATGGGCATCATTACTGTGAGGGGGCACATATCTGGAGTAAGCACTGTGAGGGGGCACATATCTGGGCATAATTACTGTGAGGGGGCACATATCTTGCCACAACTACAGTGGTGAGGCAGTGGCGTGCCCAGGGTGGGGTGGGGGGCGGTCCACCCCGGGTGCCGGCTCTCACGGGTGTGCTAGCAGGCCCAGAAGCAATGAGCGCTTCCATCAATACAGATGGAAGCGCTCATTGCTGAAGCGCTGACACCCACATACTGTGGCGGGGCAGGGAGCGTAGCACATAGTTCCCTGCCCCTCCGCCGATCACCGCCATAGGTATTTATCGCAATACAAAACCATGAAAGGTCCTCTTTAAGTCAGGGCCACTCAAGGATATTCACAGAGGTGTCCCCAAACCACTCCCATACCTCCCAACATTTGAAAAACAGAAAGAGAGATAATATTTGTGGTGCGCATAGCACGCAGTGGCAATTTCTTTCATACTATACACACTATAACTATACACACCCAGTCTCCTTAATGCTCCCCGCATAGTAACTATTCCCACTTTGTGCCAGCACACAATAGTAATGCCCACATTGTGCTGTATGGGGGCTGTCCCCTGCTGCCCCCCCCCCCCCCCCTCACCGTGACAATATATAACTGTCACATCTGTGACAGGTCTCAGAAGGTCTGAAAGATTATCTACGCATTAGTGATCTGACAGCCTCTTTCGGTTTCACTTTGTGTGTTGCTGGTATGTCCACACCTCCTGTTCAGTTGTGAATCATGTGACCTTTACCTCGCCCTATTTAGTCTGACTTTTCCCATCATTCCTTGCTTGGGATAGCTTAATTTGGTCTTGGAAGAGCTGGAGTGTGGTTCTTGTTGAAGTCCTGTTCATCCATCATCCTCAGAAGTGTTGTGTTTTCCGCTTGTTGTGTTTTGTACTCCTCCCCCCCCCCCCCCCTGGTTGTTTACTAGGCCTCAGTGAGACGCTAGTTCCTTCACCAGGGAAGGAACGGGTGGTCTCTGCCCTGTCATTATCTTTAGGGCATCTGAAGGTCACCAGGGTTTTCTAGGTTCCTGTGTATGAGTATCTCTACCATCGAGAGGTGCCCATACGGATAGGAGTTAGCGCCAGGAGCAGGGTTTTATAGGTGGTGACCCTTTTCCTTCCCTAGTGGTGAGGCCTAGTGTCTTTCCCCTTCCTTTTTGTTGTCTTTTGGTGTTCTAGCCTACTACATCTGTGACAATAACACTACTCACCCCCCTCAGATACCATTGACTATCACTACACACTGCAGCCATATTATCTCAGCCCCGGCCTCTCTGCGTAGCAGCTACCGGAGCACAGCAACTGTTATCCAGTGCTGGATCTCCTGGCTCTGCGGGTTTACAGCCGCTAGATGCCATTTCTTGGTGAGCTAAAGGACCTGTCACCGCCAGACATCTGTGAAGCTCTGACAGACGTTCTTTAGAACCTCCTGCTTGAGGTTCTTTTGTTTTGCTTTCGTTTTGTCATCTCGTTTCCCTCTCTCAGCTGTTATCTAGTTGCACTGATTGCATCCCTTTAAATCCCCTCCCATACTGCATCACTTTGCGGTTTATACAACTTCCTGGAGTGTGTGCATGCTGGATGCTACAACTGATGCTGCTACAGATAAGGCTGTTCATTTATCTTTGTTTTCCTGTTTGCTTGATCCGAGGTGACCCTGACTCCCTCCGTATTAAGTGTAGGGAGCCAGTGGTCGTGTCCCCTCACTATTATAGGGTGTTCAGGTGTCATACATTCGAGGAACGAGGGTATGCAAATTTCTACCATTGAGATTTTTGCATAGGCTGAGCAGTTAGGGAGAGAGCTAGCGTTGTTACAGGGCTTACCCGTTGGTTCCTTAGTTGTGGATCAAGTCAGTCGGATCTTCATTTGTGTCTTCTAGTTTTCTGTTACACCATCCGTGACATTATAAACAGCCAAAACCGTCTCAAGCATGGATCCGGTTTCACTTTTGACTGAACACATGCAGGGTCTTTCATTGGAGGTAGCAGATCTCCGTAAAACTGTATCTCAGTTTCAGGTGACCGGTTCAGCTTGCGTTCATGGAGTTTGTTCTGAACCTAAGATCTCGCTCCTGGATACGTTCTCAGGGGGGTAGTGAGAATTTTGTTCGTTTTAGAGAGGCTTGCAAACTCCATTTTCGCCTACTTCCACATACCTCTGGTGATGAGGAGCAGAGGGTGGGGATCATCATCTCGCTGCTCAGGGATAAGGCTCAGTCTTGGGCCTTTTCGCTGCCGGTGGGGGCACGGCCCCTCTGTTCAGTGGATGAATTTTTTTTAGCCCTGAGTCAGATATATGATGATCCGGATCGTATTGCTCTGGCTGAGTCTAGACTACGTCTTTTATGCCAGGGTAAACAGTCCGCAGAGATATACTGTTCAGAATTTCGGAGATGGGCAGCTGATACTGGTTGGAATGATGCTGCACTCTGAAGTAAATTTTGCCATGGTCTTTCAGAGGGATTGAAAGATGCATTTTCCTTTCATGAGAGACCTACCTCCTTGGACTCTGCCATGTCTCGGGCCGTTCGTATTGACAGTCGTCTTAGAGAGATAGGAGAGATCACTCCTTCCTGTCATACTCACTCCAAGGACAGTGCGGCGGTCTCTTTCAGTGTGCAGGGGTCTCAGTCTCTCTCAATCCCCTCTGAGCAGGAACCCATGCAGCTGGGTTTGCTTGCCTCTGACAATAGAAGATTCAGCTCTCAGAGGAGGGTTTGTTTCTGTTGTGGAGGTATAAATCATTTGGCAAATGTTTGTCCCTCTAGGAGATTCAGGCAGTTTTTTGAGAGTAATAAAGAAACAAAAAGAAAAAAAATCCTCTAAAGACGTTCCATCTGTTACTATTGGCAAGGTTGATGCGGAAATTGAAGGTTTTCAGTTTGCTTGTAGTTCCCGTTTTGTCCTACCTGCCAGGGTGGCGCTAGAGAGCAAGAACATTTTTTGTGAGATTTTTGTAGATAGTGGAGCAGCTGTCAATCTCATTGATAATCAATTTGCTATAACACATGGTTTCCAGGTATGCACTTTGGGAAAGGATATACCTGTTTTTTCTATTGATTCCACTCCACTTTCTCAGAAATCGTTAAAGGGCATAGTTCACAATATCCGTTTGATTGAGTGATGCTCATGTTGAGGATGTGTCATGTTTCGTCCTAAACGGGTTGCCTACTCCTCTAGTGTTGGGGCTACCCTGGCTCACTAAACATAACCCCACCATTGATTGGCAAGCGAGGCAAATAAATGGCTGGAGTGACTTTTGCAGAGAGAATTGCCTCACGACATCTGTTTCAGAGGTTTCTACTAAGACTGTACCATCTTTTCTTTCTGAATTTTCGGATGTGTTTTCTGAGAGTGGTGTTCAGGAGCTGCCCCCTCACAGGGAGTACGATTGCCCTATTAATCTCATCCCAGGCGCCAAGCTGCCTAAATCTCGTTTATACAATCTCTCCCAACCTGAAAGGGTCGCTATGCGTACTTATATCTCTGAGAGCCTGAGAAAGGGACACATCCGACCCTCGAAGTCACCTGTTGTCGCTGGTTTTTTCTTTGTTAAGAAAAAAGATGGTTCTTTAAGACCATGTCTGGATTTCAGGGAGCTGAACAGTATCACAATTCGTGACCCTTATCCGCTTCCTCTGATCCCGGACCTGTTTAACCAGATTGTTGGGGCTAAAGTTTTTTCAAGTTGGATCTAAGAGGGGCATACAACCTGGTCAGGGTCAGAGAAGGAGACGAATGGAAGACGGTCTTCAATACCGCTGAGGGCCATTTTGAGAATTTGGTTATGCCTTTTGGTTTGATGAATGCCGTCTTCCAACATTTTGTGAACAGCATTTTATATCATTTAATGGGGAAATTTGTACTTGTGTATCTAGATGACATTTTGATTTTTTCTCCTGATTTCAAAACTCATAAAGACCACCTACGTCAGGTCTTGCTCATCCTGCGGGAGAATAAATTGTACGCTAAACTGGAAAAATGTGTGTTTGCGGTTCCAGAAATTCAATTTCTGGGGTTTCTTCTCTCCGCTTCTGGTTTTCGCATGGACCCCGAGAAGGTCCGCGCTGTGCTTGAGTGGGAGCTTCCTGAGAATCAGAAGGCGCTGATGCGTTTTTTGGGTTTTGCCAATTATTACAGGAAGTTTATTTTGAATTATTCTTCTGTTGTTAAACCACTCACTGATATGACTAGAAAGGGGGTAGATTTTTCCTCCTGGTCAGTAGAGGCGCGTAAGGCCTTTTCTAGTATCAAGGAGAGTTTTGCTTCCGCTCCCATCTTGGTACAACCTGATATCTCTCTGCCCTTCATTGTTGAGGTGGACGCTTCTGAGGTGGGTGTGGGTGCAGTCTTGTCTCAGGGTCCCTCTCCAGCCAAATGGCGACCGTGTGCCTTTTTCTCGAAGAAACTCTTCTCCGCAGAGAGAAATTACGATGTGGGAGGTAGGGAGTTGTTGGCCATCAAGTTAGCTTTTGAGGAATGGCGCCATTGGCTAGAGGGAGCCAGACACCCTATTACCGTGTTTACCGACCATAAGAATCTGGCCTACTTGGAGTCAGCCAAGCGTCTGAACCCGAGACAGGCCAGATGGTCTTTGTTCTTTTCAAGGTTTAATTTTGTTGTCACCTTCCGCCCTGGGGTTAAGAATGTGAAGGCGGATGCCCTGTCACGTTGTTTTCCGGGAGGTGGGAATTTTGAAGACCCGGGTCCCATTTTGGCTGAAGGTGTGGTGGTCTCTGCTCTTTATCCTGAATTGGAAGCAGAGGTTCAGGCAGCCCAGGCAGAGGCTCCTGATCTTTGTCCTCCTGGGAGGTTGTTTGTTCCTCTCGCTTTAAGACACAAGGTTTTTAAGGAGCACCACGATACTGTCCTTGCTGGGCACCCGGGGGGTAGAGCCACAGTGGATCTCATCGCTCGGAGATTCTGGTGGCCGGCGCTTCGTAAGTCGGTTGAGGGTTTTGTGGCAGCCTGCGAGACCTGCGCTCGTGCCAAAGTCCCTCATTCACGGCCATCAGGTCCTCTCCCCCCGTTACCCATTCCTTCCCGTCCTTGGACACATCTGTCCATGGAATTCCTTACGGACCTGCCTCGTTCCTCGGGGAAGACTGTGATTCTGGTGGTGGTGGACCGTTTTAGCAAAATGACGCATTTCATTCCTTTTCCTGGGTTGCCCAATGCTAAGACGCTGGCGCAGGCATTTATTGATCACATTGTCAAATTGCATGGTATTCCTTCAGACATAGTCTCTGATAGGGGCACGCAGTTTGTTTCCAGATTCTGGAAGGCCTTCTGTTCTCGCTTGGGGGTTCGGTTGTCATTCTCTTCTGCTTTCCACCCACAGTCGAATGGCCAGACGGAGCGCGTCAATCAGAATCTGCAGACATATCTGTGCTGTTTTGTGGCTGAGAATCAGGAGGATTGGTGTTCTTTTCTCTCCCTTGCTGAGTTTGCTTTAAATAACCGTCGTCAGGAGTCCTCTGATAAGTCACCATTTTTTGGTGCATATGGGTTTCATCCGCAGTTTGGGACATTCTCTGGAGAGGGGTCTTCTGGTTTAACTGATGAGGAGAGATTCTCCTCGTCTTTGTCATCTATTTGGCAAAAGATTCAGGATAATCTAAAGAGCATGAGTGAGAGATATAAGCGTGTGGCGTATAAGAGACGTGTGCCTGGTCCGGACCTGAATGTTGGTGATCTGGTGTGGTTGTCTACTAAGAATATCAAATTGAAGGTTCCCTTCTGGAAGTTGGGTCCTAAGTTTATTGGGCCTTACAAAATCTTGTCCGTCATCAATCCTGTTGCCTACCGTCTTGATCTTCCTCAGACTTGGAAGATCCATAATGTTTTTCATAAGTCCCTATTAAAACCTTATGTCCAACCCATTGTACCCTCCTCTTTGCCTCCTCCTCTGATTGTGGTTGATGGTAACCTTGAATTTCAGGTCTCTAGGATTGTGGATTCTCGTGTTGTCCGCGGTTCTCTCCAGTACCTCGTTCATTGGGAGGGTTATGGTCCTGAGGAGAGGATGTGGGTCCCAGTGACGGACATTAAGGCCACTCGTCTCATCAGGGCTTTTCATAGGTCCCATCCTGAGAAGGTGGGCTCTGAGTGTCCGGAGTCCACTCGTAGAAGGAGGGGTACTGTCACCGCCAGACATCTGTGAAGCTCTGACAGACGTTCTTTAGAACCTCCTGCTTGAGGTTCTTTTGTTTTGCTTTCGTTTTGTCATCTCGTTTCCCTCTCTCAGCTGTTATCTAGTTGCACTGATTGCATCCCTTTAAATCCCCTCCCATACTGCATCACTTTGCGGTTTATACAACTTCCTGGAGTGTGTGCATGCTGGATGCTACAACTGATGCTTCTACAGATAAGTCTGTTCATTTATCTTTGTTTTCCTGTTTGCTTGATCCGAGGTGACCCTGACTCCCTCCGTATTAAGTGTAGGGAGCCGGTGGTCGTGTCCCCTCACTATTATAGGGTGTTCAGGTGTCATACAGTCGAGGAACGAGGGTATGCAAATTTCTACCATTGAGATTTTTGCATAGGCTGAGCAGTTAGGGAGAGAGCTAGCGTTGTTACAGGGCTTACCCGTTGGTTCCTTAGTTTTGGATCAAGTCAGTCGGATCTTCATTTGTGTCTTCTAGTTTTCTGTTACACCATCCGTGACAGGACCTTAGATGATGTATGCCCACGTGACCAGACTTTCCTGTGGGCGGAGCAATGCTGGGAAGTTTTCTAGATAACATGATGCTGCCACCCTGCCTGATTTTTTAAAATATCGCTCCTGCGCCCCGCTATGCCCCCCCCACCCCACAGTTTTTGCGCTCAGTATACTAATATTGAGCATTGGTACAGGGAGGAGGAGACGCCAGGGTTTCTCAATGGGTGTCTCCTTCTCCCTGGCCGTACCGCAATCCAATCACATCGGGAAGCGTCACAGCCAGGGAGAAGGTGAGTTTTTTTTTCTCCCTGGCTGTGACGGAGACGCCTATTGAGAAACCCTGGTGTCTCCTCCTCCCTGTACCGATGCTCAGTATTAGCATACTAAGTGCGAAAACTGTGGGGGGGGAGCACAGCGGGGCGCAGGAGCGGTATTTAAAAAAAATCAGGCATGACGGCAGCATCAGTGGAGGGTACCCCCCAAGTTAAGGTATTTATCGCAATTACGGTAATACAAAACCATGAAAGGTCCTCTTTAAACCAAATCAAAAATCTCTGTAGAGACCTGAAAATATCTGTTCACTGACGGTCCCCATCCAGCCTGACAGAGCTTGAGGGGATCTGCACAGAAGGCAGAAAATCCTCAAATCTGGATGTGCAAACCTTGTGGCATCATACCCAAGAAGACTGGAGGCTGTAATCACTGCCAAAGGGGTTTCAACTAAGTACTAAGTAAGGGGTCTGAATACTTATGTCAATGCAAGATTTTAGTTTTTCCTTTTCAATAACTTAAAGAAGATTTTGAAAAACTTTTTTTTTTCTTTTTTTTTTTTAGCACCAGGCTGTAGTGTAACAAAATGTGAAAAAGGTGAAGGGGCCTGAAGACTTTCCAAACGCACTGTATGTATAGCTCCTTTTGCAGTGTCCCACTCAAGTGACCGTGGGCCCCGCAAACGTATCTTAATTATGTATTAATGTCATGTGATATGCCTGTATTTTGTATTTTATCTCCTGTCATATTCTCCGTGATTCCATATGCAAATATCCTTTACACAGGCCTAGTCAGGGTGCATTACACTTGTTTCTCCACAGGATGGAGCAGTGTCAGTGTGTATATACAGGGAGTGCAGAATTATTAGGCAAGTTGTATTTTTGAGGATTAATTTTATTATTGAACAACAACCATGTTCTCAATGAACCCAAAAAACTCATTAATATCAAAGCTGAATATTTTTGGAAGTAGTTTTTAGTTTGTTTTTAGTTTTAGCTATTTTAGGGGGATATCTGTGTGTGCAGGTGACTATTACTGTGCATAATTATTAGGCAACTTAACAAAAAACAAATATATACCCATTTCAATTATTTATTTTTACCAGTAAAACCAATATAACATCTCAACATTCACAAATATACATTTCTGACATTCAAAAACAAAACAAAAACAAATCAGTGACCAATATAGCCACCTTTCTTTGCAAGGACACTCAAAAGCCTGCCATCCATGGATTCTGTCAGTGTTTTGATCTGTTCACCATCAACATTGCGTGCAGCAGCAACCACAGCCTCCCAGACACTGTTCAGAGAGGTGTACTGTTTTCCCTCCTTGTAAATCTCACATTTGATGATGGACCACAGGTTCTCAATGGGGTTCAGATCAGGTGAACAAGGAGGCCATGTCATTAGATTTTCTTCTTTTATACCCTTTCTTGCCAGCCACGCTGTGGAGTACTTGGACGCGTGTGATGGAGCATTGTCCTGCATGAAAATCATGTTTTTCTTGAAGGATGCAGACTTCGTCCTGTACCACTGCTTGAAGAAGGTGTCTTCCAGAAACTGGCAGTAGGACTGGGAGTTGAGCTTGACTCCATCCTCAACCCGAAAAGGCCCCACAAGCTCATCTTTGATGATACCAGCCCAAACCAGTACTCCACCTCCACCTTGCTGGCGTCTGAGTCGGACTGGAGCTCTCTGCCCTTTACCAATCCAGCCACGGGCCCATCCATCTGGCCCATCAAGACTCACTCTCATTTCATCAGTCCATAAAACCTTAGAAAAATCAGTCTTGAGATATTTCTTGGCCCAGTCTTGACGTTTCAGCTTGTGTGTCTTGTTTAGTGGTGGTCGTCTTTCAGCCTTTCTTACCTTGGACATGTCTCTGAGTATTGCACACCTTGTGCTTTTGGGCACTCCAGTGATGTTGCAGCTCTGAAATATGGCCAAACTGGTGGCAAGTGGCATCTTGGCAGCTGCACGCTTGACTTTTCTCAGTTCATGGGCAGTTATTTTGCGCCTTGGTTTTTCCACACGCTTCTTGCGACCCTGTTGACTATTTTGAATGAAACGCTTGATTGTTCGATGATCACGCTCCAGAAGCTTTGCAATTTTAAGAGTGCTGCATCCCTCTGCAAGATATCTCACTATTTTTGACTTTTCTGAGCCTGTCAAGTCCTTCTTTTGACCCATTTTGCCAAAGGAAAGGAAGTTGCCTAATAATTATGCACACCTAATATAGGGTGTTGATGTCATTAGACCACACCCCTTCTCATTACAGAGATGCACATCACCTAATATGCTTAATTGGTAGTAGGCTTTCGAGCCTATACAGCTTGGAGTAAGACAACATGCATAAAGAGGATGATGTGGTCAAAATACTCATTTACCTAATAATTCTGCACGCAGTGTATAGCTTAGCTCAGACCTAAGTTAGGCAGTTCAGTTCAGTTCAGTTCAGTTGCTGGTTGAGGTCAATCCAAACCAGTTCAGAAGAGCTCAGGTCAATCTAAGTGAGAGTTCAGTGCAATACAGTTCTCTCATGAGCCTTCAAGAAAGCAACAGCCATGTAGCTGAATATCTGGAGGGAGGCCCCTTCCTAGCCTCTCTACTCTGTCCCTGTCGGCTCCATAGCCCAGGGTTAAGGCCTGCAAGTATTCTATCTAGAGGTGAGCAATCCACTACTATAGATCGCTCTTCCAGGGTGACCAATGTCTAAACTGTATGCAGCCGAGTATTTGAGGAATCATCACGTTTATGCAAGACAAAGGATTAGCAAGATAGTCATTACCTGGGGACTTATTTGGCACCTTTGTAGTAGGTGTAGGAGATAGCTTGAAGCATCTACATCTCCAGTTTAAATCCTGAGGACAGTCAGGCCAACTGTCGGAACAACATTGTAATAGAAGTTTCAGGATTCAGAAAAGCATCTTTTTAATCAAGGATTAGAATCAGGCCAGAGTTGTTACCAGTGTAAGACTTTTATTATTACCAGCCTAGTCTGAGCAGTAGCTTTCTTTCTGTGGCGAAAATAACCTCGCCACTGGGTTTTGGAGGGGCCTGTTTGCCAGCCTCTTGCCTCAGGATTATGTGGAACTGTTTTTGGCAGGAAAGTCATGCTTGCGGTCGGCCAAATGTGATTTCCATGAAATTCGGGAACCCCTGCTCGGATTTTAGGATCTGTTGTTCACCCAGATCAGAGCTATCCATGGATGTATAAATTATGGGGATATGTGGGGTTTTGAGGTGTGTTCTGTGTTTTGGGGAAAAATGTGTGTTTTCTGCCTGTGAGTGATTAAGTTAGCCCATTTTGTTTGGTAATTGTATCACAGGCAGAGCCCATTGTGTTTTGGTAATTGTATTTTGTTGATTGCGTCAAAGACAATGCCTATTCTATTATTGAGTGCGTCACAGGCAATGCCATTGTGTTTGTTAATTGTGTCACAGACAATGCCATTGTGTTTGTTAAATGTATAGTTTATGTGTTTAAACTGTAAAACTGTAAAGGATTGGCTGCTATGTTATGTCCTCAGTTCCCAACCAGGTCCAGGGGGGTGGTACCCTTGTTGGAAAATGTGTATATAAGTCAATGCTTGTGTGTTTAATAAGGAGTTCCTGTTTTACCCTTCCTCATGTTAAGGCTGGTGTTTGGGTAACTGATCGATACTGGGGATTGCTATACACTGAAGATTTGCTATACTCCCCTGGCTATAACTACTAGCTCTTGTAATAGTTGTTCCTGTTCCTGGTTCCTGTGGTGGTTACGGTGTCGAGTGGAGTGCTTGGAGTTCTCGGGAAGCACTAGGAGCATCCATCAACGGAGGTACCCAGTCGGGGTGCCAGGAGATCCGTTACATTGGTGGCAGCAGTGGGATGGCGTCCGGATTGTATCAAGAGACTGTTTTAATGCATTGGTTGTGTTGTAATCAAGAGTCATCTTCAGTAAAGTGCCATTTGGAGTTTCATCCTGCTTGCCTCAGACTTAAGTTCCTCTATTAGCACTAGAGTAAATGGTTGTACCTCCATACAAAAGGTACTGGCGTCCCGACTACAAGGGACCTTGCCACTGGCACATTAATACAGACCACCAAGGGCTCCTAGAACCACCATCTGGCAGTTTCCCTTACACCAGAGTGTGCCCCAGAGAAGCCTTGTGCCATTCTTCTTTTCACTTATGTGAGCTTGCCCAGGGACGACATAACCGTGAGTAACCAGAACTGTACTTACCTCGGCCCACCTATTGCTCACACCGTGAGCGCACACATAATTCCCCTGTAAGGTCTGGCATACCTCACTTTCCTATGTACAGTGCCCTGGATTTAATAATGATGTACAATAGATAATAATCAGAGTTATATAATCACCAGAAGCAGTCATGTTCATACAACACAGTATGAGCCTCAGAAGAGAGGAGCCAAGTGATCAATGACTGAAAAGTATAGGATAGCTGCAATGAGCCTTAGATCAACAATTGACTTAATGACCTCCCTCCATCATTTGTCAGAGCTCCTTTATCTCATCCAGCTTTCCCTGGGTAAGATATGCGTTCCCTCCAGTATTTCTCCTGCTGCAGGCTACATACCTTTCTTCTATGGGTGCAGTTGATCCGTGTCTGCACAGTAGACACTAAACAGAACTAAACATGGCATCAGTCATGGGACCTCCACTCGCATGTAGTTAGTAACAGGGTTATAAATACTTGGATGTACTGGTTTAATATACAGGACACAGCCATAGCTAAGTGGGACTAATGGTAAAACAATTGTATTATGGCTAGAACAACAATTTTCTCATTGTATGTGTATTTATATGGCTGCATATCTTTGGGTCATGTATAACATGGCTGCCTGTCTCTAGGTGATGTGTAACATGGTTGTCTGTCTCTAGGTGATGTATAACATGGCTGTCTCTCTCGAGGTGATTTGTAACATGGTTGTCTGTCTCTAGGTGATGTATAACATGGCTGTCTGTCTCTAGTTGATGTATAACATAGCTGCCTGTCTTTAGCTGATGTATAACATGACTGCCTGTGTCTAGGTAATGTCTAACATGGATGCCTGTCTCTAGGTGTCATCTTCTTTTTAAAGGATTCTCCAATATTTATTAAAATTGGGCAGCAAGCAGGTGACTGTGCAATATAGAAAAAAGAAACCTTCCCTTTAGGGCTAATGCACACAAACTTATTTTCTTTCTGTGTCTGTTTTTTTTGCGGACCATATGAGCAACCATTCATTTTAATGGGTCTGCAAAAAAAAAAAAACTGAAGTTACTCCGTGTGCGTTCCATTTCCGTATGTCCGTTCTGCAAAGAAATAGAACATGTCCTATTATTGTCCGCATTACGGACAAGGATAGTAGGGGCCAGCTGTTCCGTTCTGCATAATACAGAATGCACACGGACGTCATCCGTATTTTTTGTGGATCCGCTTTTGGGGACCGCAAAATACATACAGTCGTGTGCATGAGCCCTTAAAATGTCTCGCCTCTCCCCACCACTGCAGCTGCCCCAGTGGTCACCACCTGTCTGTGTATACTGATTACATACTGTCTAAGGGCTCATGCACACGACCGTATGCCCTCCGAGACATACGGTCCGTGAGCGGGCCATATGTCCCGGAGCGGGATACACCGTGTGCTCAGGAGCGCACAGCATCATAGGTTACTATGATGCTGTGCGCATCGGGCTACCCGCGGGACTATTGTCCCGCACTCATATGATATTATGAGTGCGGGACAATAGCCCCGATGCTCCCGTGCACACGATGTATGCAGCTCCGGGACATATGGCCCGCTCACGGACCGTATGTCTCGGAGGGTCATGTGCATGAGCCCTAACTGTGTGACAGATGCAGCCAATCATTGGTCTTAAAGGGGTATTCCTGTTATGTAAAATTATCCACTATCCACGGCATAGAGCATAACTATCAGATCAGTGGGGTCCTACCACTGGGACTGCCACCAGTCATAAGAACAGGGACCCCATACCCTGTGGAGCCCCCAAAATGAATGAAACGGCCAGCCACTCCATTCATCTTTGTGGGATTTCCAGAGACAGCCAAGTACTGTGCTCAGCATTGAGAATGAATGGAGCGGCTGTCTCATTCATTAGGTCGACTTGGGACACCAGTCACTATCCGATCAGTGCTGCCAGTGTCAGATTGTGTAGGGACACAACCCCAACTAGTAACCCCCAGCTGGAGCTTCACTGCAGACTGCTGGCAATTCATTCATAACTTCTAGAAGGAATAATAAAGGAATGACACATCAGTCATAAGAATAAATGCTCCAAAATTGTTATTACATGGGGGTGCAAGTATTTACTAAAACAGACATGTCAGGAGAGGTGATAGGTTACCTTTTAAAGGGTATTTCCGAGATTTTACCCGGGACCCCCCGCCGATCAGCTGTTTGAGAAGGCAGCAGTAGCGCCACGGCCTTCTCGCAGCTTTCCCTAGGCGACGTGGCCTAGGCCCAGCTCAGCCCCATAGAAGTGAAGGCGGCTGAGCGCGATACCAAGCAGTGTACAGATTAGATACTGATGACCCATCCAGAGGATAGGTCATCAGTAGTAAAATCTCGGAAAACCCTTTTGGACATTTAACCTTCACATGTTGTAGACACAACTATATGGAGATTACACTCCGCTGCACACAAATCCATTACTCAGCAAGTACGCAAAATGTCATTGACTTTTTATTGTGCAATTTATACTCATAGACAAAAATACATGGCACTCCTTCACCAGCACAATACAAAAGTACATTGGCAGAAAGTATCTCCTCGGACATGGCAGTGAGCTAGGCTTGGTTACCCCACCACCAATGCTACATGGCACGGAGACATGAGAGAGCGTCCTCGAAGCGGTGCACTGAAATGGTTCAAAGCGAGACGGTCCACGAAAAATGCAGCAGTGTGCCCAGCTTCCAGGGCGGACGACCAGTATGGATATTCCAGGAACGTTAATCATTAACTCTTCCATTCAGGATCACATTGCTTGGAGGGGAGCACAGGGAAAAACCCAGAGATACCAAAGTCTAAGGCTAAATACAAGAAAAGAAAGAGGAGCCTAAGGTTTGATTACATTGTTATCGTAATTATTAATACTGAACTGCCGAGATCATTCTGTTGTAATGAACTCGCATTATATTCAAAATGAGCATCAGTCTGTCGTAGGCCTCAGCCTCTTGGATGTGGTTCATGTGGACAGGGTGACCCGAAATAGGTGTTTTAATACCTGATATATATGATTCAGAAGTCAGAAACCAAATCACACTGCCAAATAATAAAGTTATGCTGATGAGGAGGTCCCATGAATGACCTACCATATAATGCATAGACACTCCTGGTCAGCCAGGGGGCACTATTTGGGGTTCTAGACAGGAACCCCCCCCCCCTATGACGACATATATCCAAGCATGGGATTCACCCAGTTCCCTGCAGTTCTCCAGATCCGGTTGTTAAAATTACAACTGGATCGGAGAGAGGTGTTACCCGCTAAGTCCCGATCCAGTGCTCTGGCGGCGGCAGGGCAGCTGGACATGTTCGCTTCCATTGTTTAGCTCCTTAGTTGGGTGATATGTGTGTACCATGTATATGGTGTATTTATGTATGTGTACCATGTATATGGTGTATTTATGTATGTGTACCATGTATATGGTGTATTTATGTATGTGTACCATGTATATGGTGTATTTATGTATGCGTACCATGTATATGGTGTATTTATGTGTATGTACCATGTATATGGTGTATTTATGTATGTGTACCATATATATGGTGTATTTATGTATGTGTACCATGTATATGGTGTATTTATGTGTGTGTACCATGTATATGGTGTATTTATGTATGTGTACCATATATATGGTGTATTTATGTATGTGTACCATGTATATGGTGTATTTATGTGTATGTGTGTACCATGTATATGGTGTATTTATGTATGTGTACCATGTATATGGTGTATTTATGTATGTGTACCATGTATATGGTGTATTTATGTGTGTGTACCATGTATATGGTGTATTTATGTGTGTGTACCATGTATATGGTGTATTTATGTATGTGTACCATATATATGGTGTATTTATGTATGTGTACCATGTATATGGTGTATTTATGTGTGTGTACCATGTATATGGTGTATTTGTGTATGTGTGTTGCATATATAAGGTGTATTTATGTATGTGTGCCATGTATATGGTGTATTTATGTGTATGTGTGTTGCATGTATATGGTGTATTTATGTATGTGTGTTGCATATATATGGTGTATTTATGTATGTGTGCCATGTATATGGTGTATTTATGTATGTGTACCATATATATGGTGTATTTATGTATGTGTACCATGTATATGGTGTATTTATGTATGTGTACCATGTATATGGTGTATTTATGTATGTGTACCATATATATGGTGTATTTATGTATGTGTACCATGTATATGGTGTATTTATGTATGTGTACCATGTATATGGTGTATTTATGTATGTGTACCATATATATGGTGTATTTATGTATGTGTGCCATGTATATGGTGTATTTATGTATGTGTACCATGTATATGGTGTATTTATGTATGTGTACCATGTATATGGTGTATTTATGTATGTGTACCATATATATGGTGTATTTGTGTGTATGTGTGTACCATGTATATGGTGTATTTATGTATGTGTACCATGTATATGGTGTATTTATGTATGTGTACCATGTATATGGTGTATTTATGTATGTGTACCATGTATATGGTGTATTTATGTATGTGTACCATGTATATGGTGTATTTATGTGTGTGTGCCATGTATATGGTGTATTTATGTATGTGTACCATGTATATGGTGTATTTATGTATGTGTACCATGTATATGGTGTATTTATGTGTATGTGTACCATGTATATGGTGTATTTATGTGTATGTGTACCATGTATATGGTGTATTTATGTGTATGTGTGTACCATGTATATGGTGTATTTATGTATGTGTACCATGTATATGGTGTATTTATGTATGTGTACCATGTATATGGTGTATTTATGTATGTGTACCATGTATATGGTGTATTTATGTATGTGTACCATGTATATGGTGTATTTATGTGTATGTGTGTTGCATATATAAGGTGTATGTATATGTAAACATGTGTCGTGATGCCGTGTGTCCGCCTTTGAGTAGGGAACTTATTGTTAAAAATTTGAATCCCATCCCTGCATATGGGTCCGATCACATGTCCATAGTGTATTGCGGTCGGCACCCCCATAGAAATGCCTATTCTTGTCCGCAATTGCGGACAAGAATAGGACATGTTCTATTTTTTTCCGGAGCCGCGGACTGGAAGATTGGCAGCGCGCTCCGGAAATGCGGATGCAGACAGCACACTGTGTGCTGTCCGCATCCATTCCGTCCCCTTAGAGAATGAATAGGTCGGCACCCGTTCCACAATTTGCGGAACGGATGCGGACCCATTATTACGGACGTGTGAATGGAGCCTAAATCATATGCCTTAGGGCTCAAGCGCACGGCCGTTGCCCAGCCCGCAAACAGCAGGTCGGCAATACACGGGCACCAGCCGTGTGCACCCCACATCACGGATGCGAGGGATTCGGTGCGGAATGGAGGCACGGATCGGAAGCACTACATGCTTCCATGGGTTTTCTGTCCATGCCTCCGCACCGCAAAAAAGTAGTGCATGCACAATTTTTTTGCGGTGCGGACAGTTGGATGCGGATCGTGGACCCCATTCAAGTGAATGGATCCGCCATCCGCAGCATGGGCCCGGCCGGCACACGTTTGTGTGCATGAGGCATTAAATGGGGGTTTCCTTCTTTGAAACATATTTACTAAACTCCCACAGCCTTAAAGGGAATGTGTAATCAGAAAATTATCTATTGTTTAAATCATTGTTTTTATGTTTTTGGTGGTTATTTTTTATTTTCCATGTCACCATCTATATTTAAACAAAAAACATAAAATCCTGCAGTTCTTGCACTGGCCACTAAGTCTGATAATAGGCGCCACTTCTTGGTCTGTACAGATCACTTTACTGCAGTTATGCTTATCATTACAGGCAGGATTACAATGACAGACACCAGCTATAAGACAGGATCCACCATTTACCATAGGTGATATCACAGCTTATCTACTCCCTCCTGATCTCTGCACAGGTTACAGAGCATACCTAGAAAAATCTTCCATAGAAGTCAATGAGGTCCCCTCCTGTCCATCGTGTGGGAATGTGTCATCAGAAAATGACCTGTTGTTTATAGTCAAGTTTTTATGTTGAACATACTCTTTTAGAAATAAAATTCTAAAATCATGCAGTGTTTACACTGGCCATAAACAGAAAGGACAGGAAGAGACCTCATTGACTTCTATGGGAGAGTTTTCTAGACGTGCTCTGTGACCTGTGCAGAGGTCAGGAGGGAGTCGGTAAACTGTGATATCACCTATTGTGAATGGTGGATCCTGTGTTATCTATACAGAGGTGTTACTTGTCATTGTAATTCTGCTTGTGATGATAATGAGATGACTGCTGAAAAGTTACCTGAACATAGCAGGAAATCATGACCTAATGTTAAATCTCGTGGTCGATTTTAGTGTGTTTTTTTTTTTTTTAAATTGACAGTGACATGGAAAATTAAAAATCACCAACCTTCCTCAAAAGAAAAATGTTTAACAGAAAAACTTTAATTAAACAGTAGGTAATTTTCTGATGACACATTATATTTAATAAAGTGTTAGAAGCTTATCTTTAGGCCTCATGCACACGACCGTTGTGTGCATCCATGTCCGTTGTTCCGTTTTCCGTGATTTTCTGCGGACCCATTGACTTTCAATGGGTCCATTGAAAACTCGGAAAATGCACCGTTGTTCATCCGCGTCCGTGATCCGTGTTTCCTGTCCATCAAAAAAAATGACCTTTTTTTGACGGACAACGGTTCGCGGACCCATTCAAGTCAATGGGTCCGTGAAAAAACACGGAGGCACACAAGCTTGTCTTCCACGTCCGTGATCCGTGTCCGTAGGCTACTTTCACACAGACGGATCCGCAGATCCGTCTGCATAAAAGCTTTTTCAGATCTGAGTTTTCACTTTGTGAAAACTCAGATCCGACAGTATATTCTAACACAGAGGCGTTCCCATAGTGATGGGGACGCTTCAAGTTAGAATATACTAAGAACTGTGTACATGACTGCCCCCTGCTGCCTGGCAGCACCCGATCTCTTACAGGGGGCTGTGATCAGCACAATTAACCCCTCAGGTTCCGCACCTGAGCCCCCTGTAAGAGATCAGGTGCTGCCAGGCAGGAGGGGGCAGACCCCCCTCCCTCCCCAGTTTTAAATTCATTGGTGGCCAGTGCAGCCCCCCCTCCCTCCCCTGTATTACATTTATTGGTGGCCAGTGCGGCCCCCCTCCCTCCCCTGTATTACATTCATTGGTTGCCAGTGCGGCCCCCCTCTCTCCCCTGTATTATATTCATTGGTGGTCAGTGCAGCCCCCCTCCCTCCTCTGTATTACATTCATTGGTGGCCAGTGCAGCCCCCCCTCCCTCCCCTGTATTTAATTCATTGGTGGCCAGTGCGGCCCCCCTCCCTCCCCTGTATTTAATTCATTGGTGGCCAGTGCGGCCCCCCTCCCTCCCTCCCTCCCTCCCCAGTATTTAATTCATTGGTGGCCAGTGCGGCCTCCCCTCTCCCCCCCTCCTAATTAAAATCCCCCCCATCATTGGTGGCAGCGGAGAGTTCCGATCGGAGTCCCAGTTTAATCGCTGGGACTCCAATCGGTAACCATGGCAACCAGGACGCTACTGCAGTCCTGGCTGCCATGGTTACTTTGCAATTTTAGAAGCATTATACTTACCTGCGCTGTCTGTGACCGGCCGGGCTCTCCTCCTACTGGTAAGTGACAGGTCTGTGCTATAAGGAATGTGCCGCACAGACCTTTCACTTACCAGTAGGAGGAGCGCCCGGCCGGTTACAGACAGCGCAGGTAAGTATAATGCTTCTAAAATTGCTAAGTAACCATGGCAGCCAGGACTGCAGTAGCGTCCTGGTTGCCATGGTTACTGATCGGAGTCCCAGCGATTAAACTGGAACTCCGATCGGAACTCTCCGCTGCCACCAATGATGGGGGGGGGGATTTTAATTAGGAGGGGGGAGAGGGGAGGCCGCACTGTCCACCAATGAATTAAATACAGGGGAGGGAGGGGGGCCGCACTGGCCACCAATGAATTAAATACAGGGGAGGGAGGGGGGCCGCACTGGCCACCAATGAATTAAATACAGGCGAGGGAGGGAGGGGGGGCCGCACTGGCCACCAATGAATGTAATACAGGGGAGGGAGGGGGGGCCGCACTGGCCACCAATGAATGTAATACAGGGGAGGGAGGGGGCCACACTGGCCACCAATGAATGTAATCCAGGGGAGGGAGGGGGCCGCACTGGCCACCAATGAATTTAAAACTGGGGAGGGAGGGGGGGGGGGCCGCACTGGCCACCAATGAATTAAATACAGGGGAGGGAGGGAGGGGGGCCGCACTGGCCACCAATGAATTAAATACAGGCAAGGGAGGGAGGGGGGCCGCACTGGCCACCAATGAATGTAATACAGGGGAGGGAGGGGGGACCGCACTGGCCACCAATGAATGTAATACAGGGGAGAGAGGGGGGGCCGCACTGGCCACCAATGAATGTAATACAGGGGAGGGAGGGGGGACCGCACTGGCCACCAATGATTGTAATACAGGGGAGGGAGGGGGGCTGCACTGGCCACCAATGAATTTAAAACTGGGGAGGGGGCTATGATACGCACAATTAACCCCTCAGGTGTGGCACCTGAGGGGTTAATTGTGCTTATCACAGCCCCCTGTAAGAGATTGGGTGCTGCCAGACAGCAGGGGGCAGTCATGTACACAGTTCTTAGTATATTCTAACTTGAAGCGTCCCTATCACTATGGGAACGCCTCTGTGTTAGAATATACTGTCGGATCTGAATTTTCCCGATATAACTCAAATCCGATGGTATATTTTAACATAGAGGCTTTCCCATGGTGATGGGGACCCTTCAAGTTAAAATATACCATCGGATTGGAGAAAACTCCGATCCGATGGTATAATAGGGACTCCTGACTTTACATTGAAAGTCAATGGGGGACGGATCCGTTTGCAATTGCACCATATTGTGTCAATGTCAAACGGATCCGTCCCCATTGACTTGCATTGTAAGTCAGGACGAATCCGTTTGGCTCCGCACGGCCAGGCGGACACCAAAACGACTTTTTTTTTACTTTCCTTCATGTCCGTGGATCCTCCAAAAATCAAGGAAAACCCACGGAAGAATAAACGGACACGGATCACGGAACTACGAAACCCGTTTTTGTGGACCGCAAAAAAAACGGTCGTGTGCATGAGGCCTTATGGTCCCTGTTTTCCACCACCCTCTTTTCTGGCCCTTGCATCTCCAATATATTTTTGTTCGTGCAAAACCTGAAATGAGTGGCAGAGCGTGCCACGTGATGCCCACAATTGCAGTGTGACAAACTACATTACCCATGAGCTCTGGAGCTAGCGAAATCCATGCCAACAGCACCACAGTAATGAAGACAACTGAGGACTCTGTAGGGCACAGGACAGGACATAGCCACTGCGAATACACAGTATAGGAAACCTACAATGCCAGCATAGAATGAACTGCGTGAGCTCGTCCTACTGCAAGGTGCAGTGCAACACACACTGCTAGTATTCTGGGTACCTGGGGCAAGTACATATATTATCAAAGAGGGTTTCCGACTTCAACACTAGGATATGCCACTAATGTGAGATATTTGCTGGTTCCACCTCTGGGACTCTCTCCTATTGTAAGAACGGGGCCCCCGAAGTGAAGGAGAGCACACAGTGCATGTGCTATTTTTGAAAGTCCCATAGTAGTGAATGGAGAGCAAGCTGTGCAGGCGCAGCCGGTTCTCCATACGCCGCTATGGTACTGCCAGAAATATCCAAGCCGGTGCTCAGATATTTTTGGAACTCCCATAGCAGTGAATTGAGGATAGATGCACATGCATGACTGTTCTCCCTTAACTTTGGGGGCCCCGTTCTGGAGCCAGAAGCAGGTCACAGAGGTGGATCCAAATCTATCTGACGTTTGTGGCATATTCCAGAGCTGAGATGGGAAGATCTCTTTAAGTCTTTATCTGCTATTTATTAAGACCTGATCTTTATTCCCCTTTAATAAGGGAAATGGACAGAGGATGTCCTCATGAGAAAAAACCTATAAGATGACAGAAGGATCCATCAGTATAATCAATGGTAATACTGAGATCAGTCCACAGGCGTTACATGGTTCCCGGCTTTTGACTCATCCCTTTTGACAATAGGATATGCCCCCATCGTCTGATAGGTGCGCGTCCAACCGTTGGGACCCGCGTCTATATCGAGAACAGAGCAAGCCAAAGTGGCACAGAGTGCTCTCCCCATAGAAGTGAATGGCATTGCACCGGCATGACCGGCCACCGCTCCCATTCACTTCTATGGGCCTGACGGAAATAGCCGAACCGTGTTCCGCTATTTTTGGTAGCCCCATAGAAATGAATGGAGGGTGGCTGCACATGCGCAGTGCGCCCTCCACCACTCTCAGGGCTCCGTTTAGGAGATAGCGATATGCCCCCATTGTCCTACATAAGACAACCCCTTTAACCGGTTTGCCAACAACACTAATAGAAAATTTTGAATTATTGGAGAAAGCATTATTAGAGCATTGCTCATAAAGAACGTCATTTAGACTGAGCTCACAGTAAGATGACATGATGTGACAGAAGAGGAGCCACGGGCCTTATTGGTGGCCTCGAATGACTGTCAGTGGACTAGTCAGTCGCTGTAAAGTTAGGTCTACACAGCAACTAAAAGTTGTTAAAAATTCACAATTGTCATGCAATTTCAATTATTCCTTATGGGGGTGAAGGTTCCGTCATTGGGAAATAATTCTGCTTGAATCCCGACCATGATTTTGCCACAGTTTCAGGTCTCTGTGCATCCCTGCTTTAAGGGCACCAGTCAGCAGAATCAACCCTATTAAATGAGCCGTACTGCCTGGTAAAATTGTGAAAATTGGTTGTTTTGTTCCCAAGAAAAAAAAGACTTTTATAATTTATGCAAATAAGGGCTTTAGTGCTCCAAGGGGTGTGGCCAGCAGCGGAAAGCGCAGGAGCTGAGTTGCACTAATGGACTAGGCCCTGCCCCTCGGTGCACAGAAGCTCTCATTGGCATAAAGAATAAAAAATATTTTCATTCAGGAACGCCACAACCAATTGTCACAAGACAGGTATAATTTTAACAAGCAGGATCAACCCTAGCAAGAAAATATACTTGGCTTAAGAGTTGATTCTGCTGACAGGTCCTCTTTAAGCGCTGGCATTTATTTTTGTGCTCCAGTATTTCCATTATAACTTTCAATGGCTCTTTTGTGTATGATAAATGTTCGTTGAGGCAGTCTGGATTTTGGCACATATGTTTTTAGTATTTTATAATATTTTATTTTGAAGGGGTTTCCTGAGATTTTTATACTGACGACTTATCTTCAGGATAGGTCATCAGTATGTGATCGGTGGGGGTCCGACACCTGGGGCCCCAGCCGATCAGCTGTTTGAGAAGACGACCTTCTCTTAGCTTTTCCTAGGACGAGTGACGACACATTCGTCGGTCACAAGGGCTGGCACAACTCAGCCCCATAGAAGTGAATGTGGCTGAGCGTGATGGAAGGCGCTGTGCTTAGTAATCTCCGAGAAGGCCTCAGCGCTCACAGGAACGACGGTGCCTTCTGAAACGGTGCCTTCCAGAGGATCGGTCATCAGTATAAAAATCCCGGGAGAACCTTTTAAGCTCTATTCACATTATTCTTTGCTCTTCTTCAGAGGTCCTGGTGTTTTTGATAGCGAGGATAACATAAATTGTAACAAAAATATTGGAAACATGACTGACGTCATTATAAGTCAATGGGACTATTAGGATCCTTTGAAAATAAATCTGTCAAAGCTGTTACATCTCTTTTATGATCAGAGATCATGGCACTAGTGTGAACAGAGCCTTAGGGCCTTTTATACTGTTCAACGATCGGGAACAAATATTATTTTGAGCATTCGTAGAAAAAAAAAACCTATATAAACCTGTTTCTGTAGCCAACAAATGAAAACTCTAAGGGTATGACCACACTTGCTTGTTTTTGATGCAGTTTTTGAAGGCAGAACCTGGGTTCCAATCCAGGGGATTCAAAAAAGTGGATTGGTATCTGCCCTTAAGAACACAGCGATTTTCCATTTTTATCCCCTGCCTTCCCAGTACCATAAATTTTTTATTTTTCCATTCACATAGCCGTAAAGGGCTTTTTAATGGCACCATTTTATATTGCATATGACATAGTGGGAAGCTGGAATTTTTTTTCCAAATAAAGTGAAATTGGAAAAAAACACAATTCTGCCATAGTTTTATGTTTTTTTTTTATAGCGTTCCCTGTGCCGTACAATAACAACAATACCATGTTTTCACAGTATTTCTTGTGTTTTAATACTTAAAAAAGAAAATAAAAACTTTTAAAAAACAACACATTTTTTCTGTGCATTTCCTTATTCTGACCCCTGTAACTTTTTATATTTATGTCTTTGGAGATGTGGGGTAAGTATATTACCTGTGAGGAGCCTGACACATGGGGGGGGCTGTTTGAGAACTTGGATAACTCCTTTAAATACTAATGACCTATCTTCTGGATAGGTCATTAGCTTCTGATTGGTAGGGTTCCGACTCCCCGGACCTTCACCGATCAGCTGTTTGAGAAGGCACTGACGCTCCTGTGAGCACCACGGCCTTCTCTGTGCTTACCAAGCACAGCACCACACATAGTATAGCGGCCGTGCTTGGTATCATGCTCAGTGGCATCACTGGCCTAAGGAACGCTGAAAGAAGACCGCTGCACTACTGCGAGCGCTGCTGCCTTCCTGAACAGCTGATCAGCGGGGGTCCCGGTTGTCGGACCCCCACTGATTAGATACTGATGACCTATCCAGACGATAGGTCATCAGTATTAAAGTCTCGGAAAACCATTTTAAATGTCTGTGATTAGCATTGTTGCTAATCAACGCCTCTGCCTCTGAGTGACTCGGTGGCTATGGCGCCATCTCAGCTTTCAAGCGGGCACCATCTTTAAAGTCCCGACTTGCTTTGTACATGTATGCTGCAAGTTCTGACGGGGTTAATCCCTTCTTTAATTTTTTGAACTACTCTTGATTTTGGATTCAAAAACTCCATAAAAAAACCTGCACGTGTGGCCGTACACTAAGGGTAGAGTGATCGTATTAATGGTCGTTCAGTAAATGCTGGTGCTGGTTATTGGGCAGGAAATCTGCCGGTGTAAAAGGATCCTTATTCAGTTCTGCAGTATCCAATGGCCTGGAGACCACCGAACTCCGTGGGGCTTATGAGCAGTGTCCTGAATGGAGCAGATGGGCAGAGGCAAGTCACTTTAAGCATCTGACCACCTGCCCCCTGCCCGTGGTGTCATTGGCACTTGTGATCGGCCACTTTCTGGCTACTTGTGATTAATGTGCAGGTAAGGTGACTATATGGCACTTGCTAGTAAAGCCTTTGTCAATATTATCTGCCATTTGTGATGTTTCATAAGCCATTTCCCCTGGTTGGGTGAATCCTCTATGTTGTCCACACAAAGGTCCTGTCTGTAAGATGGCCGCGGAGGCTCATGTGACAGTCTAACTCACCACAGTGCAGATGGCTGGTGCTGAATGGAGGAGGTGACGTGTCTGGTCACATGACCCTCCACCAGCAGCCACTTATGGACATGACCTTTCTGTGGACAGCACAAGAGACTAAGCCAACAATGGACATACCATATAAAATCTAGAAAATAAAGCAGAATATCAACAAAGGCTATAATAGTAAGTACCGTACAGTCATCTTACATACACATTGTTTAATAGTAACCAGTAAGTGACCAACCCCTTTAAAGGGGTTGTCCGGTTCAGAGCTGAACCCGGACATACCCACATTTTCACCCCGGCAGCCCATGTGATATGAGCATTGGTGCATTTCATGCTCCGATGCTCTCCCTTGCCCTGCACTGGATCCCGCAGGTCAAGGTCTTGTTTGTTTACTCTGGTACACTGCTAGGCAGAGGCTTCCACCCAGCAGTGTATTCGGTGACGTCACCGGCGCTGATGGGCCGGCTTTAGCGCTGCCCTAGCCGTTTTACAATCTAGGGCAGCGCTAAAACCCGCCCATCAGTGTTGGTGACGTCACCCGGCTCACTGCTGGGCGGAAGTCTCCGCCTGGCAGTCCCCATGGCGAGCGGAATTTTCAAAAATGCCTTTGGCATGTGGGATTCAGCGCATGGCAAAGGAGAGCATCGGAGCATGAAATTCTCATATCACAGGGGCTGCAGGGGTGTAAATGGGGATATGTCCGGGTTCAGAGCTGACCCCTTTAAGCATTTCAAAAACAGAACAATAAGAATCTTAAAGATGTATTCCAATTATATAATAATACCCCTATCTATAATTATTAGATCAGTGGGGGTCCTACCGCTGGGGGAGCCCCGCCAATCTAATAGTTATCCCCTATCCTGTGGATAGGGGATAACATTATATATCCAGAATACCTCTTTAGGAACTGGAGATGCACTGTAAGGATTTTCTGCAAGTAATATGGCTACAATAATGGGCAGACATATACATGATGAGATCCCTGGTGATGTTCTGTGCCGCCATTACTATTTGGTAATCTACTGTATGAGCCGCCCTGCCATATTTAAAAGTTGAAACTTTTTATCTCCATTTGTTTTCAGTGATTCTCTATTCCACTATAGAGGTATTTTACCAAAACTTATTTTAGAAAAATTATAATGGCTTACATTTTGGGCAGTTACTTTTCACTGGTGAGGGGCCACTTTTCTATAGCAATTGTTTCACTGTAGGCCTATATCATTAAAGATTGAGTTGTCCAAATATTTTTAACTTCATTTTGTTAGAAAGGTCCCTCTGCTGAAGGTTTCCCACTGCTGATACCCCAAGCGATCAGCTGTAATCTGCAGGGAAACCTGGCAATAAGTATTCATTTTGCCTGCAGCACCACCACAGGGGAAATTAGGAAATTACATGATGTCCATTCTAATCAAAAGACTGTCTTTGTAATGAATGGACATGTCTTGTAGCTGTTCTTGTTCTGGTTAAAGGGGTTATCCAACTTCTCAAACAGCCCCCCCCCCCCCCCCCCCCCTGTGCCGGGCCCCTCACAGGTAATATACTTACCCACCTCCCGGCACCGCTCCTGTACATGGAGAAGCAGCAGTGGCGGTGCGGGGACCAGGAGCGGCGTGGGGAGCGGGGTAATTATATTACCTGTGAGGGCCTTGTCACATGGGGGGGCTGTTTGGGAAGTTTGATAATCCCTTTAATTGATGGAGTTCCCGAATGGGAGACCCCTCCTCTCCATTACTTCAGTATTCCCTAGCAGGATATTTAAAAATACATTTTTTCCCAATAACAACCTCTTGAAAATCATCCGTCAGCAGGAACAATCCTATTAAACTAGGCATAATGCCTGGTATGGTTGATCCTCCTAAGTAAAACAGTTCCTCAATAATGTAGATCTGTTGCACCGTTCCTGATCAAATTCACTTTTTATTAGGGCTCATGCACAGAAACATATTTTCTTTCCGTGTCTGTTCCGTTTTATTTGCTGGACCATTCATTTCAATGGGTCCGCAAAAAACGCGGAAGTTACTCCGTGTGCCTTCCGTTTCCCTTTGCCCGTTCTGCAAAAAAATAGAACATGTCCTATTATTGTCCGCATTACGGACAAGGATAGGACTGTTCTATTAGGGGCCAGCTGTTCTGTTCTGCAAAATACGGAATGCACATGGATGTCATCTATATTTTTTGCGGATCCGTTTTTTGCGGACCGCAAAATACATACGGTCGTGTGCATGAGCCCTTAATATGTAAATTAGGTATTCAGTGAAGCTCTTCTCCCTCTTTTTGATAGGCCAGTCACCTCATGTGGCCCTGTAAACTTTCCGATGCGTTATAGATTGCACTGCTGATACATTCACAGTATGCCAACCTCCGCCTCCCCAGCAGCACAGATGACTATTGCTCATGCACCGATTACATCATCCTCCACCCGGTAGAGGTGATGCTCGGCTTCATTCAGGTGGAGGACGATGTCATCAGCGCATGGATCCTATAGTAAATTTGTATCTAGATTTGTCTACAACAAGGGAAATGGGACCTCATGTCAGCACAAGGACCATTTGCATTATATAGATAGAGCTGTTTATCTACAGCCCAACTTATTTGTGCCACCATAGAAGGATTGGCCATAAACGTCCGATAGATGCGGGTCCTACCTCTGGGAGCCACGACTATCTGAAGAATGGGTTTGTGTTTCACAGCCACTGCTCCAGCATGCTCAGCTATTGTTGGAATTCCCATGTGCGGCCACCTCGCCAGTCACAGTAAGACAGGCCCCTTTTTTTGGGATAGGTGCAGGCCCCAGAGGTGGGATACACTTCTATTTGACATTTATGGCATATCCTGTAGATATGCCATAAATGTTTAAGATAGAAATCCCCCTTTAATGTTGCATTCCTTTGGCCTACCGTATTTCAAATAATCTCATTATTTAGGAACCGGGTCTGCCAATTATTCTAGCCACATATGTAGCCACCCGTTACACGATTTAAGTGGTCATAATAAAGTCATGATACTATAACACAACTAGTAAAAATAAAATAATAATAATCCATTCTATTAAAATATGTTTAGATTCTATGGTTATCTATTGTTTGTCTCCAGGCTTTGGAGTAAATCTCAGGTTTGGTCACCCCAACAGTGGAATGTGTAGTACGCAACACTGTCACAGACACATTACGGTCAACAAGAACGAGACATCAGGCCTCATTTAATAGGAGAGTCCAGAATTTCTTGATAATCTTGTCGTCCCAATCTTCCTAGATACAGTTTATAGCCAGCCAAAGCAAAGACACTGACGATGATGACTGCTCCACCTATTAAATCATAGACACTGGGGTACATTTGCAGCACAAGAAGTTGCAGGATCATAGCCACTACAATCTCCAAGTGCTGCACCGTGCTGACCAAAGCTGGGTGGAATTTATACAATGCATAATAGACACCAAGGAATGCTACAGTAGAACACAAGCAGATTGCAAGAAGGTAGCCCCATGTTTCTCCATCCAAGGGTATGATTGGTTCTTGAAGAACAAACATTGTGCAGGCACCCCAAACACTTCCAGTCCATCCAAAGGTAAAAAGAGCAGTCCACATGCTGACCTTCTCTTTGATAGACCTGTAGACTATCATTGACAGTGCTGTGGTAAGGCCAGCCATGACGGTCATGGTGTAACCAAAGGCTTCCTTCCAGACACCAAGAAAGGAGTTTTCTTCATTAACTATATTTGGAATCATAACCAAAGACGCACCAAGTACACTGCAGACAACAGTGATCAAGTCAACATTTGCCATATGTTCATCTAGCAAGAGGAAGGCTAGTACAGCACTGAAGACTGTAGTGGTTGCCCTCCACATTATGGTTCCATTGCTTGGTGGAACAATAGAGAAGGATGTGTAGGCACAGGTAATGGAAATAACGTTGCACACTCCATAGAAGAATAATCGTAGTCTATACCCTGGAGGCCCAAATGGAGCCTCTTTATAATAACAAACCACAATCACAGATAAAACTTGCATAACAGAACGGATGAATATTAACTCCAGTGAGGGCACTTTGGAGCGGTCAGAAACCAATCTTGTAATGAGTGCTACACACCCATGGGCCATTGCGGACCCAAATAGCACAGCCCACATTTTCCTGGACTGAAAGATAGAACTGTCTGCAAAACTTTGTAACTGCTGAGCAAGATCGTTATCGGGATCATCTGTCTGCTTTGGTCGGGTGTCCATAGTCCCAAAAAAGGTTCTCCCCTTCTTTTTGACATCCCCTAGTAATCTTTTCTTTGGATTCTCCTCCACAGAGCTGCCATTGTCTTCACTGGTGTCTTCATATCCTTCATCTCCAGGTTGTGGATAATGGGATGTGTATTTCACTGTCACAGTGTTGGGATGTATTTTGACTCTCTTCTTGGTTGAGTAAGGTTTGGATGGTGACTTATCCATGTCTGTGAATAATAATCTGTAAGGTATACAAATAATAGTTATCACGATATTACAGAGAATGTCAGGTTCATCTATGTAAAAAGATTGTTTTAGCTGTAATAAAATTTACCATTCATTTACTAAATAAACTGTGCGGTATATTAGATTAACCAGCCTACTAAATAGAAAGCTAGAAGGACAAAATGAAAAACGAATGTAAGTCTGGCTCTAAGCTATTAGCAGACCTGTCTTCTATAACACATCTTCCTCAATAGGCTTCTCCATTAAACTTTCCTATTTGCCATACCGCTTCTTTCCATCAACTCTCCTGTGCCAGGCCACGTCTTCCCCAGTTCTCAGATGTTTTAGAGCATTTAAAGACTATAAATAATTTTTTTTGTTATTATTATTGCATTCTACTCGTTTTCGGCTAAAATCATTTTTGCAATTGGTCTTTATTAACATTTTCCAGCTGTTCATGTGATACAGGGGTTACATTTCAGTCACTTTCTTTTTAATCTGAGTCCCAAGACTCATGTCTAGTTTTTACCTCCTGACTTTATAAACACTAACAATAACAATGAAGCTATAACCAGGGTTTATGAGGTCAGGAGATCAGAGCTCTGCATGAGCTTTGATCTGACAAGACTAGGAATAAACTGAAAGTGACAGTCAGAAAACTGACTCAAATTTAACCCCTGTACGACAAAAACTGATGAAAATCAGGCTATGGACACCTCACTCTCTCTCTGCAACTGTCAGACCCTCTCCACTTTGATTGACAGGGCCAGGCAGTGAAAACAACGCCTTGCCCTGTCAATTAAAGTGTAGAGGGCGTGACAGTTGCAGAGAGAGCAGAGCCCCCGTTGTTCCTAGAGCATCATTTGCATATATTAAAACATTATTTTCTCAGCAATACGGGGCACATATGAACATGGGACCAACAGATGCCTTCAGCTGCCAGGTGCACATATAACAGGTCAGCCAGTTTCCTAGGTACAAATCTGCTGACAGATGTCTTCTAACCACCCCTTCAGGAAATCAAAACCTTGAGCAGTAACTGCCAGTGAAGTAACAGGTGACCATCATATTATTATGTTTTGCCATGCTTTGTATGCTGTAATATGCCATGTCCCACCATCCCTAAATGGCTAAGCTATGCCTCCCTCTCAGGCAGCTGTTTCTGTGTCCATAGGATGTAGAGACAGTTGCTTGTAATGGTGAAGCAGGGAGCCATCGGATTCCTGCTTCACTATTCAGCTGCTGGCGCTCCGGGAAGCAGTGCTGGCCCAGGTATCAGCCTCTGCTACTCCTACACAGCAAGCACGAGGGGAGCGCAGGGTGAGCTGTGATGATATTCATAGGAACTAGGTAAGTATTTACTGTTTATTTTTATTTTTACGTCCTGTGTAGGGGCACATATCTGGGCATAAAACTGTGAAAGGGCACATCTGGGCATAACTACTGTGATGGGGCACATACTTGGGCTACACTACTGTGACGGGGGCACATTTCTGGGCATAACTACTGTGAAGGAGGCGTATCTGGGCATAATTACTGTGAGGGCCACATGTGGGCATAACTACTGTGAAGGGGGCACATCTGGGCATAGCTACTGTGAAGGAGGCACATATGAGCATAACTACTGTGAGGGCCACATGTGGGCATTTCTACTTTGTCCTGGCACTATGTGGGGGCATTAAGAGGACTAGGTGTGTATAGTTATGTTTTGGGCAGAGTTAGAGGCGTGGCCTAGTATGAGAAAAAATTGTCCCTCTCTGCAATTTTTAAAAGTTGGAAGGTACGGTCACATGGCCTGGTTGCAGCTCAGTCCCATTCATGGGCCTGGGCTGCAATACCAAACATAGCCACTATACAGTGTCTGGCACTGTACTCAATTAGCTGTGGAGAGCCACGCTCTCTTCAAACAGCTGAATGTTGGGGGTGCCAGTAGTCAGACCCCCACCGATCAGATATTGATATCCTAACGTGAGCATAGACCATCAACACCGAATACCCAGAAAATCACTTTGATACAGTTTTGTAACGGAACAAAGTTGCAATTTTTTACAGAAACCTCCTTGTTCGAAAAATAATTAGCTAATTTTGACTGGGGTGTGGACAGGAAGGGGCGTTTTTATCATTATCAGAAAACTGGTATAAATTACACGTAAAAGATTTTAGTTTCTGGAGCATAGACATCCTGAGATGCGTCAAAATTATTAAGAGGGGTGCCCCTCTATGCCAGCGCAGGGTTTGGTTAAGACTAAAGGGGGGATTTATCATTTCCGTTGCACAAGAAAAGTGGTTTTAAAAAGTTGCAAGTTGCGTGTTTGCAACTTTTTAAATATGACTTTCTGGAGGAAAAAAGTTGCAAGAGCCATTTTTTATGCCGCGAAGGCATGGCATGGCAAGGGTGGGAGACAAATTTATCTTCATTTACACCAGTTTTCTACCAGTTTTCTGGTGCAAATGAAGCCAGAAATCTACGGCAGCTCTGAATTGTCGTAGATTTCTGTTTAGATGCCCTAGGCTCATTTGCATATATTAAAACATCACTTTTCTCAGCAATGTCTTCAGATGTCTTCAGCTGCCAAGCGCACATGTAACAGATCAGCCAGTGTCATAGGTACAAATCTGCCGACAGATGCCCTATTCTGTCGTACAGGGTCCATGCACACGATCCTGCTGTGACTGTGCGGGAGCAATGTACATGAGCCAGTTCTAGTAACATATTACTAATAATGTTTAAAAGCTCTGATTGTCAGGCAGCACTAGCACACCTAATTCTGAATATAAAATTAAATTCCATCTATAAAACTGAAAAGGTAAAAATAGTAGCAGGAAAAAAGAACATTAAATCCTCTTGAACGTAGCCTATTACATGGTCATTACTGCTGACACCTGCTATTAAAGCTGAAATATTGCTCCCCGTGTGCCAAGACACTGATGATGGATATAGTAGTGGTTTAAAATGATGGTGGACATTTCAGTTTAGCCCGTGTGGCACCAGACATGTCATGAAAGATCAGTCAGACCTGCCGTAAGGGTGTGATTGAAATAGACCTCACTTTATATATTTTTTCATTTATAATCTCCCATTTTTCGTAGCCAGATACCCAATGATTTCTAGAACAAGCGGCTCCCATAGTGGCATGGCTGGCACTGGCTTTCTGTATGCTTTCACTGGTATTCCCTTCCTTAGGAAAAATCTTGTGCGCTGCTCTATTCAATACACTTATCATAAATAAGCAACATCACCCAACGCCCCGTTAACCTGCACCCTAAGGTGCTTGTCATCTGGGATACAATACCCCTTATCTTTGGAGATGTGAACATGGATGCACGGCACTAGAAAGAAAAGGGAGTCAGGTCAGGCTATAATACATCTGACTGACCTGACATAAGATTAATTATGATTAGGGTGCATTCACACGACCATAAGTGTTTTTCAGTCTGCAAATTGCGGATCCGCAAAACATGGATACCAGCCGTGTGTGTTCCGCATTTTGCAGACCGCACATGGCCGGCGCTTTATAGAAAATGCCTAGAATAAGACATGCTCTATATTTTTTCCAGGGTTACGGAACAGAACAACAGATTGAAATGAATGGGTCTGTGCCCATTCCACAATATTGCGGAACAGATGCAAATCCAGAATTAGTTTTAGATAAACTGTCATCAGTTTACAGAGTGGCATATTGGAAACTTACCCTGCCAAAGCCGGTTGGCATAATTCATCATTCAGACCCTCACCCTGTCTCCAGGAGGCCTTAAAGATATCCTTAATGGGGGAAAATGTATATATATTCCCCAAAGAGATAATAATCCAATGTGCTAAACGGTCACCAAACTCTTCAAAGTAGATCTAGATGTCTACGATGACTTATTGTACTTTTAGAGTATTGCGTATGGCAATGTAAACAATCTCCTCCATGGACCAGCCTTCAGTGTCTTAATAATAATACCCAAACATGATATATCTCTTATTATAATCCTATAATATAGGTACCACAGGTTATAGGAATAACTTGTGATGTTTATTATTATTATTTATTTTATGCATTTATATAGTGCTACTACTGTATATTCCGCAGTGCTTTATAGACATTAGCATCACACACTGTCCCTAATACTTCATTATGACCAGAAATTGTTACTTGAAAACCAGAAAACATAATATTACTAGAACACAGCTGATAAGATAAGACTATTCTCAAAAATACGATTCGGTCGGTTCGACGAATTTTCCAAAAAGATTTGCAGTACAAAGGGTTAAGCAAAGAATGGTCAGGAGAAGCCGGGGTCAAATACCAGGAGAGTAGAGAAGTACCAGAGGAGTCCGCAAAGAGTAGTCAGGTGGGAGCCGAGGTCACAATACCAGGAGGGATGCGCAGTACAGCAGGAGCAGGCAAAGGATCGTCAGGGAACAGGATCAGGTAAGTAATTAGTAGTCCAACAAATAGCCAGGAACCTAGAATTAACAGGCAACCTGTGGCCAGCAGGCTGCCTGTATTTATAGTGGGGTCTGAGGGTCATGTCACGTGGCCAGCGTCACATGACCGACAGACAAGTCGAGCACCGAGTGATCAGCTCGGCGCTCAAGGCAGACCTAGGAGCAGGGGGCCTCCCAGCTTGAAAATCCTGGCTGATCCATGCCTGATTCATTTTCACAAAGGTCAGTTTCTCTACATTTTGGGGGGACAGGCGAGTTCTCCTTGGGGTAACTATGGCCCCCGCCACACTAAACACCCGCTCTGATGCCACACTGCTGGCTGGGCAGGAAAGCTTGTCCAGGGTAAACTCGGCCAGATGTGGCCACAAATCGAGTTTGGCTGCCCAGTAGTCCAGGGGATTTTCGATGTGGGGTGGCAGGGTGCACTCCAAATATGCCACAACCTGCTGGTTCAGGTTCTGCTCTATGTCTACCTGCTGCTGGTGATTAGTGTTGAGCACGAATATTCGAATAGCGAATATTTTGCGTGAATATCGCCACTTTGACAATTCGCGAATATTTGGAATATAGTGCTATATATTCGTTATATCGAATATTCAGCATTTTTTTCCCATCTGAACACATGATTCCTCTCTGCTTCTTGCTTGTGGGCCAATAAGAAGGAAGCAATGTCAAGTTCACAACAATACTTAGTGCACCAATCAGTAATCTGTAGTCAGACCTGCTAAAATGTGAAGTTGCACGTAGTACGTAAAAATGATGAATATTCTACAAAATATTCGTGAAATATCGCGAATTCAAATATATCATCACTACTGGTGAGTAGTTTTTTCAGTAGGCGGGTGAAGGAAACTGCTCATCAGTGACTCTAGACTTAAGTTGCTGCTAAAGTAGCTGGTACTGCTGCCTCCCCCCCCCCCTAAGAAGCCATGGCAGTGGAATGTGAGTGCAGAGAGCCCCCCGGTCAGACCTGCATGAGGATAGGTGATGGCGCACATAGGCAGCTGCCAACTGACTACATAGGAAGTCTCGATAGTAGTTCAGTTTGTCCTCCCTCTCAGCTGGCTTGAAAAAGGCCCCCATTTTGGACCAGTAGCGAGGGTCTAACATGGTGGAGAGCCAGTAGTCATCCCTCTGGCGAATGGTGACAATTCGGCTGTCCCTAAACAAGCAAGTGAGCATGCATCGGGCCATTTGCTCAAGTGACTCGGAGGGACTCCCTGCCTCCATCTCCACTGCATACTGCCACGGTGTGTCTGGGTCTTCTGCCTCATCTTCCTCATCGACCTGTAGCTCCTCTGGCTGCTCCTGCTCCTTATCTCCTGTCACCTGTGTAGAAAAACCACCCATTTCTCTACGCATTGCTTGTGCTCGAATGGCCTCCTCCACCGCCTCCTCCTCTAGTTCAACCCCCAGCCAGATTTACCAGCATCTGTTCCAGAACATGACGTTGTTCATCCCGTAGTCCTGGCGGCTGACAAATAAAGTGGCCTCCTCAAAGGGCCCGAGCAAATGGCAGGTGTCACGCATGAGCTGCCACTGGCTAACATTGAAGTTACACAGGAGAGTACTTCTGTCCGCCTGAATCATCAAGAAATTGTTTATAGCCTTTCTCTGTTCATATGGTCGGTCCAACATATGGAGGGTGGAATTCCAATGGGTGGAAACGCCACATATTAACCTATGTTGGGGGATGCCGTTCTGCCGCTGCAGCTCAAGGAGGGTGTGCTTTGCGGTGTACAAGTGGCTGAAGTGCATGCAAAGTTTCCTGGCCAGTTTCAGGATGTCTTGCAGATGGGCAGCAGACTTCAGGAACCGCTTTACAACCAGATTGAACATGTGTGCCATGCAGGGCCCATCCTCATCCCTCCTTGTCGCAGCGCCGACACCATGTTCTTCCCATTATTCCGATTTTGAGTTGTCGAGGAGAAAGCCAGGATTAGATTTCTTGATGAAGGACGCAGAGCAGTTCCTCCCCTGTGTGACTCCATTCACCCAGGCAAACTAGGTGCAGAACAGCATGACACCGCCGTGCCCTGCACATGTGGTATGCTGGTAGGGCACTGTGAATTGTCCCTGCAGTGGAGGCTGAGGACACGATGGAGGATGAGGAGTCAGAGGCGGACATTGTCGCAGGACCAACAGCATGAGAACGTGGTGGTGGAAGCGGCGTCACCTGGCCAAGTTACTAATGTGGATGGGCAGGAACCACATTTACCCAGTGGGCCGTAAATGACATATATTGTCTTTGACTCTAGTTATAGCTCCACATGTCGGCACTGCTGTGCACTTTGGCAGACACCGACAGGCAGGTCCGGCGCCACCTGTAAGGCGACCTAGGCAGCCGCCTAGGGCGCAATTTAGCAGGGGGCGCCTGCGCCGGAACCTTGTGGTTAAAAAAAAAAAAACGTTGGTTATAATGTAGTGTCCCACTACGTAAGGGTGGGCACTACTCAAGGGTCAATTGGGTCATGTTGTTCTCCACCTCCTGTGGAATATGGTCATGGTATTTTATATTGTATTGTAATGCATATGTTCATGTAAATTCCTGTGTACCAGGCCTGTTAGGAATGTAGTTTCTCCTCCCAAGCTGTAGAGGGAGCTAGGGAACCCCTTAGTATATATAGACAGGTCCAGTCCAGGGAGAGGGGTGTGTGGAGAAGCCAAGATTGACTTCAGCCAGGCAGGAGCTGAGGTCCAGCTTCAAACATGCAGCTAGATAGCCCAGGATCCTAACCTGCTTTTAGGAGAAGAAGTTTCCTCCTGAAGTTATTCTGCATCAAGCAAAGTACAGAGCAGTGCTAATTGTATCCAGCCAAGTAGAAAGCTGAAGGGCAGAAGTTTATTGTACAGCAAGTGGATTTATACCAGAGGAAGGTTTTCCTACCCAAGGCTAAAGCCAGCTATTAGGCATTCGGGCCTTGGAGAAAGTCAGACAGGATTCTGCAGAAAGTACAACCTGATCTGTGAGTTTATTCCCTCTGAGTTATCTTGCTAGGATTCTACCTGCCATTTATGTAAAGCCTGCCTGTTACCAAATCTACTTCATATGGAACTGTCTGAAGCCTGTATATAGTTGAACTGTTCAGTAAAGAGGAGTTCTAGTTCACCATAATCGTGTGTACCTCAATTATTCCTCCAACAAATCGGTGTGCCACCGTTACCGGCACTGGCGTCACGAACTGTAAGGGATCTTGCCACAGGCACGCTAAACTTTCAACACCCAGGGCACCTCACCTATCACCTGGCCTGGTCCCTATATCCAGAGAGTGCCCCAGAGGAGCTACGTGCCAGCCTCTTCATCACTGCTGTACACCTGCCCAGGGTATACTACAAACTGTGAGTACAAAGAGCAACCCTCGGTCTGTTAACTGACCCCCGTGACCTCACATTCGCTCACCCTGCAGGACTGGCGTACTGCAATAACTTAAGTGGCGGCCAGCCGGCAGCACCCCTCATGCTGCGCTGCCTGAGCGCTCTAAAGAATCCCGGCCTCAGGCGGCACATGTCAGCACAGCACTGAACCGGCGGCCGGAGAATCGGAGATGATGATGTATGTCCGACTCCAGTTTCCAGACAGTCCAGAGAGGGCAGAGGCTGAGCCTCAGTGAAGCCGTGGGGGCGCACCGTCGCAGCAGACCAGAGAGACTCACACCGCTGTCTCCCTGGTCTGACTGAGTGACTAAGCTTACCTTAAGGCCGCTGAGGGTGGAGCGGAGGCGGAGCTCTGCCAACTTGGAGAAGGCTGGCCGGGTTGGTACTTGGTAGCTGAAGCTTAAGGGCGCCCTGATGATACTGATCTGAACTCTACGTTTACCCCCCCCCGGGCCCTGACCCCTCCCACCCTTGAGCACGTGACGCAGAGAGAGGGGTGGAGCGAAGAAGGAAGAGAAGGCCGCACACTGAGCAGCCGAGCAGCCAGCCACCACCAGCAATTTGCCTCCCAGTGCCTTCTGGGACAGAACAGTGGGCTCCTGGATTGGAGTGCAGCCTGCAGGTGCAGCTGCTTTCTTCTTCCCCAGGGCGACATTGGTGAATGGTGTACCGTGTTTGTCTCCAGTCCCCAGAGCCAGACCAAGAGCCAGACTGCAGCCAGAGACCAGATCATCTTATTGTCCTGTTGGTAAGTAGACAATGCAATATGTTTATTATTTACTGTATTTTTCGCTTTATAAGACGCACTTTCCCCCCCCCCAAAAGTGGGGGGAAATGTCTGTGTGTCTTATAAAGCGGATACTTCGCTGGCCGCTATGCTGCACAGCGCGGCCAGCAAAGTATCAGTGTGGAGGGAGGAGGCGGGGACACTCATGGCGGGGCCCGGTGCAGTGACTCTACTCTAATACACCGGGCCCCGCAGCTGTTAAGTACATTCAATCCGAATGGTTCCGCAATTACTGTACTGTACTTACTGTAGTACCTTATGTATAGCATTAAGACGGCGCAGACCAGCAGCTCCCTCCACATGCGCCGCCTGCCCCGTCTGCCTGTTCAGTCATAAAGTGAGATAAGCAGGCAGGCGGTGCATGAGGATGGAGCTGCGGCAGGCGGCGCATGACCGAGGGAGCTGCCGGTCTGCGCCGTCTTAATGCTATACATAAGGTACTACAGTAAATACAGTACAGTAATTGCGGACCCATTCGGATTGAATGTACTTAACAGCTGCGGCAGGGCCCGGTGTATTAGAGTAGAATCACTGCACCGGGCCCCACCATGAGTGTCCCCGCCTCCTCCCTCCACACTAATGCATCTGATGGGGGATCTGTGGATGACACTTATGGGGATCTGTGGATGACATAAGTGTCATCCACAGAGCCCCCCCCAGTGCGTCATCCGCAGATCCTCCCATAACAGTGAGTCATCCACAGATCCTCCCATAACAGTGCGTCATCCACAGATCCTCCCATAACAGTGCGTCATCCACAGATCCTCCCATAACAGTGCGTCATCCACAGATCCTCCCATAACAGTGCGTCATCCACAGATCCTCCCATAACAGTGCGTCGTCCACAGATCCTCCCATAACAGTGCGTCGTCCACAGATCCTCCCTTAACAGTGCGTCATCCACAGATCCCCCCATAACAGTGCATCATCCACAGATCCCCCCATAACAGTGCGTCATCCACAGATCCTCCCATAACAGTGCGTCATCCACAGATCCTCCCATAACAGTGTGTCATCCACAGATCCTCCCATAACAGTGCGTCATCCACAGATCCTCCTATAACAGTGCGTCAGCCACAGATCTGATAAGGGGGGGCGGCAATTTTTATCTTTCCTAGGGCGGCAAAAATCCTTGCACCGGCCCTGCCGACAGGCTCAAGGACTGGCCCACCTTCTGTTCTACATATGTGTGCAGGGCTGGTAGTGCCTTTTTGGCAAAGAAATGACTGCTTGGGACTCTGCACCTTGGCTCAGCACAAGTCATCAGTTCTCTGAAAGAGGCAAAGTCCACCACTTGTAAAGGGAGGGACTGCAGCACCAGCAACTTGGCCAGCAGCATGCTCAGCTTCTGTGCCGTTGGATGAGTGCACGCATACTGTTGTCTTTTGGCAATCGCTTCGGTGATTAATTGCTGAAGGAATGACTGACGAGGAGTAGGAGCTGGAGCATCTAGACCAGCAGATGATGGGAAGGACAGACAGCTCCCTTTGGCTGAGGTGGTGGAACCTTGACTGCATGAAATTTGGTGCGTGCCACTGGGTGATGCAGCAGTTGCTGCGGCAGGCTGGACCACCATATTGGAGCCACGGTTCTCCCAGGCCACTTTATGGTGACGCTGTATGTGTTGACGTAGGGCCGTGGTGCCAACATTGGCACCCTGGCCACGCTTTACCTTCTGCCCACAAATCTGGCAAATGGCCATGTTTACCTCCTTCGGCGGCCTAACAAAAAATTGCCTCACCGCCGAGTATGGCATTTTCCCCCCAACACTCCACGCTGACTGCCTGCTACCACTGCCCCTGTGAACCCCTGCACCGCTACTTTCTGGGCCAGTTGGCTCCTGCGAAGCTGGTGGTCTACCCCGGGCACGTTTGGCTCCCGACCTCCCACTGCTGCCACCCTGCTGACTCACAGCCAGGCTGCTACCCTGCTGGCTCAGCCGCTGCCTCACGCGCAAGCTGCCACCCTCTTCTCCTGATGATGAAGCCCCTTCTTCACCTGGCTCCCAAGTGCGATAGGCTACATAATCATCATCATCCGCTACTGTCTGCACGTCACTGATGTTCCCCTCAACGGTCTCAGGGCTAGGAACCTGAGCGCTCGCAATACCTGCTCTGACATGACTCTCCTCATCCCTACTTGCCCGCCTACCGGAGGAAGTGGTGGATGTCTCCTCCAGATCTTAGCTGGGCAGTAGCTGCTAACTGTCCTCTAGTAGCTTGTCCTCGCTGAAAAGTGGAGCCGAGGCTATGTCATATAATACTTCTTGTGCTGAGTGAACTAAAAATGACAAAGGAAGGTTCAGGACAGGTGGGGGCACAGGGCCTGCTGCCGGGCCATGCCAACTAAGCATCGTGTCAGAGGAACCCAACGACTCTTGTCTGGGCAAGTCTGATGTCACTTGCGACAAACTCGAAGACCGAGTCAACCATTCAAGCACCGCTGGGTTGCTGGTCAAGACGGACGCTAGATGACACCAGGATTTCAGGCCTCTCGCTGCTGCCCCTCCCTCAGGGCTCTAGATGGCGACCAAAAAGGTTGCAAATGCGACTTAGAATTGCAAAATGCCGACAAGACTTTGTAGTCTTGTCGCCATTTGCGCCGAGACCCTCCGCTGCTCTGCCGCTTTAAGAAGAACGGGATTTCATACAGCAGACAGACGGCAATCCAATAACAGAGCTCTGCACAGTACAGAGCTCTGTTATTAGTGAGGAGCCTGCTGATTGGTCATAGTATGATCCGCGGTCTGCCCTGCCATTGGCTGCTCCTCTCACACCGCCCCCATTCTCCCGCGCTGAACACAGTAGCAGCTTGCTCTTCAGTCATGAAAACAGGGAGCCGCTCTATGCCGACTGCTCCACAGAACAGGTTAGCGCATACTTAACATTCCACAAACAGTCACAGTCACCCCTGCGCTGCCGCTGCTAAAGGCTAATCCTTATGTCTTTACGACCCTGATAATACTCAGGGGGCCGCTGCTGATGCTCCGTGTGAGCTCCCTGCGTGGGCTCACAAAAATTATCTTAAGGGAAGAAAAGGGTTAATAGGAGCCCCGCGCTGGTCAAGACACTAAAAAGCCAGTGAACCATATCTCTTTCAATAGTCCGTGCTTAGTAGGAGGAGATAACCTCCCCTTCTACTAAGCACAGACTTTTGAAAGAGATATATGGTTCACTGGCTATTTAGTGTCTTGACCAGCGCGGGGCTCCTATTAACCCTTTACATACTGATGATCACCTCACCACTTGCTAATGGCTGCCGCTGCCCAGTGTCCCCCCGCCTACCCAACTCTCACCTGAGGGGTTAATAGCGGCGGATTGGAGCGTGCAGTCATAGCGGCTGGGTGTCGGGTATGGCATATGACCGGCACCGGCAGCCTGCGTTTGTATTAATGTAGTGTACGGGGACTGTAATGCCCGTCACTACCAAAGGGTCACTTGTTGTGCTGTCGTGTCCCCTTGTTTATGGGGAAGTTGGTATAAGTCATCTTTATAAACTGTAATGCTACATATTTCCCTGTTCCTGTGAAACTTGCATGTACAGGCCTGCTAGGGGTGTCATTCCATCTCTTAGTCACTAGAGGGAGCTAGGGAGCCCTAGTTTATATAAGGCCCAGTCAGGGAAAGGAAAGTCAGTCTAGTCTAAAGTCAGTCTTCAGCAGTTGGAGTTTAGACTATGTCAGAGTCAAGTCCAGGCCAGAAGCCTGCAGACCAGGAGAGGGTATTGCAGTCCCTGTAACCGGGTTCCAGATCCAAGGAGAAGGTTCCCCTCCTGAGTTCACATATGCAGAAGCAGGAACACCTCAGTTAAAGAGCCTGAGGAAGCTGAGAGAGAGACAGAGGCAAAGCTCAGAAAAGCAAGAGGTACTCAAGACAACAGAGGAGGTACTCTATAAAGATAAAACCAAGGATATACGCCAGAGCTAGGGTATTGGGCCTTGGAGAAGATTTTCTATGTTCCAGGATCAGTCAGGAATAGAGTGTAAGCTCCTGTACTGCAAGTCCTGTGTTTAACACTCTGAAGTCACCTTGCTATACATATATTGCCTGCATCAACTGTATTGAAAATCAACTGTCTGCAAAGGAACTGCGTTTCCGTCAATGTCCCTATATGATGACTACTAAAGTTTGAATTCTGGTTTAACATCACGTGGTTCCTCAGTTATTCCTGCTATCAGCAAACGGCGTGCCACCGTTTAATTGGCACTGGCGTCACGAACATTTCTCATCATCTCCTGCCCTTGCAGAGAGTCAGCCGTCTCAGGTTAGTGTCTATTGCACTACAACACCCAGGAACATTTCTAAACCTAACTTGAGTACGCTGCATTAAGCATAAACGATATATTGATTGGTGGCACAGTGCACCGAACCCCCCCCAACCCCAGTATTATAAAGTAGAATCATTGGTGGCGCAGTGCGCCCCCAAACCCCCCCTCCCAAAGTATTATAATCATTGGTGGCAGTTCCGATCGGAGCCCCAGCAGTGTAATCCTGGGGCTCCGATCGGTTACCATGGCAGCCAGGACGCTACTGAAGCCTTGGCTGCCATAGTCAGCTCCCTGCTACTGTGTGCACAAAGCAGCAGGGAGAGTGTGAAGTCCTATCCACCCTGATAGAGCTCTATTGGGGTGAATAGGACAAGGGATGAAAGATCCCAGGTTCTAGCCCCTAAGGGGGGAAATAGTTATTAAATAAAAAAAAAAAAAAAAAAAAAAAAAAACACCAAAATATTAAATCACACCCTTGCCCAAATTTTACATATAAAATATATAAACAATAAAAAAATAAATTACATATCGCCACGCCTGAAAAAGTGCGAACTATTAAAATATTTAAAAATATCTCCTATACGGTGAACGCCGTAACAGAAAAAAAACTAAAAAACTTTGCAATTTGCCATTTTTTTTAGTCACCTTGTCCCGACAAAAATTAGGTTAGGACTGTTCTATTATGGTCCAGACGTTCCATAAAATTTGGAATGCATATGGCTTTTTTGGTGTTTTATTTTTTTCACGTGGTATCAAGTATCGCAATACTTTTTTATGGTATCGAGTCCAAATTTTGGTATCATGATAACCCTAGGTAAGACGTGTGTTTTATTTTTATTTTTTTATTATACCGTAATTATATGTATTTTAAATTTGGAGACTAAAAATGTAAATTTGGCTCCTAAATTTTTCAGGTGAGGAGCCAATGGCTCCTTGATATATTTTTTAGTCTGGAGCCCTGCCCCTTCTTCTGCTGCCTGCGACAGAAACATTTTGGCCACTGCCCGTTCCTGTCATGGTGGGGAGTGGGGAAAACCCCCCACCGTACAATGTCAGATATAAGGGAGAAGCAGCTAGGCCAGGACGCCGGAATCAGGGAGCAGGTCACCTCCTAAAGCGTCCCTAATCCTCACCCTAACTCCTCACCGTATGAGCGGACCTGGATGGTAGGACGGCTCATACCAGGATACCTTTGGCCCTGAGTCGCCCTGATAATCCCTCACATAGGAGCAGGGGAGAGATGACCTGTTCTTCCAAGACACGGATGAACAGGAGTCTCAAAGGAAAACTAGAAGAATGGTCAGAACTCTGGCAACTGAAATTTAATGTGGATAAGTGCAAGATAATGCACCTGGGGCGTAAAAACCCATGGGCAGAATATAGAATATTTGACACAGTCCTGACCTCAGTATCTGAGGAAAGGGATTTAGGAGTAATTATTTCAGAAGACTTAAAGGTGGGAAGACAATGTAATAGGGCAGCACGAAATGCCAGCAGAATGCTTGGATGTATAGGGAGAGGTAGAAGCAGTAGAAAGAGTGAAGTGCTTATGCCGCTGTACAGAACACTGGTGAGACCTCACTTGGAGTATTGTGCGCAGTACTGGAGGCCATATCTCCAGAAGGATATAGATACTCTAGAGAGAGTTCAGAGAAGAGCTACTAAACTAGTACATGGATTGCAGGATAAAACTTACCAGGAAAGGTTAAAGGACCTTAATATGTATAGCTTGGAAGAAAGAAGAGACAGAGGGGATATGATAGAAACTTTTAAATACATAAAGGGAATCAACTCGGTAAAGGAGGAGAGCATATTTAAAAGAAGAAAAACTACCACAAGAGGACACAGTTTTAAATTAGAGGGGCAAAGGTTTAAAAGTAATATAAGGAAGTATTGAGTAGTGGATGCATGGAATAGCCTTCCTGCAGAAGTGGTAGCTGCAAATACAGTGAAGGAGTTTAAGCATGCATGGGATAGGCATAAGGCTATCCTTCATATAAGATAGGGCCAGGGACTATTAATAGGATTCAGATATATTGGGCAGACTAGATGGGCCAAATGGTTCTTATCTGCCGACACATTCTATGTTTCTATGTTTCTATGTTTCTAGCAGCAGGGAAAGGAAAATACCATATGCAGCAACAGAGTCGGCAGGTAAGAACACCAGAAACACACTTACCTGCCGCAGCCACCATGACTGGAACCCGTGCAAAAGTACAGGTGCCCACACACCAAATAGGACACTGTACAAACAGCAATACACACAGGTATCCAGCAGTCCTGATTCTGCCTGGGCCTGAAACAGCAAGGTGCACTGCAGCCACAGGCAGCACTGCATACAGACTTATGGTTCACTCCTCCGGGAAACCAGCCCCCTTCCGGAGGTACAACACACACAGGGTAACGTCTTGCACACATGTAAGGACAAACACCAACAACATCCCAGACATGTAGCAACAAGCAAGACGTACAACAAACCCTGAACATAAGCCCACACCAAACATACAACAAGTGAGGATGGATACATAGAGGATACAAGGGAGACAAAGGAATGCCATCGCAGATGACATCGATGTCCTACAAGGTGGCCCTCAAGGACTGGGCAGATAGAACACCCTGGACTGGAGCAGAGCTCCAGCACCAACGACAGCTGCAGTACAACTGACTCCAGCCAGGAAGCAACAGGAGATAAAAGCCAAGTGACCACACCCAGTCAGGGAGTTAACCCTTACAGCACCAGACAGAGGGAGGCTACAACTTAAAGGGGAAGTGCACACACAAGCATAAAAAACAACCCATTGCCGCAGGCAACAGCATGCGTGGCAACCATGTCATGGTGCACACAACAAAGGCCGTGACACTGCCCCTGCATGCTATAACCGCAGCACATTGCCTAGGGCAACTGCAAGCATGCCGCCGAACGGCACTAATGATAAATATATACATATATATATATATTTTTTTTTCCTATGAATACACCCCCCAAAAAAAAGTAAAACAATGTAAAATAAACGCAGAAAGGCTAATAGGACATACATATCTTTCCAATTAATACACCCCGTAAATGGCTGTATCACAAGCAAGGTTTGCTGGAATTAGTGATGTAGCATATAGTGCAAACAACCTATAAGCAATTTGGATCCCCAATAAGTGCAGCAAGGTGTAATAGAATCGCTTCTATTGCAACCTGTTCTCCTTTTAAAGTGTAGATCAGGGATGCTCAACCTGCGGCTCTCCAGCTTAAAACTACAACTCCCACCATGGCCTGCTGTAGGCTGATAGCTGTAGGCTGTCTGGGCATGCTGGTAGCTGTAGTTTTGCAACATCTGGAGGGCCGCAGGTTGGGCATGCCTGGCGTAGATAATACCTCCCTATCCTTTTACTACACCTTGACTAATCTTTCCCTGAACTTGTAAATCGTTTTTTTTTAGCACGATGAAGTCTTTCCTAGCACTGTCCCTAGCGCCTGCTGACGTCTCTCCCTGCACTAAGTACACTGGAAAATAGCAGAATCCAAGATGGCTGAGGCTATTTATAGGGCTGTGAGATCACAGGGGCTGGCTAGATGCTGATTGGCTGCATGCATGGCATTGTGGGTGATTCTTCGTTCCCAGAGTTCTTTGCTCCATGTCCTCACACGTGCAGCAGCCATTTTAGGAAAAAATGCCATTCGTTACCACAAAGTATGAGGAAATTCGGATCGAATTCCACTTGGTCAACTTCGATTCGCTCATCTCTAAAGGCCATGGTTACATCTGTGCTCTTTTTTTCCTGTTCTATTCTAGGAACAGAAAAATGAAATAAGAAAATGGCCGCGTCAGATGCTGTATTTCATATGACAGAAGTTCCTCACAAATCACATTGATGAGTTTACGTCAATGGATCCAGGCACATTTCCAGCATTGGCATTGGGAACCAGGTAAGTATGGTCCACACCATGGCATTGAGGGGGGGGGGTTAAGTCTTAGATAACCCCTTTAAGAAAATGATGCCTGAGTGAAAATAAGTATCCTGAACTGTGATTATTTAGGCAGCAAAGTGCAGTGTCCCGCTACTTGGCCGTGGGCACCGCAAACTTGTCTTATTGTGTATTAATGTCTTATATTATGCCTGTATGCTGTATTTCATCTCATGTCATATTCTCCCATGACACAATGTGATTCTACATGTAAGATCCTTTACACAGGCCTAGTTAGGGTGCACTACACTAGTTTCTCCACAAGATGGGGCAGTGTTACAATGTATAAATATAGCTTAGCTCAGGCCCAGTTAGGCAGTCTTTCCCTGAAGTTTAGTCAGAGAGCAGCCATGATGTAGCTGCCTGCTGGAGGGAGGCCTCCTGCCTCTCTGCTCTCTCCCTGTTGGCTCCACAGTCCAGGGTTAATGCCACAAGATTCCACCCAGAGGTGGGAAGTCCACTTCTACAGCTCGCTCCTCCGGTGTGACCAGTGTCCAGCTACTAAAGCAAGTATTCAAGGGGATTATTATATTGTCTTAAAGTCAAAGGATAGCAGACGGCCATACTTAAGGGCTTCCCAGGCACCTTTGCAACCAGGTGTAGGACACAGCTTCCGGCATCCACACCTTCCAGTTTAAACCCTGAGGACAGATAAGCCATCTGTCAGAAAACACTGGAAAATAGAAGTTCAAGGATTCAGAAAACCACCTTCAAGTCAGGTTAGAATCAGGCGAGAGTTTTTACCAGCCAAAGACTTTTATTTCTTCAAAGCCTAGTCTGAAGCAGTAGCTTTCTTACATAAATATATTGGACTAAGAGCCTGTTTTTATCTGAGGATTTACATTACCCTATCCCCGTATGCATGAGACTGTATTTCATACATGGATGTACCAAAGACTGTTTATTCCTTGGATGAAATGTTACTAGGAGCAACGCTCAATAAAAGTTCTAAGTTGAATTGCAGCATCCTTGTCTCAGTCTTCAGTTCCTCAATTAACACCACAGTAAATGGTTGTACCACCACAAAAGGTACTGGCGTCACGACTACAAGGGACCTTGCCATAGGCACATTAATACAGACCATCAAGGGCATCTCGAATCACCATCTGGCCTGTGTCCCTTACACCAGAGTGTGCCCCTGAGAATTCCTGTGCCGTTCTCCTCATCACTTGTGCAGGCCTGCCGAGGGACGACATAACTGTGAGTAACCAGAACTGTATTTACCTCGGCCTACCTAATGCTCACACCATGACCTCACATATAATTACCCTATCAGTCTGGCATACTGCAAAAGGACAATACTGTTTTGAAGGAATACTGTTCAGGGCTGCGTGGCTGCAGAAAGGTTAGGGTACAGCTATGATTTAATCTTATTTTAAATCTGATTTAAGCTTTAAAACAAGGCCAATATCACAATACAAGCTACCATATATCACCAGTTACAGTTCTTAGAAACAGGTCACAGGGAGAGCTGCATATGTCTCCAGTTGTAATCTCTTGATCTAGATTAGCTAGCACAATCTTGGTCTTGTTTAAAAGGTTAGATTTTCAGCCTTATAACAAGACTAAGATCACATCTCTAGCTGATACAAAGCCTGAGATATCCTCTGAATAGGTCTTCAGTATTTGATCGATGGGGATCCGACACCCAGGACCCGCACCAATCAGCTGTTTGAGAAGGAAACGGCGTTCCCGTAAGGATAGGTCATCAGAATTAAAATGTCGGAAAACCCCTTTAAGGAAAAATGGCTTTCCCCACTTATGAGTCATTTCTTTTCTTTCTCCATCTCCTGAACTGATCATTCACCCTGAATTCACAGCTAAAATCCATAGATAAATTGAACTATCAGCTTGCTTAGGGATAACTTTACATACTGCCCATCCTTTTATGGGATAGGAACAATCCTTTAAGGAGGAGATGTCGGCATTATCAACCCTGCTAAACGAAGCATACTACTGTTGATCCTGATTAAAACACTACCTGGGTGGTGAAAATCTGTTGCACTGTTACAGTACGACCACACAATCAGGTTTCTTCATGCAGTTTTGGAAGCCAAAACCAGGAGTGGATCATAAAAGTAGAGAAAGTATAAAGGACAGATAAAACTTCTGAGCTTTTTTTAATTCACTCCTGGTTTTGGCTTCTAAAACTGCATCAGGAAACTTGAGTGTGGTTGTACCCTAACGGCGCAACCGATTTTCACCATCCAGGAATCATGATCAGCAGGATCAATCCCACCAGCAGAATGCTTAGTTTAGCAAGGTTGATAATGCTGACATCTCCTCTTTTAAAGGTTGTTCCTATCCCATTAAATGATGTAATATCTGGTCTACTACTGCATTCCTTTACTAATTTTACGGAGCCACTGTGCAGGGAACTGCAGCAGAGCACCATTCAAGTGGTTTGTATGAGAAAAGGCATTCCATAAGGGATTCTGCAGCGCGATTTGTTTCTGCACACTTTACGTACCCTGGATCCTTTTCAACCACCCTGCCACATCAACTCCCGTCAGTGTAGACTCGGAGATCTGTAGTGTCCCACTAGGTAAATGTGGGCACTACACAAGGGTCAATTGGGCCACGTCGTACTCCACCTCCTGTGGAACAGGGCTATTGTGTTTTATATGCAAAATGTCACTTTATTCATGTTATGTATGTGCATTTTCCCTGTTTAAATGTGTATCAGGCCTGTTAGGGTGTAATTCCTCCTCCAAGACAGTAGAGGGAGCTAGGGAACCCCTAATATATATATATATATATATATATATATATATATATATATAGTTAGGTCCAGACAGGAAAAGAGTAGTGTAGTCCAGGAGGCTAGTGAGTGAAGACTAGCCAGCCTGAGGATATTGAGCCAGAGTTAGCTCAGAAGATTGTCACCAGGGGAAGAGTTGCATCCTGAGAAACAAAGTTCCCATAACCAAGCAGAGCAGAGCCAGTATTCCAGCTAGACAAGTAAGCTGAAGGGCAGAAGTATTTTACATAAAGCAAGGATATATACCTGAGGAAGTTTTCTACCAAGGATAAAGCCAGCATTAGGGCATACGGGCCTTGGGATAAAGACAGCCAGGAGTTCTGAGGAATAGTGCACAGGATTTCTGAGGAGAAGTGCAGCCTGGTCTGTGAGTGTTTTACCCTCTGTGTATCTTGCAAGAACATTGTGCCTGCCATATATTTATAAAGCCTGCTTATTACTGCTGCTGTACCTGGAACTTACAAAAGACTGTATAAAGTTAACTGTTTCCAGTAAAGGAAGTTTTGGTTCACCACAACAACGTGTTCCTCACTTATTACCACTATCATCAACCGGTGTGCCACCGTTACAGGCACTGGCGTCACAAACCTTAAAGGGACCTTGCCCCCGGCACATTAAATATCTGCAACATCCAGGGCACCTCACCCACCATCAGGCCTGGTCCCTATATACAGAGAGTGCCCCAGAGGACCCCTGTGCCAGCCTCTCTATCACTGCTGTACGCCTGCCCAGGGTTCCCCTACAAACTGTGAGTAACCCAGAGCAACCCTCGTTTGCCTAAGTAACCGTGGCCTCACATCGCAATACCCTGCAGGTCTGCCTACTGTAGATCCACAGACCTGCCATGCTTAGGGAACCTCATAGTTTACTACAGCAGTAAATGCCATATAGCATGTAGTTTTCTCTATATGTATAGACTTTCCATGGGCATTATAATCATAATTTCCATAGGCATCATAGGTATCATAACCTTATACTAGAATTAGTAGGAAAACTGCTTCTAGACCAAGCACTACGAAAAACTATCAGCCTCTTAGGGCCTTTTTACATGGACTGACCAAGCGGGCGCTGAGTATGAGGAACTTCATCGCCGATCAATGCTCTTTCATTTGCTGCATTTACATGCTTCAGTCATCATTACTGTCTGGGGATGAATGATTGGTACTGTGATTGTTCTTCCCCATACAGGTCTATTGCTTGTCAGCATCACTTCCAGATGTGCTGGCAACAAATGATGATTTTAGGGGCTACATATCAGCCAACAAATGGCATCACATTTAAACTGGACAATAATCAGGAACAAGTAGTTGCTGATAATTGCCCGATAACCTGTCCACGTAAATGCATCTGCTCATTTGGTGACCGGCTGCACCTTCTTTTCACCGTAAGTTGTAAAATGTTTTTTTTTTTTTGCTTTTTGTTTTCCATTACTCTGGTGTATAGTTTGTGTAGCAAGCTGTGAAAGTAGTAACACCTTATAATTCATCCTTATAGGACGACATAAAAAATAAACTTTGCACTGATATTGGCAGCACGGTGGCTCAGTGGTTAGCACTGGTGCCTTGCAAGACTTGGGTTCAAGGTTTGAATCCAACCAAGGACATCATCTGCATGGAGTCTGTATCTTCTCCCCGTGTTTTCGGGTGGGTTTCCTCTGGGTACTCCGGTTTCCTCCCACGCTCCAAAGACATACTGATAGGGACCTTAGATTGTGAGCCCCAATAGGGACAGCATGCTGCGGAATATGTCAGCGCTATATAAGTGAGTGAAACAAAAAATAAATATTGTCCCTATCAAAGGTAATGACATGTCTGTTGACGGCATAGGGTTCCAACAGCACAAGCGTCTAGTTATTCAGATTGTCAGGTTCAAGGCCAGTCTTCTAAAAGAATAAAGATTCATCTTTCTCTGAGGTCACTCACCAATGTCCCTGGTGACTATCTTCCATAGGGGTGCATCTACTTCGCATGATGTTGTTACATTTTTACATTTTGAGTCAAGGTCTCCTGCAGCTGGATTGACGGTCTCTCAGGCAGGGAACGCTATCCCGATATCCCCAGGTCTCATCCCACACAAGCTCCATCAATTAAGCTGCAAGCGGTGAAACATTGACTCTTAGGAGTAAAATGCCTGCCTCCTTGACTTGAACAGACTCGTTTTTCATAGCAGTGGGAAGAAGATTACGAGTCCATTTTCAGTACATTTACTAGTTAGAAGTACTGTAACAAGAGCTCCATAAGCGCATGAGTAAGGTACTGTGGGCAGGTAAAATGGGATATCCAAGATTCAGGCTCCTTTAAGAGGCGGAAGCTTTTTAACCCCTTCCTGGCTTTACATATACATCGAAGGCTGGATCTTTAAAGGGGTTGTTCACCTTTGGCAGCCCCCTCCCCTACGTGGCTGGACATCTAATGTGCTCCCTATAGTTGAGAAGTGGCTCTTCATTCCTCCCGACGCCACCTCCTTCCTGCTCAGTCCTCCGTTTGGTCAACATCCGGTTTGAGAATAAATCGGCCGCAACAGTGACGTGCTGTACCCCATGCATCATGTCACCCAGTGACGTGACATATAGGGGGACACATCACCACTGTGGTCAGTCATTGGCTTACAGTGGCCAAGGTGACCTGCATCAAACCATATGATTACAAACCAGACCAAGAGAATGGCAATGGGATACTGAAGGAGCTGGGAGCATGTAAGTATGCTTCACGTCAGTAGGTACCACCACCTGTCGGCAGCTTCAGTGATTACAGACATTTAACTACTTGGGGGCCATGGTCAAGTGACCACAGCATCTGAGGTAAAAAGGGGGGGGAGGGGTCAGCACATCCCAATGCGTAGGTGCACGTTGCTGTGGCTGCAAATATATATCTGAAAAACACGGTGCAACAGCACTCTACAAACCAAATAGAGTACAGAAGTATATTATATTGCTATGCTATGCTAATAATTTAGAGATGCTTAGCAAATAAATTTAATACAAAATTATTTGAGCCCGTCTGCCGCACGCCAAGGAGATCTCTATAAGACGAGTCCTAACACTAAAGCTCACCTGTTGGGTGCCATGACAGCGACCATGAAATTCAGGAACTGCAGGTCCCACATGCATGCTGGGCCCCTTTTGGTTTATATCTGTGTGGTGCCAAAATGGCCTTCATTGAATCCAGGGACTACAAATACCAGCATGCATGCTGAGCAAACCATGTACTCACGCTAATTAAAATCTGCCTGTGAGGCAGAAGAGGAGGGCGTACCAGGAGTGCAACGACCATAGGAGTCAGCCACAACTCCTATATAATACTACTACAAACAAAAAGGGGGGAGGGGTCAGCACATCCCAATGGGTTAGGTGCACGTTGCTGTGGCTGCAGATATATATTTGCAGCCACAGCAACGTGCACCTACGCATTGGGATGTGCTGACCCCTCCCCCCCCCTTTTTGTTTGTAGTAGTATTATATAGGAAGTTTGTGGCTGACTCCTATGGTCGTGCACTCCTGTAGCCTAACATTTGCAATGTATCAGCATCTGATCAGCAGGGGTCTGACACCCGTGGACCCCCGCCAATCAGCTGTTTGAGAAGGCAAGCGGCGCTCCAGCAGCGCTACGACCTTCTCACTGCTTTACCCACAGGCCCAGTGATGTCACCAACTAGCCTGGGCGGGGGCTAAGCTCTGTCACTTGAATGCCTTCTCAAACAGCTGATGTCACGGTGGGGAGTGGGAGAAAAACCCCCACTGTACAATGAAAAGGGATAATGGGTAGCTGCTAGGCCAGTACGCCGGAATAAGGAAGCAGGTCACCTCCTAAAGCATCCCTAAATCTGGCCCTGTTCTCCTAACTGTATGAGCCGACCCATAAGGGCCCATACGCTGGAACCTCAGAACCCTGAAAGGTTAGGAGACAGAGACTAGAGACAACCAGGTTCATCTAAGACACGGATGAACCAGAGTCTCCACGGGCCTAGCAACAAAGGGAAAAGGAGAAACCATTCACAGCAGGAGGGTCGGCAGGTAAGAACAACAAGACAACTCACTTACCTGCCGAAGCCTCCATAACTGGAACCCGTGCATCAGTACAGGAGCCCGAACACACAGCAGGTCACAGTACAAACAACCACACAGGAATCCAGCATACCAACTCTGCCAGAGCCCCCCATGCTTACACCGTGCATGGCAGCCCCAAGCAGCGCTGCAAACAGGCTACAACATACAGGGCAAACGTCAAACATACATGTAGGGACAAACACCAACAACAGCCCAGACATGTAGCAACCACGAAGACGTACACAGACACACCCTGAACATAAACCCACACCTAACAAATAACAAGTGAGGTAAGGAACCAGGAGCAAACATAAGGTGGCCCTCAAGGACTGGGCAGAATCACCCAGGCAAGGAGCAGCGCTCCATCACCAAACAAGGCTGTAGAACCACTGCCCCCAGCCTGCAAGCCACAGGTATATAACAAGCTTGCGGCCACACCCAGGACACACCATAATCCCCACTAGCTAGAAGATTAACCCCTAACACACCAAACAGCAGGGAGGCACACCTTAAAGGGGAATTGCACGCGCAAACCAAAAACTACACGCTGCCACCAGTAACGAGTCTGCACGGCAACCGCTTCACGGTCAAACAACAATATGACCGTGACAGCTTATCAGCGGGGGTCCCGGGTGTCGGACCCCCGCCGATCAGATTTTGATGATCTATCCAGAGGATAGATCATCAGTTAAAACAAACTGTAGAACCCCTTTAAGTTTAATACTTTGTGGTTGCCTCTATACTGCGTCCACTAGCCTGTCTACCAGATCAAATCCCCACAGTATCTAAAGCATCTCTCCCTTGGGAGAGGTGCCTGTGCAATCGTTTTTTCTAGTTTGCTAGATCCTGCAAAGGTGCAATAAGCAATTTGTCTGCACATGTACCGACTTCTGCCTGATTCCGGATTTCTGACCCTGTGCCACCTGCCCTTTCATGGATTTACACAAACTCTGCCCACCCTGACTTCAGCCTGTTATTCACTACAAGTTTGCCTGTTTTCTTGGTGCTCAGCACCAGTATCTTTATCTCCCATAAGTTGCTATAATCTGTTTGTCTGCCTGTGTACCATGTTCCAGATTCTGACCCTGTGCCACCTGCCCTGACCTTTGGGCTGTTTTACGGATTTGCATGAACTCTGCTTGCCATGACCTCAGCCTGTTATTGACTACAATTTTGCCTATTTCCTCGCTGCTCCACACCGGTGTCTCTGACCCCATGGGTCTGCAGCCAACCACACGGAGACCACACCAAGAGGTAGCAGCCTGGTGTGTTCCCCTCATTGAAGACGGTTAAAGGCTGAATTCCTGGGAGCTGCCAGGATAACACACTTAGATGTAGCCAAATCCATTGGTTGGCACAGTGGTTCCACAACTATTGTCCATAACAACCTTGTGTGTGCATGATGCCTCATACAGATTCTTATGGACATAGCCAATGCAACAAAACTTAAAGGGCTTCTGTCAGCCCACTAAACATTTTTTTTTTTTTTTTTTTTTACTAATAATCCCTATACTGCGAGCTCTGCATACATAAGTTAAATAATCATTTTGGTTCAGTAGAATTTGATAAAAAGCAATTTTTAAAATATGCTAATTACCTTGCTACCAGCAAGTAGGGCGGCTACTTGCTGGTAGCAGCCGCATCCTCCGATCCTAATGACGCCCCCTCCGCATTGTAATTGACAGGGCCAGGGAACGGAATCGTTCTCTGCTGGCCCTGCCTGATAGCATTCAAAATCTGGCGCCTGCGCCACGGCCGTACGTATCTTCAATCTGCGCAGGCGCACTGAGAGGCGGCCGCTTGCTCCTCAATGCGCCTGCGCCGGGTGTAGATGTGACATCATCGGCGCAGGCGCATTGAGGATGGAGCGGCCGAGCGAATGGCCGCCTCTCAGTGCGCCTGCGCAGATTGAAGATACGTACGGCCGTGGCGCAGGCGCCAGATTTTGAATGCTAACAGGCAGGGCCAGCAGAGAACGATTCTGTTCCCTGGCCCTGTCAATCACAATGCGGAGGGGGCGTCAAGTAGCCGCCCTACTTGCTGGTAGCAAGGTAATTTGCATATTTTAAAAATAGCTTTTTATCAAATTCTACTGAACCAAAATGATTATTTAACTTATGTATGCAGAGCTCGCAGTGTAGGGATTATTAGTAAACAAAAAAAAAAACGGTTTAGTGGGCTGACAGAAGCCCTTTAAGAAACAACTTTCTAGTTGATGCAGAACAATATGGCATCTGGGACACTTTTTTGGATCATGGATTTTCTGGCAGTTCTTCATGTATTATTTTCAGGAACCCTGCAGAATTTTCTTTAGATAACAAAACATTCCTCTCACAGCCAGTTTCCCGGCAGTCCGGGATCAACTTGTAACATACTAGTTAATTAGGTTAATAAATAAGGCAATTTCAATGTGTCTTGTGTTCTGTTACTTGGGATTTACCCTCGTAGTCCTGGTGAACCCCATTAATACATTTTAATACTTCTGGGGGAACATTCAGTGATTATTTTCCTCCAGACTTGAAGTAATTACCAGCCAGTGCCAACCTCTAGGGACCAAATGAATGAGGTTATAAGGAGTAAAGTAAATCTGAAAAATTGCCCATTCATTCATATCAGTACAACAAAGAAGTACCACTTATCATGAGGAGCCTCTAGCCGCACAGCTATTTGACATTAATATCTCCCTAAAAGTGTCTAGACTTGACTTAGTTCCATTTTTAACATGAAGTTGCAGCTTGAAAATACAAAATGTATCTTCCACTGTACTTTAGTAATTCCTACATTTATATCTTTCAGGCATTTCACTTGACACCAGATGTGCAGCAAAATTCCATTCAAATGAATAAAACGGTGTCATAATTCCCTGCACAGCATCGTTATGCTGGGAGAAATCAGCCGTCATATGGGTATGAATATGCCATCTCCTTCTGTGGTGGTAAAAAAAACCTTTAAATTGATCTATTGAATTAAGACTGAAGTGTCTGATTAGTTCTTATGTAATCGCATAGAGTTAAAGAGGTATTCCTTTTTTGTTTATTTTTAAAAAAAATTGTTTATATAATAGGAAATGATACAATTTTCAAATATTCCTTTATTTAAAATTTTGCTCACATATCCTTTTTTTTCTGCCAGGTTGTTGACCCCTATTTGCACAGTAGAATGGTATAGCCCATGAGTCAGTCAATCCTGTGTAATGCATCCATGGCCTAACTGTAACGTGGCATCAGTCATGTGACACCCCACTGACATTTAGTAAGCAACAATGTAAGGGCTCTTTCACACTTGCGTTGTTGGGTTCCGGCATAGAGTTCCGTCGTCGGGGCTCTATGCCGGAAGAATCCTGAACAGGATTATCCCTATGCATTCTGAATGGAGAGAAATCCGTTCAGGATGTCTTCAGTTCCGGAACGGAACGTTTTTTGGCCGGAGAAAATACCGCAGCATGCTGCGCTTTTTGCTCCGGTCAAAAATCCTGAACACTTGCTGCAAGGCCGGATCCGGAATTAATGCCCATTGAAAGGCATTAATCCGGATCCGGCCTTAATCTAAACGTCGTTTCGGCGCATTGCCGGATCCGACGTTTAGCTTTTTCTGAATGTTACCATGGCTTCCAGGACGCTAAAGTCCTGTTTGCCATGATAAAGTGTAGTGGGGAGCGGGGGAGCAGTATACTTACCGTCCGTGCGGCCCCCGGGGCGCTCCAGAGTGACGTCAGGGCGCCCCACGCTCATGGATGACGTGTCGCATGGATCACGTCATCCATGCGCATGGGGCGCCCTGACGTCATTCTGGAGCGCCCCGGGGGCCGCACGGACGGTAAGTATACTGCTCCCCCGCTCCCCACTACTACTATGGCAGCCAGGACTTTAATAGCGTCCTGGCTGCCATAGTAACACTGAACGCATTTTGAAGACGGATCCGTCTTCAAATGCTTTCAGTTCACTTGCGGTGTTACGGATCCGGCGGGCACTTCCGGCAAATGGAGTACACGACGGATCCGGACAACGCAAGTGTGAAAGAGGCCTTACATGACATATATGTGCTGGGCCAGTACACAGGACACATCCATGGGATAACTACATAGGTGAATGGGGAAAACCATTGTGGCTATTACAACTACTTTTCATTGTATGTGTTTACGTGGCTGCCAGTTTTCAGGTGATTCGTAAAATGTCTGTCTGTCTCTAGGTGATGTTGTTAATAAAGTTAACTGTAAAAAACCATTACAAAATACAACACATACTCGGAGACAGGGAGAACAATGTTAGATGTGCTTCTACACAGACACCGACAGACATGATGAGGTGCTGCTGCAGGCAGTAATGCTGTATATACTGTATACATATGTGCTGATGTGATGGTCACATGACTGACGCCATCTTCAGTCCTATTCAGATCTCCTACAGGTGCCTTGTACAGGACTGAAATGGGCCGTATCATTTTTCTTTTCTTTAGGACTCATTCACTCGACCGTATGAATGGATCTGCATCCGTTCTGCAATTTTGCGGAACGGGTGCGGACCCATTCATTTCATTTCACCATGTGCTGTCCACATCTTTTGTTCCATTCCGTGGCCCCGCAAAAAAATATAGAGCAAGTCCTTTTCTTCAATTATTCAATCGCGGACAAGAATAGGCATTTCTATAATGGGCAGCCCGTTCCGTTCTGAAATTTACTGAAAACACGGCGCGGTCGTCTGAATGCGCCTTTAGAGAGAGGCTATTATGCAGATATAATAAATGTCTGTGAGCAAAATTTTTAAAACACGTATTTTTTGAAAATTGTATCACTGCCTATTTTCAAAACAAATAAATGTAATAATTAAAACCGGAGTGACTCTTTAAGTATAAAACAGTAAAAAGGACAGCGGCATTGCCATGGCAACCAGTCATTGTCCGTGGCGTTCTGTCATTATTCCTGCTATTTGCATTTACCACATGGCGCTGCCTACTTGAAAGTCTGTATTCACACAGAGAATCGATCTCTACGTCCTCAGAAGGCCAGCGCACACTGTAATGATCCATGTCTGCTTTATCCCGCGCTGTTATGTGAACCGAGGAATGAATTACTATATATCCAGGAACCCATCTCCAGTCACTCCGCTCTGAATTTGCCATCTCGGGCACGCATGCTTGGCACTGTTATTGTGTTGTCTAACACATTTGTGTCCATATGTGCTGCCAAAGAGGGTTCAGATGGGCTGCAAATGACATGAGACAAGCCAAAGATGTCCATGAAGCAAACTCTACAGAGACAAAGTGTTGCTGGAAGAAGCCTTCATAAGTGACATAGAAGAGAAAGTGAATGGCTGCAGTCATACGAGACGTCAGCCACGAGTCATCTGATCGAATTGATGTCTATGAGCTTGTGCCGCTGACTGCGTCTGATCAGCACTGTACTCCTGTGTCTGCTCTGCAGCGTGATGCCTTGCAGACAAAACCTGGCTATTTAAACGCTATATGGCAATATTAGTCAGTCACTATGTGACGGTATTATTTAGTCATTGTATGGCAGTGTTGTGCACTCTTTGTTTAGAGGTATTAAGTTTACGATGATGTTCATTTATTATGATGATCCAATCATTGAAGTATTTGTCACGGCCTTTGGTGTGCGCTGTGACACTTATGCCACGCTTGCTGTTGCCTGTGGCAACGTGTTGCTGTTTCAGCATGCGGGGGCAGTGTCATGGCCTTTGTGGTGTGTGCCGTGACATAGTTGCCTGCGGCAAAGTGTAGTTTTTTATGCTGGTGTGTGCACTTCCCCTTTCAGCTGTTTCCTCCTCTGTCCGGTGCTGGAGGGGTTAACCACCTTGTTGGGCGTGGTCACTAGGTGCTTCATATTACCTGTGGCTAGAGGCCAGGAGTCAGTGGTACTCCAGCCATGGTGGGTGCTGAAGTTATGCTCCTGGTCTGCATGTTCCATCTCCCAGATTGAGGGCCTCCTAGTGGGACATCGAGGTCTTCTTTATGTCTCCTCCATTTTCCCTACCTTACCTGTGGTTATGTTTGGTGTGGGTATATGTTCTGGGGTGGTTGTTTGTCTAGTTGTTGCTCTGTGTCTGGTCACTGTTTGGTGTATTATTTTGTCCGGCATGGATGCTAGATTTTCCCTTGTTTGTCTGTCGTGGCCTCCGGAAGGGGGTCTCATGGTTTCCCGGAGGGGTGAACTAAATGTCAAGTCTGTGAGCTGTTGCTGGAGTGCTGGTTCCTGTGTGTCAGTACATACTGCATCTGTTTGGTGTTTGGATTGCAGTATGTTTTTATGGGTTCCAGTTTACCTTGGTGTGGTCTTCTGTTGTGCTGTCCAGCAGCTGCCAGGAGTAAGTTACCATGCCTTCCTGGGTTCTAGGTTTAGTGGTTATCCCCACCACTGGAAACTTACCTGCTGTTCCACTTGGCATTTCTCTGCAACTAGGCTGGTTGAGACTCGTGGAAGAACAGGTCGTCTCTCCCCTGCTCCTATGTGAGGGATCATCAGGGCGACTCAGGGTCCTAGGTATCCTGGGTATGAGCTGTCCTACCATCCAGGTCCGCTCATACGGTGAGGAGTTAGGGCGAGGATTAGGGACTCTTTAGGAGGTGACCTGCTCCCTGATTCCGGTATCCTGGCCTAGCTGCTTCCCCATTATACCTGACATTGTACGGCGGAGTTTCCCCCACTCCCCATCGTGATAGTATTATTTCATCAGTGTAGGGCAGAACTGTTTGCTTAACTTATATAGGTATTATTCAGTCACTGTATGGCGGTATTATTTTGTTACTGCGGTGGAATTAGTGCAACAGTATTACTCAATCACTGTATTGTGATATTGGTATAGTATTAGGGCAGTGGTTCCGTAATTAAGTGACTGTATGGCAGCATTATTTATTTATTGTATGGTGGAACTAGTGTGGTAATATTTCTCAGTCACTATATTGTGGTATTAGTATGGCAGTGTTAGAATTTATGCTTTGTACACTATGGGGGTCATTTATTAAGACTGGCATTTTAGACGCCAGTTATAATAACCCCCTTTATCTGGCGGATGTTCTGCTTACATTTAGACCATTTTCTATGCCTATGGTCTCTTCCGCAGGATTCCCATGCACAGGGGCCATTTTTTTATTATTGCATTCTACTCAGGGCTTAGGCTACTTTCACACTAGCGTTTTTACTGTATCCGGCAGGCAGGGCCGGTACAAGGATTTAGGGAACTGCTATGTTTCCCTAAGGCCCCTTTCACACGGACGAGTATTCCGCGCGGATGCGATGCGTGAGTTGAACGCATTGCACCCGCACTGAATACCGACCCATTCATTTCTATGGGGCTGTTCACATGAGCGGTGATTTTCACGCATCACTTGTGCGTTGTGTGAAAATCGCAGCATGCTCTATATTCTGCGTTTTTCACGCAACGCATGCCCCATAGAAGTGAATGGGGTTGCGTGATTTTCACGCACGGTTGCTAGGAGACGATCGGGATGGAGACCCGATCATTATTATTTTCCCTTATAACATGGTTGCCGTACTTTAAAAAAAAAAACTTGCGGCAACGCTTTTTTTTTAAACCGCACGGGGCTGGCGCCCCCTGCTAAATTGCGCCCTAGGCGGCTGCCTAGGTCGCCTTACAGGTGGCTCCGGCCCTGCCGGCAGGGTTTAGCAAAAACGCTTCCGTTACTGATAATACAACGGTTTTCATCGTTATGAATGGATCCGGTTGTATTATCTGTAACATTGCCAAGACGGATCCATCATGAACTCCATTGAAAGTCAATGGAGGACGGATCAGTTTTCTATTGTGGCAGACAAAACTTATCTGTCCCCATTGACTTGCATTGGGGGTCATGCCGGATCCGTCTTGCTTCGCATCCCAGGATGGAAAGCAAAATACCACATGTTGCGGTTTGCTCGCCAGTATGGGAACGCAACTAAACGGAACGGAATGCATTTTGGAACATTCGGTTCTGTTCAGTTTTGTCCCCATTGACCATGAATAGGAAAAAAACTGAAGCATTGTTTTCCGGTATTAAGCCTCTATGACAGATCTCAATACCGGAAAACTAAAACGCTAGTGTGAAAGTAGCCTTAGATGACTGTTTATGAGCTGCGGGGAGTCCAGAGATGAGTACTTAAGAGCCAGCTGTCAGAGCTGCTGTCTGATGGGATTCACTGTGAAGGGAAATCATGCAAGTCTGCAAAAAAAAACAACACAAAAACTGAATGCTGGACAAGGGAATGCTGAACCTATTTAATAAAGACTGATGGGGTTTTTTTTGCCAAAAAGGAGCTGAATACAATAATAAAAAATTTACCCAAAGGTGCCCATAGTCTTTAAAGAGGTATTCACATCTCAGACATCTGCACCATGCAAGTGTGGACACCCTTCATTCACCACTATAGGAGTTCCGAAAATAGCCAAGAGCCATCTCTTATAGCAAAAGTGCCTATTTTCGAAACTCCCTTAAAAATGGAAAGCATGTGCTACACATGTGTGGCGCACTCTTTAACTTCAAGGACCCCGTTCTGGAGGTAAGAGCAGGTCCCAGAGATAGGGCCTGCACCTACGTGGCATTGGTGTTTCAATGTATGACATGGGTGTTGATTCCTTCACGGATCAGACTTTTTTTTTTTTTGTACCAATCTCCACAGATGCTTGATCGTTTTGAGATCTGGAAAATTCCGAGGCCAGTACAACACCTTGGACTCTTTACTATGTTCCTTAAATCATCATGTCACTGCTGTTAGGGAAACCAGTTGGCATGAAGGGCTGTACATTGTCTGTACAATGTATAGGTAGTAGGTGTGTTTAAAGGGGTTGTCTGATTTTTTTCCTCAGGATAGGTCATCAATATCAGATTCGCAGGGGGCCGACTTCCAGAATGGCGATCAGGTTTTTGGAGAGAAAGCAAGGCTCGTACTTTAAACAGTTAAAAGAAGGCAGCGCTCTTACAAGCGTTGTGGTCTCCTCAAAGAGCTGAGGATAGGTCATTAATAAAAAAAAAAAGCGGACAAAGCCTGTAAAGTGCCACTTGTATACCAGGAACTAGGTTTCCCAAGAGAATATTACTGATGGTATCACACTGCTGCCACCAAGTTTTTTTTTATTCCTATATTCCACCTGTCACGCTTTGGTGTGGGAGGGAAACACCATACCAAGCATAAGAGGGAAGGGGGAACAGGTAATCAGGCCTGAGAACTAGGGAAGGAAAATGAGCACCTCCTAGTGAAAACCCGAACCAAAATCCTGACTGACTAACAGGTAGGTAAGTTTATACGCAGGAATACCTAGAATCCTATCAAGCCCTATAGGACCCTGGTACTAATGGCAGGGACAAGACTACCTGTTCCTCCAAAAGGAAGGATGAACACGAGTCTCCTTCAGGCCTAATACAAACAATAGGAAAATGCAACACACAGAGCCCAAACAAAATACAAAAGGGAAAGGAAAGACTTAACTTCAAAGGAGCAATAGAAGCACCGGGAACTCAGCCGAGATCCAACCACAATCTATCCAGAGGTCCAAACAGAAGCTATAAACCGCACAGCATTGTGGGAGGAGCAACTATAAATAAAGAAGGCTAAATGGCCCTAATAGCCACACCTGGGTAATGAAGGTGCGGCAAGCACCAGAAACAAACGGAAAAACATGTCAGATCAAACCACGTGTTGCCAGTCTCACCGATCTCCTACCACCTGTCGTGGGAACGTCCGTGACACCACCATCTTGTCATCTTTACCCGAGTAAATGATGCACACTCACCCTGCCATCCAGATTATGTAAAATAAAAAGTTATTCATCAGTCCAGTTTAATGCTCACATGTACATTGTACATGCTTTTTTGGCAGCAGATAAGGGTCAGAATGGGCACTCTGATCAGCCTTCAACTACTTAGTAGATTGTGAGAAATTTGTGCTATAGGAGCTTTTCTTTAGAATCAGACCAGATGGGCCAGCCTTCATTCCACATATACATCAATGAGCCTTGGGTGCCTAAGGCCCTGTCACCAGTTGTCCTTCCTTGGAACACTTTTTGGTAGGTACTAACCACTGCATACTAAGAACATCCCAAAAGTCCTGCTGTTTTTGGAGATACTTTGACCTAGTCCTCTAGCCATCACAATTTGACCCTTGCCCATATTCCCACTTCCAACACCTCAAAAACGAATGGTTTACCTTCTGCCTAATATGTCTCACTCCTAGACAGATCCCATTTTCATTTAATAATGAATGTTATTCACTTCATCTGTGAGACGTTTTAATGTTGTGGATTGGTGTGTATATGCTTATGGCACGCTGTTTAGATTGAAGGTAAAGGAGGGGTCATATTTAAAAAGTGGTCTGGGTGTATTGAGATTCTGCCTATATTTGCAGACAGTTTAAAGAGGTTTTCCAGATGTTTAATATTGATGGCTTACCCTCAGGGGGCCTGAGTCCTGTAACCCATGCTGGCCAGCTGTTCAAAGAGACCACAATGTCCTCCTAGTCCTGTGATGTCATGTTCATTGGTCACATGGCCTAGGCGCAGCTCAGTCCCATTCAAGTGAATGGGGCTAAGCTGCAATACCATGCACAGCCGCTATACAGTCGTGGCCAAAAGTTTTGAGAATTACATAAATATTGGAAATTGGAAAAGTTGCTGCTTAAGTTTTTATAATAGCAATTTGCATATACTCCAGAATGTTATGAAGAGTGATCAGATGAATTGCATAGTCCTTCTTTGCCATGAAAATTAACTTTATCCAAAAAAACAACTTTCCACTGCATTTCATTGCTGTCATTAAAGGACCTGCTGAGATCATTTCAGTAATCGTCTTGTTAACTCAGGTGAGAATGTTGACGAGCACAAGGCTGGAGATCATTATGTCAGGCTGATTGGGTTAAAATGGCAGACTTGACATGTTAAAAGGAGGGTGATGCTTGAAATCATTGTTCTTCCATTGTTAACCATGGTGACCTGCAAAGAAATGCGTGCAGCCATCATTGCATAGCATAAAAATGGCTTCACAGGCAAGGATATTGTGGCTACTAAGATTGCACCTCAATCAACAATTTATTGGATCATCAAGAACTTCAAGGAAAGAGGTTCAATTCTTGTTAAGAAGGCTTCAGGGCGTCCAAGAAAGTCCAGCAAGCGCCAGGATCGTCTCCTAAAGAGGATTCAGCTGCGGGATCGGAGTGCCACCAGTGCAGAGCTTGCTCAGGAATGGCAGCAGGCAGGTGTGAGCGCATCTGCACACACAGTGAGGCGAAGACTTTTGGAAGATGACCTGGTGTCAAGAAGGGCAGCAAAGAAGCCACTTCTCTCTAAAAAAAACATCAGGGACAGATTGATCTTCTGCAGAAAGTAGGGTGAATGGACTGCTGAGGACTGGGGCAAAGTCATATTCTCTGATGAAGCCTCTTTCCGATTGTTTGGGGCATCTGGAAAAAGGCTTGTCCGGAGAAGAAAAGGTGAGCGCTACCATCAGTCCTGTGTCATGCCAACAGTAAAGCATCCTGAGACCATTCATGTATGGGGTTGCTTCTCATCCAAGGGAGTGGGCTCACAAAAACACGGCCATGAATAAAGAATGGTAACAAAACACCCTCCAACAGCAACTTCTTCCAACAATCCAGCAACAGTTTGGTGAAGAACAATGCATTTTCCAGCACGATGGACCACCGTGCCATAAGGCAAAAGTGATAACTAAGTGGCTCGGGGACCAAAACGTTGACATTTCGGGTCCATGGCCTGGAAACTCCCCAGATCTTAATCCCATTGAGAACTTGTGGTCAATCCTCAAGAGGCGGGTGGACAAACAAAAAACCCACTAATTCTGACAAACTCCAAGAAGTGATTATGAAAGAATGGGTTGCTATCAGTCAGGAATTGGCCCAGAAGTTGATTGAGAGCATGCCCAGTCGAATTGCAGAGGTCCTGAAAAAGAAGGGCCAACACTGCAAATACTGACTCTTTGCATAAATGTCATGTAATTGTCGACAAAAGCCTTTGAAACGTATGAAGTGCGTGTAATTATATATCACTACATCACAGAAACAACTGAAACAAAGATCTAAAAGCAGTTTAGAAGCAAACTTTGTGAAAACTAATATTTGTGTCATTCTTAAAACCTTTGGCCATGACTGTACAATGGATGACAAGCTGTGCAGGAGGCTGCAGCACTTACTGGCGCACGACAGTGTCTTCAAACAGCTGATCGGCAGCGGTGCTGGGTGTCGGACTCCCACTGATCAGATATTAATGACCTATCCCAAGGATAGGTACTGTAATTCATATTAAACACCTGGAAAACCCCTTTAACTTACTGACAGCAGATAATTTATAAAAAAAAATGAAGATTATAACTGATTGTATGGCATAATAAAAGAAACTCTGGAAATTATCTGAAGAATTGAATGTCCACTTTGCTGCAGTTTACTGTTGTATTATACCTGATTATCTGGACTCATTCCCCATAAACAATTAATGTACAGGTTTACAGACTACAAGCTGCCCTATACGATAAATGCCAGTGTAGATTTCACGCCTACTCACTAACTTGCTAGACCTCCCACAGCAAACAGCGTAAGCTTTTTCCAACCCTGTGACTGTTGCTTGATGTCATATCTGCAGATGGGCAGAGGGTATAATGATGAAGCAGACATCCGGAGTCCTTCTGCAAACAGCTGTAAAAGCTTAGCCCCTATTTGCTCTTTAGTATCTTTTTTTTCCAACCCATTTACAATTTGCAATGATATTTTTCTTTCCTGTAAACCTCCAGTATCAAGTATATGGTGTCATGGAAATCATTTTGTAAAATCTTCTGGAATCTATAATTCTGCAAATTCTACACTAAACTTATATCTACTCCCCAATCCCTTTAGATGCAAGACGCTCTCAGTCATCTTATGTCTACACTAGTTATTTGGTTTGTTTTTTTAGATCAAACTCAATCCACAATCTAAAGATATGTGGTTATTACTGTAATTGTATCCCTTGAGCTATTCCTAACTGAATATACAAATGCCAACCCTGGTTTATTGCTTCATTTGCTACACTAAGAACATTAAAATGACAAACTGCATTTGGACTGCACTCCAATTTTGTCTTCATCCATATTTTAGAGTAATTTATTAAAAGCAAACGCAGATGGTGAAGCCACTAAGAGAGAGAAGATGTTCTATAATAGATACATTGTATAGAGTTATGTACATTCCAACAAGGTTACCGCATGAAGAACTAGAGTTGGATACTTACAGCAATATATATATATATATACACATCAACATTATATTACAGATAGTCAACCATACTGCAGTCCTCTTATATTGAGGATAGTGAAGTATTATCTGCATCTTCCTTAAAAGAAGATTCATATAGACATTAGCAGACCATATAGTAACGTAGAAGGACTCCAAAATCCACTATTGCCTGTTACTTCTTGTGAGTTTCTGATATACATATCCCTAGCCACAATGATTAACTAAACCCATCTGCAATGAAGTGAGGTGGAAGACACGCATCATAGGTCCTCATCGAGAAGCAGTTCAGCACCATGGACAGCAATGCCATAAAAACACCAAGGACCCAGCTCAAGCCACATCACCACAAGCAGTTCCAGGATATAAAGCTGAATATACAAGATAGGAAGACCTTCAAACATATCTGCCATGAAATGGGGTGAAGGACAGGTATTATAGGTCATTAGATTAGATAAAGAGGGGTTCAACACCATGGACAGCAGCGTAGTAAGATGCCAAGGACACAGCTGAAGTCACATCTCCAAAAACAGTTCCAGGATGTATAGCTATATAATATATACCGGAGAAGAAGATCTATAAACACATCTGCCATGAAATGAGGGGCAGGACTGGTATCGCCAGGTCATTAGATTAGGAGAAGAGAGGTTCAGCACCATGGACAGTGTTGTAATAAAATGCCAAGGACACATTCCCTGGAACCAACGTATCGCCCAATGTATATCTCATGAACGTATTGCTTAGTGGTACTTTTGCCAAGAAGAAAAAGCTTGGTGAGGAGCCAAGACTCCACTCATTCCATCATCTGCACCGTATCACCATTAAGGCACAGTGCCCACTGCTTTCCTCAAAGGAAACCCCATTCATCTGCGAACATGCACTAAGGAGCCATTACCTCTTGTTGTAGCAGGTGGAGTAGACTGCCTCACAGGCAAATAGTTCTCCTGCTCTGGGCTGAGCACATCTTCAGTTGACTTTCTTATCTTTTCTTGATATCTTGTATGATCCAGCACAGTGGTAAGGAAAACCCAACACTGTTCTCTCTATGTCTACTGGGAGCTGCAGGGAAAGGCTGATTCTAGGAGGGCAGCGAGCTCTCCCCACCCCCTGCCTCCCCCTCCCTTATTCTGCCTCTCTTGCTCTTCCCTCAGATTGCATTTGTCAAACATACAAGAAAGGAAATAGGGATGGAGGTTGCAGCTGGAGGGGGGACTGTGATCAGCTATAGAGCTGCATGGATGGGAGCAGGACAGTGTACGCATGAGCAGCAGAGCTTGGGGGCATCTGGCACGCCTGTCATAAGCGGTTTGCTCTCTTATTGTCTGTATGTGCCCGGAAATGTTATGTTTCTTAATAGTTCTTTCGCATTTGCATCTTAACCCTAGCGCTGCCAGATTACCTCCTCGTCGCTCAAAATTCTGCTTCCGGTTGTTTATGGGTGATGGGGAACGGTCCTGATTTTTGTCAATGAGCTGTGTGGTTAATAGGAAAATGTCGAAATTCATTGCTCATGAATATGGATCTGTGATAACTTGGACATATTTGCCGAGGTCTGGCTCTCGCATGTGTTCTATCGCCATTCATAAAATTGAAGCTTTGACCGAATCTTTAAAACATAACCCAGGCAACCACATACATAACAATTTCCTAATCTTCTTATTGGATGTTTTTCATATTAGCGCACAGGTCTTCAGCAGGATGAAGGCCACCATTTACAGCAGCCTGTCGTATCTCAATGCACTGCAGGCACAGGCTGATGTAAAGGTGGCAGACCGGGACAACCTGGGTCTGCACTGCATTGAGAAAATACAGAAGCTCGGGAAGCTATTCGCAGTTCCCTGCAGCTCTGCAGATTATCTGTCCATGCACATCCAATACATACATTAGATTAAAGGGATGACTGCCTTGTACCCCCAAGAAATCAGGTTTAATTGTAGGGGGACATTGCGGCAAGTGTTTAATTTCCCTGCAGTGTCACAAACATGGGGAATGAAGTATTCCACTGAAAGGAATAGCCTTGTATTGGAGACACACTTTGCAGCAGCTGTCTGCTCTAGCCGAGGGTCCCGAACAGGGGGCCCGGTCTATTAATTCCCTAAAGGGTATTTGAAAATGGGTTTACAAACCTGACTATACCTGTTGGTGGAGTTTTCTAATATGTTATGCGGATACCTATTGTATATGATAGTTAAAGAAGGTAAAAACGTATCTCCTATCCATAAGACACGCATTCGATAGGGCAGTGGTGGCGAACCTATGGCACGGGTGTCAGAGGCGGCACTCAGAGCCCTCTCTGTGGGCACCCGCACCCTGGAAAAAGTCTATGTTGTACCAATATGTCTTAGACTTTTCCTGTCATTCATCAGCGCAGGGCTCACTATGGACATGACAAGCATTGCATTGATTGTAGGCAGGGTGTTATAGCTAAATGATACAGTACATGGAGGATATACTATATTGGTATTCTGGTTAAATTGCCATGTTGGCACTTTACGATAAATAAGTGGGTTTTGGGTTGGGCACCTGGTCCATAAAAGGTTCGCCATCACTGCGATAGGGTATAACCTGTGTCGGACTGGAGTGCCTAGGGCCCACCAGTGGAACTGATTTTGGGGGCCCACCCTACCGCTACCATAAACAGAAATATTACTTGTTATTTTTTCAGCCTCACGCACGTGAGGCTGAATACAGCGTGCAGAACAGAACTGTAGTTTGCACTGCATTATATCAAAGCGTTTCTCATTAAGCAACTCAGTTGATAGCTTACAGAGAGAATTATCATCTCCCTTGTGCCAGAAGTGTCGCTTTAAAAAGTTGCAAACTGTGTGTTTGTGACTTTTTAAATGCTACTTCAGGGGTCAGTATTGGGCCCTATTCTCTCTAATATATTTATTAATGGTCTTGTAGAAGGCTTGCACAGTAAAATATAAATTTTCGCAGATGACACTAAACTGTGTAAAGTAATTGACACAGAAGAGGACAGTATACTACTACAGAGGGATCTGGATAGATTGGAGGCTTGGGCAGATAAGTGGCAGATGAGGTTTAACACTGACAAATGTAAGGTTATGCACATGGGAAGGAATAATGCAAGTCACCCGTACATACTAAATGATAAAACACTGGGCAACACTGACATGGAAAATGACCTAGGAATTTTAATAAACAGCAAACTAAGCTGCAAAAACCAGTGTCAGGCAGCTGCTGCCAAGGCCAATAAGATAATGGGTTGCATCAGAAGGGGCATAGATCCCCATAATGAGAAGATAGTCCTGCCACTTTACAAATCACTAGTCAGACCACACATGGAGTACTGTGTACAGTTCTGGGCTCCTGTGAACAAGGCAGACATAGCAGAGCTGGAGAAGGTCCAGAGGAGGGCAACTAAAGTAATAACTGGAATGGGGCAACTACAGTACCCTGAAAGATTATCAAAATTAGGGTTATTCACTTTAGAAAAAAGACGACTGAGGGGAGATCTAATTACTATGTATAAATATATCAGGGGTCAGTACAGAGATCTATCCCATCATCTATTTATCCCCAGGACTGTGACTGTGACGAGGGGACATCCTCTGCGTTTGGAGGAAAGAAGGTTTGTACACAAACATAGAAGAGGATTCTTTACGGTAAGAGCAGTGAGACTATGGAACTCTCTGCCTGAGGAAGTGGTGATGGTGAGTACAATAAAGGAATTCAAGAGGGGCCTGGACGTATTTCTGAAGTGTAATAATATTACAGGATATAGCTACTAGAGAGGGGTCGTTGATCCAGGGAGTTATTCTGATTGCCTGATTGGAGTCGGGAAGGAATTTTTTATTCCCCTAAAGTGAGGAAAATTGGCTTCTACCTCACAGTTTTTTTTTTTTTGCCTTCCTCTGGAAAAAACTTGCAGGATGACCGGCCGAACTGGATGGACAAATGTCTTTTTTCGGCCTTATGTACTATGTTACTATGTTACTTATTGAAAAAAAAGTTGCAAGTGCCTCTTTTAACGCCACCCCCGCCATTTTTCCAAAAGGGAGCACGGCAAGGGCGGGAAAGGGGGTGGTCAACAGCAGAGACTAATTTATCTTTATTTACTCTAGTTTTCTGGTGCAAATGAAGGCAGAAATCTATGGCAGCTCTGAGCACGGACTGCAGGAGGGTGCGCCTAATTTATGATGAGGTGCATCTTCCGACAGTGCAGAGGATATGAAGACCAGCAGAGAAAGCACCGTTCTTGATTAATCTCCCCTTTAGGCCTCTTTCACACAAGCGTGTCCGGATTAGGTCCGGATGCATCCCGGTGCATTGCGGCAAACCCGCGCGAGTAGGTACGCAATTGCAGTCAGTTTTGACTGCGATTGCGCTCCGTTGTTCAGTTTTTATCGCGTGGGTGCAATGTGTTTTGCAGGCGCGTGATAAAAAACTGACTGTGGTACCCAGACCCGAACTTCTTCACAGAAGTTCAGGTTTGGGTTCAAGGTTGTGTAGATTGTATTATTTTCCCTTAGAACAGGGTTATAAGGGGAAATAATAGCATTCTGAATACAGAATGCATAGTATAATAGGGCTGGAGGTGTTAAAAAAATAATAAAAAAATATATAAATTTTTAACTCACCTTAATCCACTTGTTCGCGCAGCCGGCATCTCTTCTGTCTTCATCTGTGAGGAATAGGACCTTGGATGACGTCTCTACGCTCATCACATGGTCATTCACATGATCCATCACCATGGTGATGCATCATGTGATGAGCGTAGTGACGCCATTAAAGGTCCTTTTTCTCACAGATGAAGACAGAAGAGATGCCGGCTGCGCGAACAAGTGGATTAAGGCGAGTTCAATTTATTATTTTTTTTTTTTTATTATTTTTTGTATTCAGAATGCTATTATTTTCCCTTATAACCATGTTATAAGGGAAAATAATAATGATCGGGTCCCCATCCCAATCGTCACCTAGCAACCGTGCGTCAAAATCGCACCGCATCCGCACTTGCTTGCGGATGCTTGCGATTTTCACGCAACCCCATTCATTTCTATGGGGCTTGCGTTATGTGAAAAACGCACAAAGAGGAGCATGCTGCGATTTTCACGCAACTCACAAGTGATGCGTGAAAATCACCGCTCATGTGCACAGCCCCATAGAAATGAATGGGTCCGGATTCAGTGCGGGTGCAATGCGTTCACCTCACGCATCGCACCCGCGTGGAAATCTCGCCCGTGTGAAAGGGGCCTTAGTTTGTTATTAACAGTCAGCAGTATGGACAGCACTCACATATGGACCATTCCTTGTCCTAGATGAACCACCCAATTCCTCATCCAGCCTAAACAAGAGTTATCTTGTGATGTCACATCGCTGAGAGTGCCAGGTCCTGTGGCCTAATGTGTTCCTGTACATGAGGTGAGTTTTTTTTAATTTTATTTGTAGGCATTATCATGGGGTCATATACAGGGGGCAGTATTGGAGCATTTTATACATGGGGGCACAATTTTTTTTAACTCCTCGCCTTCCGTGCCACTAATGACCTGCACACTTCTGTCTAAATGGCAGTTCACAATTGGCCCATTGATTTCAAAGGGGTCCGTCTGGCTGTCAAAATGGACAAAAAAATCTGACATGTCCTATTTTTTGATGGCTGCTAAAAAAGCGGCCAAGTGAATGGCCCCATGGTCTGCAATGGTACTGAAAATGGCTGTGCAGCGGTCGTTGAAAAAAAATAATGGCCGTTTTCCGTTGTTGTGTGAATCAAACTTGTTCATTTTTTTCACAAGGGGATGGAATAGAAAGTAAATCTATTGCTTTTTTTGCTTTTTTTTGGCATGCACTGTGCAGTATGTAGCTCTCATTAGCACTATGTACCATATGACATATAAAATACAGTTTGATTTTTATTAAATTTTTTGGGTAAAATGGAATTTTCTTTTATCTTTATATCTTACTTGTGCCTTTGCCGCCCATGGACTGTAAATACTGTATTATCTATATTGCCCTGAGGTGCCATGGTTGGTATTGACTGTGGCAGCTTAGGGGTTAAACTGTAGGGTTGGTAATTATCTCTTATCCACCGTATGTAGCGGCTGCATGGCCAAGCTGTGGCCAAAAGCCTGAAGTCCTCGCAGTCTAAAGATGAATTAAGGGTTTACTACTTGCTAACAGTTAATGGCTGTGTGATTTTAGGCAAACTAAAGGATTCTCCGTGCATCATAAAAAAATACAAGTGTTCCGTGGACCTGTGGAAGAAATGTGGTTTCATTAATACTTACCTGTGCCCTGCTCCACTAATGCTTTTGTTCCCACTGCACTAGCATAAGCCACATCTCCCACTCTTGTCCCAACCCGATGCGCGTGCTCCTTTTCCTGTTCCGCTGCATTTATTACTATGTAGCTGAACAGGAAAAAAAGCGCAAACATCCGGTCGGGAAAATAGCTCATTGCCTGTGCAAGTGCAGCAAGCACAACGGCATTAGCGGAGCAAGGGACAGGTAAGTATTAATGAAACCATCTTTCTTCCATGGTCCACGGAATACTTGTATTTTTCATGATGCCTGGTTAACCCTTTTAATTTATCTGTATACTGTACAGACTTCTAGTTCGTCAACAGCAATTGTCGTGTGCCTGCTTGGAACATAAGGGGCCGGTCACATGGCAGAATTTGCCTAGTGGAATTTTGGTGCAAACACCGTGACAAAACTCCTCCGGTGGCAAGGTTGCCAACCGGAATTTTTTTTTTCTGGACAACTTATCCAAAAATTACAGACATCCAACATTTTTTATAGACAATTTCGAAAATCATAATGAATGATAACGGTTATAAGTAATTGACGTCTATAGCTCAATATACTGAGAAGGACCCATTACCAAATTACAGCCACATTTATTTTTTCATGGACAAAGGAAAAACATCTATTTTTACGGATTGTCCAGAAATTTCTAGACAGTTGGCAACCCTGTATGGCGGCCATGTGGTGTTTGCCTTCCATTGTTTTCAACTGAAGCGCTGCAGTTTGCAGTTCAGAGTGGGTGTCTGCTTGCGGCTTGGTTCTGTTCGATAGAACTAAGCCACAAGTTGATCTGTAACATAGTAACATAGTAACATAGTACATAAGGCCGAAAAAAGACATCTGTCCATCCAGTTCGGCCTGTTATCCTGCAAGTTGATCCAGAGGAAGGCAAAAAAAAAACTGTGAGGTAGAAGCCAATTTTCCCCACTTTAGGGGAATAAAAAATTCCTTCCCGACTCCAATCAGGCAATCAGAATAACTCCCTGGATCAACGACCCCTCTCTAGTAGCTATAGCCTGTAATATTATTACACTCCAGAAATACATCCAGGCCCCTCTTGAATTCCTTTATTGTACTCACCATCACCACCTCCTCAGGCAGAGAGTTCCATAGTCTCACTGCTCTTACCGTAAAGAATCCTCTTCTATGTTTGTGTACAAACCTTCTTTCCTCCAGACGCAGAGGATGTCCCCTCGTCACAGTCACAGTTCTGGGAATAAATAGATGATGGGATAGATCTCTGTACTGATCCCTGATATATTTATACAGATCTCCCCTCAGTCGTCTTTTTTCTAAAGTGATTAACCCTAATTTTGATAATCTTTCAGGGTACTGTAGTTGCCCCATTCCAGTTATTACTTTAGTTGCCCTCCTCTGGACCCTCTCCAGCTCTGCTATGTCTGCCTTGTTCACAGGAGCCCAGAACTGTACACAGTACTCCATGTGTGGTCTGACTAGCGATTTGTAAAGTGGTAGGACTATGTTCTTATCACGGGCATCTATGCCCCTTTTGATGCAACCCATTATCTTATTGGCCTTGGCAGCAGCTGCCTGACACTGTTTTTTGCAGCTTAGTTTGCTGTTTATTAAAATTCCTAGGTCCTTTTCCATGTCAGTGTTACTGAGTGTTTTACCATCCGTGACATCTAAAATGAACAACTGTGGCAGAAACTGCATCAAAATCCATCGTGAACAGGTTACGGGCCCTAAGAGTACAGCGTTTTGCAGTATGCAAAACTACAACTCCCAACAGGTCCTGACGGTCTGCAACTGACAGGGCATGCTGGGAGTTGTAATTTCCAGAGGGGAGGACAGTAAAAATGTAGACTTTTTTTTAGCAGAAAATACCTATTAGTTTGGGAGGAGACTGGTCTGGGCACACTTCTCAGCTCTATTTATTTGGCTCTTCATGTGTCTGCCTGGTCATCACACAAACTGAAATCCCACTGCCGCGCTCTGTAATGACTCTGAATATGGGCGGGCGGTAGGGATGCTCCTGCTCTGTAATCAGTAAGAGCACAGGAGGCACGTAAGAATACCCCAATAAAAGGCACATAAGAATACCCCAATAAAAGGCACGTTCAACTGCAATACTTCCAACCTGACACATGCACTAAAATGTCTATGTGGTAAATACTATATATAGAGGAAATACACGCTGCAGACGTCGTTCAGGAATGGTTTCAGGAAAAGGACAAAGCATTCAAGGTGCTCTCTATCCCACTGAGCATCCGGGCCATTGGAATGTCTGATCCATGGATCCCCCACTTTGCAACATACTGGACTTAAAGGGGTTCTCCCATCTAGGACATTTATCATCTGTGCAATGTGTAGGTAAAACATGTCTGATTGCTGGAGGTCTCACCACTGATCAGTAGAAAGGGGGTCCCCAGCCTCCGTTACTCCTCACTGAATTGATGAAGAGTTTGGATAGAGCAGTGGTTACACATGAAAACTGCCGCTCCATTCACTGTCTATGGGGTTGATGGAAAATCTGATTTTGTGCTTACTGTAATACACTACTAACTGGTATTTCACTGCGCAAATTGGCGCTGCAAACATTGCAGCCAATGGTTTTAGTGATGCCTCTAATCCTCCATGCTGTACCTCCCTACACTTCCACCCTCATGTCTAATTACCAACACCCTTATGCGCTACCTTCAGCCAATGGTCTACAACTCTCATTTTCCGTTATGTACACATCACTCTGTTCTGTCCTGAGAGCAGAATACAGAGGTCTGCAGTTTGCTAGGGGAGGGGGGTGTAGGCTGTCAATATTAGCAACTTTGTTACAGGTATTATTTACATAAGTTTTTTCATATATTGCCATCATATGAAGGATTATAAAGACCCTATTGTCAGGTAGTCCATCTTAAAGAGATTGTCCGAGTTATGTTTTTGTTCTTTGTATGTTTCTAACTAGTCAAATGAAAGGACTTTACAATTGACTTACTTTATCTCCAGTTGCTGGTTTCTCAGATTTCACTGAGGGTCACATGACCTGTGATGTCAGCCTCTCTCCCTGCTCAGATGATGATTTGCGCACAAGCCTAAGAGATCAGATATGTGTCTGTACACATGAGTCACTGGGCTGGCCACGTCCCCCCCCCCCCCCCCCCCCCCCCCCCCTGCTCTGCCATCTGCTGTTGCTCTCTGCCCTGTGTCTCCCTCCCACTGGATACTTCAGGAAAGATTAACCCCTTCAGCTGCACAGACTCAGGGCTGAAGGCTTTACTGAGTAGCTGCATGCAGTGAGGAGACAAATGCTGGGCACAGGAGCTGACAGACTAGAGGAGTTCTGCACAAGAACAGGTAGGGAGAAGATCCTGTGTGTATCAGCAGTGTCTTTGTACATCTGGGTTTTGTAGTCCTACAGATACAACATGCTGCTGAGTATCTCAGCAGTCAGACATGTCACTCAGGGCAGCACTTGTATTCACTCCCTTTGCAGAGCAGGGGGAGGGGCAGAGATTGTTGTTATTGCAGGTAAACAAAGGCCCAGAAGAGAACCAATGAAATGAGGAAATCAATTTTTTTTTTACCTAAAACTTGCTTAGCTCAGTTATATATTGCTGCCCATCAGATTTACAGTGCTATATATATTTTTTTCATAACTCGGACAACCCTTTTAAAGGAGTTTAATATTGATTGATTATCCTATGTATATGTCATCAATATCAGATCTGCATAGGGTGGCCAGATGTCCGGTTTTAGGCCCGACAGTCCGGTTTTCAGGCTCCCTGTCCTCCGTCCGGCACAGTGCCTGGACGGACACAGGGATGTCTTCCTTTTCAGTAGCTCACGCATTGTGCTGTCTGAGCGTGAGCTGCAGCAACTGACCGAGGCTTCCCTCACCCCCAGTCAGTCACTAGAGCAGATATGGCTCCCTGTGGCTGACTGAGGGGGACAGAAGCACCCCAGCTGCCCCCGCTCACCTTCCATTCACAAAGTTCTTCCCTCTCCTCCCCTATGTTTTTCCGGCCGGTGGTGGGGGCATGGCTTCACTGATGTGGGGCGTGGCTTCATGTGGTTTAAAGGCATGGTTTTGGGTGTCGTGGGCGTGGTTTTGGGCATTGTAGGCGTGATTTGGAGCATGGTCGGTGAGGTCCGGCTTTCTAGGGTGAAGCCAGTGGCCACCCTAGATCTGTAGCATCCAACTCCTGGTACCATCACTGATCAGCTGTTTGAAGAAGCTGCGGTGCTCCTGTGAGTGAATGGGTCTGAGCTGCAATACCAAGCACTGCCATTATACCATGTACGGCGCTTTTCTTGGTATGCTCTAAGGATGCTGCAGGGCTCACTGGAGCGCCGCAGCCTCTTCCAACAGCTGATTAGCAGGGTGCTGGGAATAAGACCCCTTTAATATTTCACATTAGAGCAAGAAAATATATCTGTTGAAACGAGCACATAGCATCGAAAAATGAAAGCTCTGCTCTACATAGCATCGAAAAATGAAAGCTCTGCTCTAACTTCATTCATTTCACAGTCTGGACTTGAATTAATAATAATTTCATAAACTCTACAGAGCAGTCAGTGATTTCATTCATAGTCCTGGATTTTTCCCATTATTACATCACCAGCATAACCATACACGGGGGGCGAGACACATCAGTGGATGCACAGTGGCTGCTGGTCGGGGACCAGTCACTATAGATAGTAATAGCATGTAATACTATGTACAGGAATTAAGTCATCTTACACAATCACAGCTGTTTATCACATCTCCTGGGCATGGAGCCACATTCGCTTCTCTCGCAGATGTTTCTTTTCACCAGAAAGCAGATTTTGACACCATTTCTGAATCATGACCATCTAGCTATAAATGGCTGCTAGATTTGCATTTCTTTCTATTATAGGCGGTGATGGTAACATACACTACTCACAAAAAGTGAGGGATATTTGGCTTTCGAGTGAAATTTATGGAAAACGTAAAAAGTTCACACTACAGTGATATTATATCATGAAAGTAGGGTATTTAAGTAAAAGCATGCAATGGTGATTTCCTCATCTCAAACAATCTATTGAAACAAAAGCCAACAACAATGGTGAGTATACCCCCACAAAAAATGTCAATGTCTCAATATGGTCGCCATGTCATATGGCTTTGAGTATCAAATACAGTTTGATAACGACGTCTCATCCTTTTCACAAGACGACTTATTGTCTGCTGAGGCATGGCATCCCACTCTTCTTGAAGGGTGGCCCTCAGGTCATTGAGGTTCTGGGGTACAGCGTTACGAGCCTCTACACGGCGACTCAGCTCACCCCTAGATTTTCAATGGGATTCAGACCTGGTCTCCAGCAGCCGTTCACTAATGATGCGAGCTCGATGAGCTGCCGCATTGACGTCCATGAAGATGAAATTAGGTCTGTGTTGTTCATGCAGAGGCACAATGATTGGATTCATGATGTTATTCAAGTAGCATGGGCTTGTCACTGTATCATTGACAAAGTGTAGGGCAGTTCTGTATTGACTAGACCACCTGCCCACACTGTAACACGAACACCTCCAAAGTCTCATCTGTTGACAACAGTTAGTGCTCTCCTTGATGTCTCCAACATCGTTGGCGGCCATCATTTCTGCTCAGCGTGTATCGACTTTCATCAGTGAACAGCACTGAGGCCCACTGGTCCCTCGTCCAGCGTAGATGCTCCTTGGCCCATGCAAGACAATGACGCCAGTGGCCAGGAACCATGCAGGTCGTCTACCACGCAAACCACGCTGATGTAAACGGTTTCGAATGGTCTGACGTGACAATTGGGTGCCTCTCACCTCCCTTAAATGTGGGTGGGGTTGTGTGGCATTTATCATCCAGTTCCACAGGGCATTGTTCACAATGAAGTAGTCATCAGTGTGGGATGTGGCCAAAGGCGCACTGGATCTTTCACTGCCACTCCTTCATACCCCATGGTGTCAATATAAAACAAGAAATGATGCTACATTACTGATGTTTATTATTATTATTAAATATGTGTTGCATAAAATATGGTGATATTATTATTTTATGCAAATCACCTACCAGTCCACTTGAATTAGTTATAATGTGTATGCCATATTATTGACATTATGTCCCATATATGTCTTTATTTTCATCACAGTGGTTTTACAGTAACTCACTTCTTTTTGTATGGATTCTTTAAGAAAGTCCTTGTCAGGTGTTCTTTGTGGAATACAATTTCATCACTTGCATCTGGGTGGGGTATAGCCCTATAATATACCCTGCTGTTTTCCATGAATGTTAGTCGTGAGTAAGGCCTCATAAACACGGCGTTGCCCGGACGCGGCCGTATTGCAGCCATGTGCACCCTGCATCACGGATGCGGACTCACTAGAATGGGTCCGCAATCCAGAAGTTTGGTGCAGAACGGAGGCACTGAACCCCATGGAACCACTATGGTGTGTGACTGGCAATAGTGCACGTTGAGGACATTAGTGCCGAAGGTCTTCTCTTTATAACAGCAGACAACCGGCGGCCAGCCATTTTCAAATGCCTGGCGTTTGGGAAAGGGTTAGTTCCCAAGCCTTCACACTGAGATTGGGCCACTAAGTGGGAAGAATATGATTAGGCAGAGTAGCCTGGGTATACCTGATTTATAGCGATTTGTGACAAATTAATTCGGAACTAATCACATTTTTGGCAAACTTCAGCGAATATAATTTTTCAAAACTTCGCTAATCTCTAGTGGTAATCATAACTACTTGATCCCTGCCGCTAGGTTCTGGCCCATTGCTGCCTTTCCAATTTTGCAGTTCCTGGGTGTCCCTGTGTTAACATTCAGTTTGACTCCCGCTGAAGCCAAAAACTGGCTCCAGAGGTGACATGTCACCCATGCATCATATGACCCAGTGGCATGAACAACTGCTTTACACGGACATAGATACATTCTAAGTATATCTGTCAAACCAGCCTATTTTTTCAGGACAGTCCGACCACCTACTGTGGATGGGAAGCCTTCAAAATGCTCAATGCTATTATTTTCTGGGACATTTTCATCTCCAGAGGTGTCTGGCAGTGGCTTACTCTCCTCTTTGCATTCAGAATACATGCTCACTCATCCGAGCTGAGCAAGCATATGTTTAGCAGAGTCGGGAGAGTTCAGCCGGCAGCCATCTAATGTGTATAGCAAGCCTTACTCACTGGCATACCTTTAATGGGGGCAGAAAACACAACTGCTACGGGGCCAGGGGGAGCCAGTGCTAAACTCCTGTTTCCAATGTGAAACCATTGCATTTTCATACTGCCACCTCTAGGGGGTGCTCAGTACGACCAGATTATTACAACTTCAGTTTCAGTCCATTGAAATTGCATGAATTCCTATGCACTAAGCTCCCTCTAGTGGTGGCTGCCAGCAGCAAAGCTTTGTAATGGATGTGAAGCAGTAGATTTACAATTTTATTTATGCCAGCTGTCTGGTGTGAATACATGGAGAAATATGGTGGTCAGAATGAGCGCCATATTTTTGAAGCACCCTTCTCACCTTAGTGACATAGAAGTCAGATAAAGTGGGGGAAGCCAAGGGTGGCTTTTATTTATTACAATGTTTTTAATTAAAATTTTTGTCTTCTTAATAGAAAAACAAACACATAAATTCACCAGAAATCTGGGGAGATGCACTTTGCATTCTGGGCTGTCTGGGAGTCATTGGCACATGTGTACAGGAAAATCAGGTGGAGCACTGTTTTGCTATGGCGCCCTATGACAGACATGGCCAACCTGTGGCTCTCCAGCTGTTGTAAAACTACAATTCCCACCATGCCCTGCTGTAGGCTGATAGCAGTTGGCAGTCTGGGCATGCTGGGAGTTGTAGTTTTGCAACATCAGGAGAGCCTCAAGTTGGCCATCCCTGCCATCCCTGCCCTTTGTGCATTCATATCCCTTACATTTCATAAAATAATGTAAGCCATCATCCACAATAATTGTGTGTTTACATCAAGCCAATGTATGAGCTGCGAGAAATACATTACAAGCTCATTACCTGGATCTCAGACCGGATTCCTGCTGGGAACGTGGGATTAAGGCTTTCATCGCATGACATTTTCAGAGAGGAGAAGGTCAGAACCGGTACATAACACATACTGGGAAATTGTGTACTAACTATGATATAGATGTTTTTTGCTTCTGAAGGGACTTGTTCATGTACCTAAATATATGCTATACACTGCGTGCAGAATTATTAGGCAAATGAGTATTTTGACCACATCATCCTCTTTATGCATGTTGTCTTACTCCAAGCTGTATAGGCTCGAAAGCCTACTACCAATTAAGCATATTAGGTGATGTGCATCTCTGTAATGAGAAGGGGTGTGGTCTAATGACATCAACACCCTATATTAGGTGTGCATAATTATTAGGCAACTTCCTTTCCTTTGGCAAAATGGGTCAAAAGAAGGACTTGACAGGCTCAGAAAAGTCCAAAATAGTGAGATATCTTGCAGAGGGATGCATCACTCTTAAAATTGCAAAGCTTCTGAAGCGTGATCATCGAACAATCAAGCGTTTCATTCAAAATAGTCAACAGGGTCGCAAGAAGCGTGTGGAAAAACCAAGGCGCAAAATAACTGCCCATGAACTGAGAAAAGTCAAGCGTGCAGCTGCCAAGATGCCACTTGCCACCAGTTTGGCCATATTTCAGAGCTGCAACATCACTGGAGTGCCCAAAAGCACAAGGTGTGCAATACTCAGAGACATGGCTAAGGTAAGAAAGGCTGAAAGACGACCACCACTGAACAAGACACACAAGCTGAAACGTCAAGACTGGGCCAAGAAATATCTCAAGACTGATTTTTCTAAGGTTTTATGGACTGATGAAATGAGAGTGAGTCTTGATGGGCCAGATGGATGGGCCCGTGGCTGGATTGGTAAAGGGCAGAGAGCTCCAGTCCGACTCAGACGCCAGCAAGGTGGAGGTGGAGTACTGGTTTGGGCTGGTATCATCAAAGATGAGCTTGTGGGGCCTTTTCGGGTTGAGGATGGAGTCAAGCTCAACTCCCAGTCCTACTGCCAGTTTCTGGAAGACACCTTCTTCAAGCAGTGGTACAGGAAGAAGTCTACATCCTTCAAGAAAAACATGATTTTCATGCAGGACAATGCTCCATCACACGCGTCCAAGTACTCCACAGCGTGGCTGGCAAGAAAGAGTATAAAAGAAGAAAATCTAATGACATGGCCTCCTTGTTCACCTGATCTGAACCCCATTGAGAACCTGTGGTCCATCATCAAATGTGAGATTTACAAGGAGGGAAAACAGTACACCTCTCTGAACAGTGTCTGGGAGGCTGTGGTTGCTGCTGCACGCAATGTTGATGGTGAACAGATCAAAACACTGACAGAATCCATGGATGGCAGGCTTTTGAGTGTCCTTGCAAAGAAAGGTGGCTATATTGGTCACTGATTTGTTTTTGTTTTGTTTTTGAATGTCAGAAATGTATATTTGTGAATGTTGAGATGTTATATTGGTTTCACTGGTAAAAATAAATAATTGAAATGGGTATATATTTGTTTTTTGTTAAGTTGCCTAATAATTATGCACAGTAATAGTCACCTGCACACACAGATATCCCCCTAAAATAGCTAAAACTAAAAACAAACTAAAAACTACTTCCAAAAATATTCAGCTTTGATATTAATGAGTTTTTTGGGTTCATTGAGAACATGGTTGTTGTTCAATAATAAAATTAATCCTCAAAAATACAACTTGACTAATAATTCTGCACTCCCTGTACAGTGGTAGTACATCCAGTTGTATGGTGTAACTATCAGGATTAGTGATGAGAGGCATAGGCAATATTAGTTTTCGCGATATTTCAAGAATTTTTCGCATAATATTCGCAATAAATTAGTGAATTCTAGAAATCGTGATTGCGCAAATCGGCACTAATGATGCGCATATTTTTCGCGCTATACATGCAACTTCACATTTTATCAGGTCTGAGTAGATATTACTGATTGGTGCACTAAGTATTGTTGTGACATCACAGCACTATGTCTGTAGTATGTATGTATGGACAGCAGAGAAACAGTAATTCCTATCACACTACCTAACACCCTGCACTGGAACCAGCTACACTATATCACTATCTAACCTACACGGACTATCTCCCACTAACTATCTGTATTATATATATGAGCTAACTAACTATCTAATGTAATTGGATAAGGAATAGGATCCAGATGAAAGCACAGAGCACAGCAATGTCACTGCTCTCTCTCTCTCTCTCTCTCTCTCTCAGAACTGCAAAAAAACACCAGAAAATGGCTGCTGGGGAGTTTCTTATATAGTAAGGGGTAGGCAATAGTGTTGATCGAGCATGCTCGGCACATTGTGGTGTTTGGCCGAATACCGTGTGTGCTCCAGCGCGATGCTCGAATCTCCTCCCCATGCGTTTGTTGGCTGCTACGCAGCCAATAAACGTGCAGTTAAGTACTGCCACTCACTGTAATGCCGTAGCCATGTTGGTTACTGGCATTACAGTGGCTGGCCGGAACGTGCCATCGGGTGATATAAAGCACCCGATGACACGTGGTTCGGCTCAGTCTTAGTCAGGGAGAGCTGTGCTGTAGAAGGGACAGATAGTGTAGGGGATTGAATTTTATTTTTTTGTTAGGCACGGTTGGTGTTAGAGACCCAAAAGTCCTTTTAAGGACTATAGTTATATCTGGCAGCAATATATATTTTTAGCGCAACCTGCACTAAATAGCTTGCAATTGTTTGGCCGCTGCAGACAGCGACATTATCTGCACTACATCTCCTGTGTAACGTGTGCGCAGCCTAAAAATATCAGTGACATCCAGTGTACTGTTTACGTAGATGGTGTCCGCTGATGACAGTTGCATTACCTGCGCCAAATTTCCTGTATAATGTTTGCGCATCCTAAAAATATCTGTGACATCCAGTGTACTTTTTCTGTACACGCTGCAGACAGTGACATTACCTGCGCTACATCTCCTGTATAATGTTTCTGCATCCCAAATATCTGTGACATTGACTGTAATTTTTTCTTAGCCGCTGGTGACAGCAGCGCCATTACCTGTAGAACCTCTCCTGTATAACGTTTCCGCATCAAAAATATCAGTGACATTGACTGTAATTTTTTCTTAGCCACTGGTGACAGCAGCGACATTACCTGCGCTACATCTCCTGTATAATGTTAGCCGCTGGTGACATCAGCGACATTACCTGCTCTACATCTCCTGTATAATGTTAGCCGCTGGTGACATCAGCGACATTACCTGCGCTACATCTCCTGTATAACATTAGCCATTGGTGACAGCAGCGACATTACCTGCGCTACATCTCCTGTATAACATTAGCCATTGGTGACAGCAGCGACATTACCTGCGCTACATCTCCTATATAACGTTTGCCGCTGGTGACAGCAGTGACATTACCTGCGCTACATCTCCTGTATAACGTTAGCCGCTCTTGACAGCAGCAACATTACCTGCGCTACATCTACTGTATAATGTTAGCCGCTGGTGACAGCAGCGACATTACCTGCGCTACATTTCCTGTATAACATTAGCCATTGGTGACAGCAGCGACATTACCTGCGCTACATCCAGGGCCGGTACAAGGCAGGGGCCGAAGGAGCGGGTGCCCTGGGCGCTACCATTTGCGGACAGGAGGGGGGCGCAGGTGAAGTGCCAGCAGCAGTGGCGTCGCCAGGGGGGGGCCAGAGGGGGCCACGGCCCCCCCTACATCATGCTGTGCCCCCCCAACTAAAATGACCCCCCCCCCCCAAGTGAGCAGCCGCCGCCAGGCACAGGGAGATGAGCGCTTCCATTGCGCTCATCTCCATTGTAAACTGTCTGTGCCAGCGGAGGTGCAGGGGAGGGAGAGGCGTGTCCCTTCCCTTTCCTCTGATAGGCTGCAGGCAGGCACCGAAGTGGAGGAGAGGCCCCGCCCCCTAATTACTCCTGTTTACCTTTCTAAAGCTAAAGGACCTTTGATGATGTCATCAGAGGTCCTGTAAGGGAACTGCACAGTGTAAAGTGTAGTCCCCAGGTTAGAACAGTGCATCTGCCAGGACCTGTGATGACATCATCTTCAACATCACAGGTCCTGCAGAATCTAGCAAAGGAACTGCACCAAAAATGGTGTAGTTCCTAGGTTTCAAAGGTACATCTGCCAGGACCTGTGATGACATCATCACAGGTCCTTCAACCCCTAACAGCAAGTATTAAAAGTTCACAAGCAGCTCTGTATTGATCCATACAGACTGGAATGGAGAGGTAAGAGGAGGTCCTCCACTTTTCATCATTTACCCCCCCCCCCCTCCATGTCCTGTTTTTACTCATTGCTCACTCATGTATACTACTTCAGACAGTTACCACTACCTCATGTACCTCACAGTGACTATAATGCATAACTGTCCCACACATTTCTATAAACACTGCATCTACAGTATATACCTTCTATGTGTCACATCAATACACTGCTCTGTATATATATATATATATATTATATATATATATATACACACACATACATGCACACACACTGCATATATTTACACAGTATTATACATGCAATATGTACAGATATATAGTATATACCGCAGTGCACTGATATGTGAGGTATGAGGTATAATAGATGCTGTGTTGTACAGATATCAGTACACTTCTGTATATACTATATATGTGAGGTACGAGGTATAATAGATGCAGTGTGTACAGATATATAGTATATACAGCAGTGTACTGATATGTGAGGTATGAGGTATAATAGATGCTGTATATACTATATATCTGTACACACTGCATCTATTATACCTCGTACCTCACATATTACACTACTGTATATACTGTATACACTGCATATATTATACCCCGTACCTCACATATCAGTACACTGCTGTATACTAATATACCTGTACACACTGCATCTATTATACCCTGTACCTCACATTCATAACACTAGGGAAATATACTATATACCTGTACACACCTGCATCTATTATACCGCGTACCTCACATAACTGTACACTGCTGTATATAATATACATCTGCCATCTATTATACCCTCTTTTGTGTGCCAGGGCTGTTTTGTAATCCCATTTCCGGCCCTGATGGCATAAATTATAAAACGCTGAGCAGCAAGAATAGTTCATGGAACAAAGGGAGGGATATAAAAGGGGAATGGGGGCCCAATTTAGATTCTGCTATGGGGCCCAGTGATTTTTATGTACGCCCCTGGCTGCAGGCACTAGGCCGGCAGCCTATCAGAGGCCGGCGCCAATGACGTCATTGCGCCGGCCTGAGCCTTACATTACAGCGTGGGACACAGGAAGAGGCTGCATCGCATCGCTGACACTTAGGTAAGTATAAGTGTTTTTTTTTTTGTTTTTTTTTACAATAGTGTTACTGGCACATTGGGGGGGCTTATTACAAAACTGGCACATGATGATGGGGGGGGACTTTATACTGGCACATGATGATGGGGGGGAACTTAATAGTGTCTGTGACTTTCAAAGTCCCACAGTCCTTTGTTCTATTGCTTTAAGTATATTCTTGTTTTGAAACAACATTGATTCTTTCTTAAAAACGGGGGGGGGGGGGGGGGCCGGTTTGCCATTTTCCCCCTGGGCACCAAATGGCCTTGTCCCAGCCCTGGCTACATCTCCGGTATAACAATTAGCGCTGGTGACAGCCCGCGACATTACCTGCGCTACATCTCCTGTATAATGTTAGCCGCTGGTGGCATCAGCGACATTACCTGCGCTACATCTCCTGTATAATGTTAGCCGCTGGTGACATCATGCGACATTACCTTCGCTACATCTCCTGTATAACATTAGCCATTGGTGACAGCAGCGACATTACCTGCGCTAACATCTCCTGTATAACATTAGCCATTGGTGACAGCAGCGACATTACCCTGCGCTACATCTCCTGTTATAACGTTAGCCGCTCTTGACAGCAGCGAACATTTACCTGCGCTACATCTACTGTATAATGTTAGCCGCTGGTGACAGCAGCGACATTACCTGCGCTACATTTCCTTTATAACATTAGCCATTGGTGACAGCAGCGACATTACCTGCGCTACATCTCCTGTATAACATTAGCCGCTGGTGACAGCAGCGACATTACCTGCGCTACATCTCCTATATAACATTAGCCGCTGGTGACAGCCGCGACATTACCTGTGCTACATCTTCTGTATAACGTTAGCCGCTGGTGACAGCAGCGGCATTACCTGCGTACATCTCCTGTATAACTTTAGCCGCTGGTGACGCAGCGACATTACCCTGCGTTTCATCTCCTGTATAAACGTTAGCCGCTGGTGACAGTAGCGACATTACCTGCGCTACATCTTTCTGTATAAACTCTAGCCGCTGGTGACAGCAGCGACATTACCTGCGCTACATCTCCTGTATAAAGTTAGCCGCTGGTGACAGCAGCGACATCACCTGCGCTACATCTCCTGTATAACGTTTGCACATCCAAAATATCAGTGACATTCAGTTTAATTTATTTGCGCATGCACTTACAAAACCTGCGCTATTGTACGTGTGACATACTTGCAAGCATGTATACCATGTAATATGCAGAAGGCGAGCAGTAAGGGACGGGGAAGTGGCCGTGCTGCTGATGGTGCACGCAGAGGCCATGGCCCTGGGCACGGTGAAACTGTGCCTGCTGCCAGAGCACAAGAAACACACTCATCCACGATACTTAGCTTCATGTCCCAGTTTGCAGGGCGGCGCAGGACACCACTCTCAAAGTCAGACCAGTGCGACCAGGTGGTCGGTTGGATTGCAGCAGATAATGTTTCCAGTCGGTTAGGCACCACTCTGTCTTCCACAAAGTCCAGTCTCAGTAGCCAAGAGTCTTGTCAACAGAATCCTCACCCTGATCCTCACTTCCTCCCACCATGGAGAGTCTTGCCAAACAAGTGATTCCACAATCGGATATTCCGAGGAGCTCTTTTCATCGCCATTCCTTGATTTGGGCCTCTCGCCAAGCCCGCTTGAAGAGGGACATGAGGAGATCTTGTGCACTGATGCCCAAACTCTTGAGCATCCACAGTTACAAGACGATGACGGTGGGGAACGGCAATTAGTGTATCACGAGGTGGATGATGATGAAACACAGTTGCCAATAGTTGCCAATAAGTCAACGGCAATTAGTGTCTCGAGGTTCATGATGAGGATGAGACAGAGTTGTCAATAAGTGAGGTTGTTGTTAGGTTAACAAGTCAGGAGGATGACCAGAGTGAGGAAGTGGAAGAGGAGGTGGTGGACAATTAAATCACTGACCCAACCTGGGAAGGTGGCAAGCTGAGCGAGGGCAGCAGAACAGAGGGGGAGGGATCCGCAGCACCGCAACAGGCTGGAAGAGGCAGTGGGGTGGCAAAAGGGAGAAGGCGGGCCACACCAAACAGGTCGGCAACTGTTCCCCGGAGCACCCCCTTGCAGAAATCTCCCTTGCCAAGGGGTAGGTGTTCCGCAGTCTGGTGCTTTTTTGAGGAAAGTGCGGACGATAAAAGAATTGTCATTTGAAACTTGTACTGTACCAAAATGAGCAGGGGCGTGAACACTAGCAACCTCCCTACCACCAGCATGATCCGCAACATGGCATCAAAGCACCCTAATAGGTGGTCCGAACGCCTGGGTCCACAATCAGTGTCTGCGGGTCACACCACTGCTTCCTCTTCCCCTGTGTTATGTGCTGGTCAATCCCCTGTCCAAGACGCAGGCCCGGATGCCTCTCGCCCAGCACCTGGAACTTTGCAAGCACCATCAGCTAGCACATCCACTTTTGTGTCCCAGCGCAGTGTACAGATGTCCATACCCCGCATTTGAACGAAAGCGTAAATACCCAGCCACCCACCCACAGGCCATATCACTAAATGCACACCTTTCCAAAATGCTGGCCATGGAAATGTTGTCATTTAGGCTTGTGGACACTGAGGCTTTCCGCTGCCTGATGGCGGCGGCCGTCCCTCGTTACTCAATCCCCAGCCTCCACTATTTTTCCCGGTGTGTCGTCCCCGCCATACACTACATTTACCTGACGGCACACTGGGTGAACGTTGTGGAGGCCGGGAGCGAGTCGTACCCTGGGATGGCACAGGTACTACCGGCGCCAAGGATTGCGGGCCCTACTTCCATCAGGATTTCCGACACCACCTACATTAGTGGCTGCAACCCCACCTTTTCCTCCTCCACCTTCTCCTCCACTTCCACCTCTGAATTCTCCTTTTGCAGCACCAGTCAGCCATCAGTCAGTAGCTGGAAGCAGTGTAGCACTGCAGTGGGGAAGCGGCAACAGGCCGAGCTGAAACTAATATGCTTAGGTGACAAACAGCACACCGCCGCAGAGCTGTGGCAGGATATAAGGGACCAGACTGAGCTGACCACCCTCAGTTCGTCTTCTATATTCTGCCCTTGGGTTTTTACGCCCCAGGTGCATTATCTTGCACTTATCCACATTAAATTTCAGTTGCCAGAGTTCTGACCATTCTTCTAGTTTTTCTAAATCCTTTTCCATTTGGCGTTTCCCTCCAGGAACATCAACCCTGTTACATATCTTTGTGTCATCAGCAAAAAGACAAACCTTACCATCGAGGCCTTTTGCAATATCACTTATGAAGATATTAAACAAAATTGGTCCCAGTACAGATCCCTGTGGAACCCCACTGGTAACATGACCTTGTTTTGAATGTTCTCCATTGACTACAACCCTCTGCTGTCTGTCACTCAGCCACTGCCTAATCCACTCAACAATATGGGAGTCCATGCTCAATGACTGCAGTTTATTGATAAGTCTTCTATGTGGGACAGTGTCAAAAGCCTTACTAAAATCTAGATATGCGATGTCTACTGCACCTCCACCGTCTATTATTTTAGTCACCCAGTCAAAAAAATCTATAAGATTTGTTTGACATGATCTCCCTGAAGTAAACCCATGTTGTTTTTCATCTTGCAATCCATGGGATTTTAGATGTTCCACAATCCTATCCTTTAATAGGGTTTCCATTAATTTGCCTACTATTGATGTCAGACTCACTGGTCTATAGTTGCTCGATTCCTCCCTACTACCTTTCTTGTGAATGGGCACGACATTTGCCAATTTCCAATCTTCCGGGACGACTCCTGTTACTAATGATTGGTTAAATAAATCTGTTAGTGGTTTTGCCAGCTCACCACTAAGCTCTTTTAATAATTTTGGGTGTATCTCATCAGGCCCCTGTGACTTATTTGTCTTCACCTTAGACAGCAAACTTAGAACATCTTCCTCTGTAAAGATACATGCATCAAATGATTTATTAGTCATCCTTTCTAGTGGAGGTCCTTCTCCTTTTTCTTTTGTAAAAACTGAACAGAAGTATTCATTAAGGCAGTCGGCTAGCCCTTTATTCTCTTCTACATACCTTCCGTCCTTTGTTTTTAATTTAGCTATTCCTTATTTTAATTTCCTTTTTTCATTTATATATCTGAAGAATGTCTTATCCCCTTTTTTCATAGACTGAGCTAGTTTTTCTTCTGACTGCGCTTTAGAAGTGTCACTACCAGAGCTTTGGGATGTTCTCACAGCTCTGTTTCTCCACCCCTGTGATGATGTCACTACTAGAGCTGGGAGGAGTTCTCACTGCTCTGTTTACTTTGGTTTCCTTCCTCCCAGCTGTTCCTCATGCATTTGATTTCCCTCTCTTTATATCACCCCTCCTCTTATTGTAGGGCGTGGATTATAGTTCTCATTTCAGTTGTAGCTCTTGCTTCAGTATCTTCACTTGTAGCTATCAGTTCACTGGACCTGTGTTCTGCTGCAGCAAGCACTCCGGATATTGCCAGCTGTCCTTGGATCCGTCTTCTCTGCGGCTGCAACACCTTCAGCTAAGTGTACAGACATTGTTGTGTACCTGATTGCTTTCTGACTGGATCTGAGGTGGCCACGGTTCCCTCCATATACTGAGTAGGGCACCGGTGGCCGTGCCCCTTCCACTATTGTAGGAGTTACAGTGGTCATCAGTCTTAGGCACGTGGGCATGCCTCGTTCCGCCATTTGGATCCGGGCATGTGCTTTAGCAGAATAGGGAGAGCTTTGAGGGTCTGACAGGGGTCACCCTTTATCCTCCCTAGTTTGAGTCCGGTCAGTAGCTCTTTTACTGTGTATACTATTGTTGCTCACATACAGCCGTGACATTATAATCCACCAAAACCGTCCTTTTTTGACATGGATCCGCTTTCTGGCCTGGTTGACCGCATGCAGGGTCTTTCTTTGGAAGTAGCGGATCTCCGTCAATCTATGACTCAGCTTCAAGCATTGGGCTCTGCTCCGGCTCATGGAGTCTGTTGCGAGCCAAAGGTCTCACTTCCGGAAACGTTCTCCGGGGGCAGTGAGAATTTTGTTCGCTTCAGAGAGGCATGCAAACTCCATTTTTGCTTGTGTCCCCACTCCTCTGGTAAGGAGGAGCAGAGGGTGAGGATTGTCATCTCCCTGCTCAGGGGTAATGCTCAGACTTGGGCTTTTTCGCTGCCATCAGGGGATCCCTCCCTTCGATCCGTGGAAAGATTTTTTGTGGCCCTGGGGCAGATTTATGATGACCCGGATCGTGTTGCTCTGGCCGAATCTAACTTACGTGTTTTATGCCAGAACAAACTGTCTGCGGAGCTTTATTGTTCTGAATTTTGGAGATGGGCAGCTGATTCGGGTTGGAATGATGCTGCACTCCGGAGTCAGTTCTGTCATGGTCTCTCAGAGAGATTGAAAGATGCGTTTGCTTTCCATGAGAGACCAACGTCCTTAGAGTCTGCCATGTCATTGGCGGTACGCCTTGACAGGCGTCTAAGAGAAAGAAACGAGACCTCTCTGTCCAGCCATTGTCAGTCTAGGGGCAGTGGTGCGGACTCATTCAGTGTGCAGGGGCCTCATCCTGTCTCGCTCCCCTCTGAGGAGGAGCCAATGCAGCTAGGTCGACTTGCCCCTGATAAAAGAGGATTTAGTCCTCAGAGTATGGTGTGTTTTTGTTGTGGGGGCATAGGTCATTTGGCAAATGTTTGTCCGTCTAGGACAGTGGTCGGCAAGCCGCGGCTCGCGAGCCACATGCGGCTCTTTTGATCCTTCACTGCGGCTCTTTGGTGCGGGCGGCCGCGCAGGGGGGCGGGCTGGGCCAGGGGGCAGGCAGGCAATTGCCCCCCAGGCCGCCTTATATTTTTCTTTTCAGGGCCGCACCGCCGATCACCACAGGCGGCGCGGCCCTGGATATAATTGCGGCAGCGGCGGCGGGCTGGTGCTGTGTGCTGTGGGGCAGGTGAGGGACTCAGGGAGAGGCGTGTCCCTCCCCTGTTCTTCTGATAGGCCGCAGGCACTAATGCCTGCAGCCTATCAGAGGCCGGCTGAGGCAGCACGATGACGTCATTATCATCGCCCCGCCTGAGTCGGGCGGCACACAGCAGGGACACAGGCCAGAAGAGGCCTGCATTGCTGCTGATGGAGGAGGTAAGTATTAGTGTTTTAGTTTTTTTTGTTTTCTTTGCAGGGGGAGCTGGCACTATGTGTGGGGGGGGGGGGATCTGGCACTATAGGAGGGATCTGGCACTATAGGAGGGATCTGGCACTATAGGGGGGTCTTGCACTATAGGGGGGCTGGCACTATTGGGGGGGATCTGGCACTATGTGGGGGGGTGAGCTGGCACTATGTGGGGGGGGGAGCTGGCACTATGTGGGGGGGGGGGGAGCTGGCACAATGGGGGGGAGCTGGCACAATGGGGGGGAGCTGGCACTATGTGGGGGGGGGGAGCTGGCACTATGTGGGGGGGGGCAGCTGGCACTATGTGGGGGGGAGCTGGCACTATGTGGGGGGGGAGCTGGCACCTATAGGAGGGATCTGGCACTATAGGAGGGATCTGGCACTATTGGGGGGTCTTGCTCTATAGGGGGGCTGGCACTATTGGGGGGGATCTGGCACTATGTGGGGGGGGAGCTGGCACTATGTGGGGGGGGGGGATCTGGCACTATGGGGGAGAGCTGCACTAAGGGGGGAGGAGCTGGCTCTATGGGGGAGAGCTGGCACAATGGGGGGGAGCTGCACAATGGGGGGGAGCGGCACTATGGGGGGGCTGGTGCTATTGGGGGGGATCTGGCACGATTGGGGGGATCTGCTGGCACGATTGGGGGGGATCTGGCACTATGGGGGGCTTGGCACTATGGGGGAGAGCTGGCACTATGGGGGGAGCTGGCACTATTGGGGGGGATCTGGCGCTATTGGGGGGGAGCTGGCACTATTGGGGGGGGGAGCTGGCACTATGGGGGGAGAGCTGGCACTATGGGGGATCTGGAGCTATTGGGGGGGATCTGGCACTATGGGGGGGGGGAGCTGGCACTATGTGTGTGGGGGGGGGGCAGCTGGCACTATAGGAGGGATCTGGCACTATAGGAGGGATCTGGCACTATAGGGGGGGTCTTGCACTATAGGGGGGCTGGCACTATTGGGGGGGATCTGGCACTATGTGGGGGGGTGAGCTGGCACTATGTGGGGGGGGAGCTGGCACTATGTGGGGGGGGGGAGCTGGCACTATGGGGGGAGAGCTGGCACAATGGGGGGGAACTGGCACAATGGGGTGGAGCTGGCACTATGTGGGGGGAGGGAGCTGGCACTATGTGGGGGGGGGGGGCAGCTGGCACTATGTGGGGGGGGGAGCTGGCACTATGTGGGGGGGGGGAGCTGGCACTATAGGAGGGATCTGGCACTATAGGAGGGATCTGGCACTATAGGGGGGTCTTGCTCTATAGGGGGGCTGGCACTATTGGGGGGGATCTGGCACTAAGTGGGGGGGGAGCTGGCACTATGTGGGGGGGGAGCTGGCCTATGTGGGGGGGGGAGCTGGCACTATGGGGGGAGAGCTGGCACTATGGGGGGAGAGCTGGCTCTATGGGGGGAGAGCTGGCACAATGGGGGGGAGCTGGCACAATGGGGGGAGCTGGCACTATGGGGGGGAGCTGGCACTATGGGGGGGCTGGCGCTATTGGGGGGGGATCTGGCACGATTGGGGGGGGATCTAGCACGATTGGGGGGATCTGGCACTATTGGGGGGCTTGCACTCATGGGGGGAGAGATGGCACTATGGGGGGAGCTGGCACTATTGGGGGGGATCTGGCGCTATTGGGGGGGAGCTGGCACTATTGGGGGGGAGCTGGCACTATGGGGGGAGAGCTGGCACTATGGGGGATCTGAGCTATTGGGGGGGATCTGGCACTATGGGGGGGATCTGGCACTATTGGGGGGATCTGGCACTATGGGGGGATCTGGCACTATTGGGGGGGATCTGGCACTATTGGGGGGGTCTGGCACTATTGGGGGGGGATCTGGCGCTATTGGGGGGGGATCTGGCGCTATTGGGGGGGATCTGGCACTATTGGGGGGGATCTGGCACTATGGGGGGCTTGCACTATGGGGGGAGAGCTGGCACTATGGGGGGGGGGAGCTGGCACTATTGGGGGGGATCTGGCGCTATTGGGGGGGAGCTGGCACTATTGGGGGGGAGCTGGCACTATGGGGGGAGAGCTGGCACTATGGGGGGATCTGGAGCTATTGGGGGGGGATCTGGCACTATTGGGGGGGATCTGGCACTATGGGGGGGATCTGGCACTATTGGGGGGGATCTGGCACTATTGGGGGGGATCTGGCGCTATTGGGGGGGATCTGCCGCTATTGGGGGGGATCTGGCACTATTGGGGGGGATCTGGCACTATGGGGGGCTTGCACTATGGGGGGAGAGCTGGCACTATGGGGGTGTTCAGAAGATGTGAAGATGATGGAAATGTGGGAAACTATTGTCTGTTTGTTAATCTCTGCAGAGACAAGAGATGGCAGAAAAATCATCATGGCGGTCTGGTCTGAATGGAGAAGATGAAGAAAGAGAACGTCTACAACAAAGGTGACATCACTGGATGTAAGAGGTAGGGGGCGCTATGTAGGAGAGGAGATGCTCCGGCTCCTTCCCCTGCCATTTGCAGAAGGAGGATTCAGAGCTGGGTGAGGACGACGAAATGGGGGCAGCAGGCCACGGGCGGGTGGCAGATGGTGGGGGGAACCACAGGCCTTGAGCAGGATCTGGGGAGGGAGGAGAGCGGAGGAGCTTCCTGGCTGTAGCTTGTTGTATAAGCAGGCAGTGCAGCCAGGACAGGTCCTCCCCTCTCCGTATAATTTGTAGAGACAGGCCGCAACTATAGAATGTCAGCTGTACAGTGTTTGTTGGGCGTGGCCTATTATATGTAGGAGGGGCTTTAATAATGGGCGGGGTTAAAAATGGGCCACTTGACTGTATTTGCCCCCCAGGACTAAGGCTGCCAGCCCTCCCCGGCGCAGCCATATCGCGCCGCTCAAGCTGCTTGTAAATTGTCCGTCATGCGCCTGCTGCCCCGTCTGTCTGCTCCTTCCATTTTATGAATGAAGCAGGCAGGCGGGCCAGGAGGCGCATGACGGAGGGAGAGATGTCACGCTGCGCACAGCAGCAGAAGGGCGGCAGCGCGGCTCTAGTTCGGCCTGCCCACTGTGAGAGGGGTGAGTGGTGAAGAGGCCGCCGCTCAGGAGGAACGAAATGTCCTGCAGCAGAAAGGTAGGAGCTGCCCCGGTGTGTGCACTGCACAGGCCCGCCGCAAGTGTCCCTGCCCCCCTTCCTTCCCCCCACTAATACATTACTTACTGAAGGCACTTATGGGGGATATCTGTGGAGGGCACTTAATGGGGTATCATCTGTGGATGACACATATATAGCATCTTATGCTATATATGTGTCATCCACAGATATCCCCATAAGTGCGTCATCCACAGATATCCCCCATAAGTGCGTCATCCACAGATATCCCCCATAAGTGCTCATCCACATTACATCCACATCTGCAGACAAGTTTAAGAAAATTAAAAAATGATAAAGACAAATGAAATAATAATCAAGATCCAAATAAAAGAAAGTACATATAAAAGTATTCAAAAACACACTCTGGGCTCATGCCCACGAATGTAAGGGCGCCGTGCCTGTGCTGCGGACCGCAAATAGCGGTCCGCAATACACAGACCATGGGGCAGCTGCATGAGGATCGCGGGACCCATTCACTTGAATGGGTTTCGCGATCCGCATCCGACTGCCCGCAGCCGCAAAAAAAGATAGCACATGCTGGAAGTGAATGGGTCCATGATGCGGGCTGCACACGACCGTGTGCAGCCCGCATCATGGACCCATTCACTTCAATGGGTCCAGGATCCGGGATATGAGTGCTACAGTGTGCTTCCCGTGGTGCTTCTGGCTGTGCCTCCGCACCGCAAAAAAGTAGTGAATGCGCCCGGATCCTGGACCCATTGAAGTGATGGGTCCATGATGCGGGCTGCACACGGCAGTGTGCAGCACCATCATGGACCCATTCACTTCAGCATGCGCTACTTTTTTGCGGGCACACGGTCGTGTGCATGAGCCTAATAGTCCTCACTGATGCAATATTGATGCAATATTGATGCAATATTTTAGGTTTTAAAAATGTGGCTCTTCGAAAGAAATTCCAATCGTGGTTTTGGCGATATTTGGCTCAGTTGACAAAAAGGTTGCCCACCACTGGTCTAGGAGATTCTTGAACTGTACTAAGAGCGATAATAAGAGAAAACCTCAAAAGGTAAATCATCAAGTTCTGCTTCATCTGCTACTTTGGGCAAAGTTGATGTAGGAATTGATGCTTTTCCTCTGACCTGCAGTTCCCAGTTTTCTCCTGTCTGCCAGGGTGGCGCTAGAGAGCAAAGTCATTTCTTGTGAGATTTTTGTCGATAGTGGAGCGGCCGTCCAATCTTATTGACACTCAATTTGTAGCCATGCATGGTTTTCAGTGTTTGCACATTAGAAAAGGATAAACCTGTTTTTGCTATTGACTCTGCTCCACTCTCACAGAGATCTCTGAAGGGCATTGTTCACAATATCCGGCTAGCTGTAGGTGACACTCATGTGGAGGATATATCTTGTTTTGTCCTTAACGGATTGCCTTCTCCTCTAGTTTTGGGGTTACCCTGGCTCACTAGACATAACCCCACTATTTATTGGCAAGGAAGGCAAATAAATGAGTGGAGTGACTTTTGTAGAGAGAATTGTCTCACAGCGACTTTTGCAGAGGTGTCTACTAAAACGGTGCCATCATTTCTCTCTGATTTCTCGGACGTGTTTTCCGAGAGCGGTGTTCAGGAGCTACCTCCTCACCGGGAGTTTGACTGTCCCATTAACCTCATTCCCGGCGCCAAGCTGCCAAAAGCACGCCTCTACAATCTCTCACAACCGGAAAGAATCGCAATGCGAACTTATATCTCCGAGAGATCTCGAGAAGGGGCATATTCGTCCCTCAAAGTCACCTGTGGCCGCGGGTTTTTTTTTTGTTAAAAAAAAAGATGGCTCTCTGAGACCTTGCCTAGATTTTAGGGAGCTGAACCGTATCACGATTCGCGATCCCTATCCCCTTCCTCTGATCCCGGACCTCTTCAACCAAATTGTTGGGGCCAAGGTGTTTTCCAAATTGGATTTGAGAGGTGCGTACAACCTGGTCAGGGTCAGAGAGGGGGATGAATGGAAAACGGCCTTTAATACCCCTAACGGGCATTTCGAGAATCTCGTTATGCCGTTCGGCCTGATGAATGCTCCGGCCGTCTTTTAGCATTTTGTTAATAGTATTTTCTACCATTTAATGGGGAAATTTATATTGGTGTATCTTGATGATATTTTGATTTTTTTCCCCTGATGTTCAGACCCATCAGGATCATCTTTTTCAGGTTCTGCAGATTCTGCGGGAAAATAAATTGTACGCCAAGCTGGAGAAATGTCTTTTTATGGTATCGGAGATTCAATTTCTGGGTTTTCCTCCTCTCTGCTTCTGGTTTTCGCATGGATCCGGAGAAGGTCCGTGCTGTACTTGAGTGGGAGCTTCCTGAGAATCAGAAGGCATTGATGCGCTTTCTGGGTTTTGCGAACTATTACAGAAAGTTCATTTGAATTATTCCTCTGTTGTCAAACCCCTTACTGACATGACAAAAAAGGGGGCGGATTTTTCCTCTTGGTCGGAGGAGGCGCTTGCAGCCTTTTCTAAGATTAAGAGAGTTTTGCGTCTGCTCCCGTCTTGGTGCATCCCGATGTTTCCTTACCTTTTATTGTTGAGGTGGATGCTTCCGAGGTGGGTGTGGGTGCGGTTTTGTCCCAGGGCCCTTCTCCTGCCAAATGGCGACCCTGTGCCTTTTTCTCTAAAAAACTCTCCCCGGCAAAGAGAAACTATGATGTGGGAGATAGGGAGTTGTTGGCCATCAAGTTGGCTTTCGAGGAATGGCGCCATTGGTTGGAGGGGGGCCAGGCACCCTATCACCGTTTTTACCGACCATAAGAATCTGGCATACTTGGAGTCGGCCAGGCGTATGAATCCGAGACAGGCCAGATGGTCTCTGTTCTTCTCCAGATTCAATTTTGTTGTTACATTCCGACCTGGGATAAAAAATGTGAAGGCTGATGCTCTCTCTCGCTGTTTTCCGGGAGGAGGAAACTCCGAGGACCCGGGTCCCATTTTGGCAGAGGGGGTAGTTGTTTCTGCTCTATATTCCGATTTGGAGGCCGAGGTCCAGGCTGCCCAGACTGAGACACCTGCCCGTTGTCCTTCTGGGAAGTTGTTTGTGCCTCCTGAGCTACGTCACAAACTCTTTAAGGAGCATCATGATACGGTTCTTGCTGGTCACCCCGGGAGTAGAGCCGCGGTAGATCTCATTGCTCGGAGATTTTGGTGGCCGGCTCTTCGTAAGTCAGTGGAGGGTTTGGTGGCTGCTTGTGAGACGTGCGCTCGCGCTAAGGTACCTCGTTCACGGCCTTCAGGTTCCCTTCTCCCGTTACCCATACCTTCCCGTCCTTGGACACACCTGTCCATGGACTTTATCACGGATCTTCCTCGTTCCTCGGGGAAGTCGGTGATCCTGGTGGTGGTGGACCATTTTAGCAAGATGGCTCATTTCGTACCTTTCCCTGGTTTACCCAATGCTAAAACGTTGGCGCAAGCTTTTGTCGACCATATTGTTAAATTGCACGGCATTCCCTCTGATATTGTTTCCGATAGAGGCACGCAGTTTGTGTCCAGGTTCTGGAAGGCTTTCTGTTCTCGCCTGGGGGTTCGGCTGTCCTTCTCTTCTGCTTTCACCCGCAGTCGAATGGTCAGACTGAGCGCCTCAATCAGAATCTGGAGACATATGTGCGCTGTTTTGTGGCAGAGAACCAGGAGGATTGGTGTTCATTTCTCCCTCTTGCTGAGTTTGCTCTGAACAACCGTCGTCAGGAATCTTCTGATAAGTCACCATTCTTTGGTGCATATGGGTTCCATCCGCAGTTTGGGACATTCTCGGGAGGGGCTCTTTCTGGTTTACCTGAGGAGGAGAGATTTTCCTCGTCTTTGTCTACCATTTGGCAAAAGATTCAGAGTAATCTTAAAAAGATGAGTGAGAGGTATAGGCGTGTGGCTGATAAGAGACGTGTGCCTGGTCCGGACCTGAATGTGGGTGATGTGGTGTGGTTGTCTACAAGAAATATCAAACTGAAGGTTCCCTCCTGGAAATTGGGTCCCAAGTTTATTGGGCCTTATAAAATCTTGTCAGTCATCAATCCTGTTGCCTTCCGTCTTGCTCTTCCACGGGTTTGGAAGATACATAATGTATTTCACAGATCTCTCTTAAAACCATATGTCCAGCCCACGGTACCCTCCTCTTTGCCTCCTCCTCCGATTTTGGTTGATGGCAATCTGGAGTTTGAGGTTTCCAGAATTGTGGACTCTCGCATTGTCCGCGGTTCTCTTCAGTATCTCGTTCATTGGAAGGGTTATGGTCCTGAGGAGAGGATGTGGGTTCCGGTCTCGGACATTAAAGCCACTCGCCTCATCAGGGCATTTCATGGGGCTCATCCTGAGAAGGTGGGTCCTGGGTGTCCGGAGTCCACCCGTAGAGGGGGGGTACTGTCACTACCAGAGCTTTGGGACGTTCTCACAGCTCTGTTTCTCCACCCCTGTGATGATGTCACTACTAGAGCTGGGAGGAGTTCTCACTGCTCTGTTTACTTTGGTTTCCTTCCTCCCAGCTGTTCCTCATGCGTTTGATTTCCCTCTCTTTATATCACCCCTCCTCCTATTGTAGGGCGTGGATTATAGTTCTCATTTCAGTTGTAGCTCTTGCTTTAGTATCTTCACTTGTAGCTATCAGTTCACTGGACCTGTGTTCTGCTGCAGCAAGCACTCCGGATATTGCCAGCTGTCCTTGGATCCGTCTTCTCTGCGGCTGCAACACCTTCAGCTAAGTGTACAGACATTGTTGTGTACCTGATTGTTTTCTGACTGGATCTGAGGTGGCCACGGTTCCCTCCATATACTGAGTAGGGCACCGGTGGCCGTGCCCCTTCCACTATTGTAGGGGTTACAGTGGTCATCAGTCTTAGGCACGTGGGCATGCCTCGTTCCGCCATTTGGATCCGGGCATGTGCTTTAGCAGAATAGGGAGAGCTTTGAGGGTCTGACAGGGGTCACCCTTTATCCTCCCTAGTTTGAGTCCGGTCAGTAGCTCTTTTACTGTGTATACTATTGTTGCTCACATACAGCCGTGACAAGAAGTTCTTATAACTTGCTTGGCCTCTCTCTGCCTAATCTTGTAGATTTCCTTATCTTCATTGCTCTGGGTTTTTTTATAATTACAAAATGCTAGCTTTTTATTTTTAATGATTTGGGCCACTTCTGCTGAGTACCACAGTGGTCTCTTCCTTTTTTGCTTTTACTGACAAGTCTAATGCAATTTTCTGTTGCCTTCAATAATGCACCTTTTAAGTAGTCCCATTTCTCCTGGACTCCATGTAATCCGTTCAAGTCTGATAAGGACTCATTTATGACTAATTTCATTTTTGAAAAGTCTGTTTTTCTAAAATCTAAAACTTTTGTTTTTGTGTGGTGGGACTCTTTCACAGTTCTTATATTAAACCACACTGACTGGTGATCACTAGATCCCAAGGTTTTGCCTACAATGACATCATATACCGAATCCCCATTTGTGAATACCAAATCCAAAATGGCCTCCCTCCGGGTTGGCTCCTCAACCACTTGTTGTAGAGATAACCCCAGTAGGGAATTTAGAATATCTGTACTCCTGGTAGAACTTGCTATTTTGGTTTTCCAGTTTATATCTGGAAGATTGAAATCTCCCATAATGATAACTTATCCTTTCATTGTCATTTTAGCTATTTCTTCAACTAGTAGATCATCTAGTTCTTTAACTTGACCAGGTGGTCTATATATCACACCTACACGAGTTACTGCATGGTTAGCAAACTGCAACGTAACCCAAACTGACTCTATGTTGGCCTCACCAACTTGTATTAGGTTAGATTTAATGCTATCTTTCACATACAGGGCCACTCCTCCTCCTTTCTTGCCTTCTCTGTCTCTTCTGTATAAAGAGTACCCTGGTATGGTTATGTCCCAGTCATTTCTTTCATTAAACCATTTCTCCGTAACAGCCACTAAATCTACATTCTCAGATGCCATTATTGACCCAAGTTCATTGATTTTTTTACCTAAACTGCGAGCATTTGTAGACAGGACTCTGAGCTTATCATTTCTTAACCTCTGTGCTTCTGACCTGTTCTGGCATTGTTTCGGGGGGCAATTGGACTCTTTTATTTTCCCTCTTTTGCCCCCCCTTCCTAGTTTAAATACTCTTTCGCAAATTCTTGGAGTTGTTCACTAAGTACATTTGTTCCTTTGAGAGAAAGATGCAAACCATCTTTTTTGTACAGTTCCTTTCTATTCCAAGTAGAGCTATCATGAGAAACAAAGCCAAATCCTTGCTCTTGACACCATTTACCAAGCCATATGTTGAACTCCTTTATGCGCCTCTGCCTATCATTCTGAACATTATGCACAGGCAGAACTTCAGAAAATGAAATGGTGGATGCAAAATCCTGTACGTCATTACCAAGTGTGATAAAAGATTTTTTCACCTCTGACACTTCATTGCAAGCCAGGTCATTTGTCCCTAGATGGACAAGAACATCTGAGGAAAGGGATTTAGGAGTAATTATTTCAGAAGACTTAAAGGTGGGAAGACAATGTAATAGAGCAGCACGAAATGCCAGCAGAATGCTTGGATGTATAGGGAGAGGTATAAGCAGTAGAAAGAGTGAAGTGCTTATGCCGCTGTACAGAACACTGGTGAGACCTCACTTGGAGTATTGTGCGCAGTACTGGAGGCCATATCTCCAGAAGGATATAGATACTCTAGAGAGAGTTCAGAGAAGAGCTACTAAACTAGTATATGGATTGCAGGATAAAACTTACCAGGAAAGGTTAAAGGACCTTAACATGTATAGCTTGGAAGAAAGAAGAGACAGAGGGGATATGATAGAAACTTTTAAATACATAAAGGGAATCAACTCGGTAAAGGAGGAGAGCATATTTAAAGAAGAAAAACTACCACAAGAGGACACAGTTTTAAATTAGAGGGGCAAAGGTTTAAAAGTAATATAAGGAAGTATTACTTTACTGAGAGAGTAGTGGATGCATGGAATAGCCTTCCTGCAGAAGTGGTAGCTGCAAATACAGTGAAGGGGTTTAAGCATGCATGGGATAGGCATAAGGCTATCCTTCATATAAGATAGGGCCAGGGACTATTCATAGGATTCAGATATATTGGGCAGACTAGATGGGCCAAATGGTTCTTATCTGCCGACACATTCTATGTTTCTATGTTTCTATGTATCTCGGCGAGAATTGGATGATGATGATGAGGAGGAGGAGCAGGAGACGGTTGCTGGATGGGCCGAAGAGGAGTAGGAGGATGAGGAGATTGAGAGTCATCCTCCTGATGAGGACAGTGAAGTCTTGCCTGTTGGTACTCTGGCACACATGGCTGACTTTATGTTATGCTGCCTTTCCCGTGACCCTCGGGCTATACGCATTTTGGCCAACACCGATTGCTGGTTGTTCACTCTTCTCGACCCCTGCTGCAAAGAGAACTTCTCATCTCTCATTCCTGTGGTGGAGAGGACTAGCAAAATGATGCAATACCAGAAGGTCCTTGTGGAAAAATTGCTCCAAAAATTTCCCTCTGGCAACGCTGGCAGCAGAGTACGTAGTTCCTTGGGCAACTGAGGAGGGGAGACGAGGGGAATACACAGCATTTCCAGAGGCAAGGCAACACTCTCCAAGGCCTGGGACAGTTTCATGACACCCCGTCAGCAACCTCACCCTGATGCACGGCCTAGTGTCACAAGGAGAGAAATGTTTTGGAAGATGGTGAAGGAGTACGTAGCAGACCATGTCAGCGTCCTCAATGATCCCTCTGTGCCTTACAACTATTGGGTGTCCATGCTGGACACGTGGCACGAACTGGCGCTCTACGCCTTGGAGGTGCTAGCCTGCCCTGCCGCCAGCGTTTTGTCAGAGCGTGTATTTAGTGCTGCTGGGGGCATAATAACTGATAAGTGCATCCGCCTGTCAACTGAAAATGCTGACAGGTTGACTGTTATCAAAATGAATAAGGCCTGGAATGCCGCTGACTTCTCTACTCCACCAGAGGAAAGCGGCTGAACGTAAAGGCACTTTAAATGTGGCTTTTATGGTTTATTGAATACTCTGTATTCCCATGCACCCCTTCCACCACAAAAAAGGGTATATGGTTCAATCTTCCTTTTCACGTCCTCCTCCTCCATTATATCAACATGCTTATTAGGCTGCCCTCGCTCCTAATGTTTTAGAGGGTCAGCTCAGCAGCAGGACCTCAACCATAATTTTTTTAAAGGTCAGATCAGCAGCAGGCACTCACCCATAATGTTTTAGAGAGTCAGCTCAGCAGCAGACCCTCACCCATAATTTTTTCGATGGTCAGCTCAGCAGCGGGCCCTCGCCCATAATTCTTTCCATGGTCAGATCAGCAGCAGGCCCTCGCCCCTAATGTTTTAGAGAGTCAGCTCACCAGCAGACCCTCACCCCTAATATTTTAGATGGTCAGCTCGGCAGCAGGCCCTCGCCCCTAATGTTTTAGATGGTCAGCTCGGCAGCAGGCCCTCACCCATATTTTTTTCCATGGTCAGTTTAGCAGCAGGCCCTCGCCCCTAATGTTTTAGAGGGTCACCAGCAGGACCTTGGTCCTAATGTTTTTGAGGGTCACCAGCAGGCCATCAATCATAATTTTTCAAGGGTGTGTATGATGCCCTCCTTAATGTGTAATAAAGGGTGTATTGGAGTGCCGGTTCCATGTAATTTTTGGCAGCCCTTTCACTTAGTGCATATGTTTTATGAGTGTAGGAGTCCCACTACCTGAACATTTGTACCACAATGTGAATAAGACCCTCCTTTATGTGTGCCTCTTCCTTTTAATTTTTGGCAGCACTTGCACTTTATATACAAGTAAATATACAGGAAAGAATGTTTCCTAACAATTTTTCCTCTAAAATCGATTTTATCTTCGGTTTTGTGCGTATTATTGTCAGTCTGTAAAAGTGGTGTACTACTCGGACAACATCGTTCCCAGCAGCGACCTGGGAGTCCAAGATGCATCCAGACATCCTCCCCATGCTGTTCCTGAACCATTTCAGTGGTGTTTCCATCAATTTCTGACCTTTTCATGTGAACCAGACACCCTCTCCTCTTCTGAGCAGGGGGTGCCTGGTTTAATGCTCGGGTTCTCCCATTGTCTTCCATTGTGCTCGGGTGCTCGGTAGAGCACCCAAGCATCCCGAGGTGTTCTACTTGAACACCCGAGCACTTTGGTGCTCGATCAACACTAGTAGGCAACTTTCCTATTGTTGCTAGGGATGTTGCTAAGCTCTGACAAAGATATTGCAGCCTTCTCATTGGCCCACAAGCAAGAAGGGAGGTTACTGATGAAAAAAAAAATCTAGAATATTCGCGATTACAAATATATAGCACTATATTCTACATCTTCGCAAATTCTCAAAGTGCCGATATTCGCGATAAAAATCAAGATAGCCGACATAATGGCTGCAATGGGGCCCAACAACTAAAGGAGGACATTTCCACTTGAAGACAAGGCTATACTTGTCTATGGAAAGGGGCATGGAGAACTGAATGCGCCCCAGTTACTCCCTTATCCCTTCTCTGCAGCATTTTTTCATTATACCTGTGCTGCACCATGTGTGCATTATACCTGCTTGTGACATAATTTTTCCTATTCAGGTACACGGTTACCTTTTTCATGTGACATGAAATGATGGCGTGCATTATTGCCTTCTTGTGACATGTTTTGTGCACTTGTTGAGGAAGGTGGCCATGGTGATGAGTGGCCCCATTTTTTGTTGATAACCTATGGTTACCAGCTACATCCCTGTTGTATGCAATTTCTATGAACCGATCTCAAAGGTGGAAAATAAAGCTGAACTTTGGCATTGTGCGGACTACTGAAGGACTGTAAAGTAGTAGTTGTTGTAACAGCCCCTGTTACTCTTGTGCTCACAGCAGGACCTACCTTCCCCCCAGGAGTGACAGTGTATTGCAACATTCCCATAGCTTGTTAAGGAGAAAATGTATATGAAATCCTGTGTCCTTATAGCATATGTTTGACAGATTTCTGTCTGGGTAATTTATTTTTGCTGTACAGAAAAATACACGGTTACAGGCAGTGGGGGGTAGAGTCATTGTGCCAATTAATCGGTTTAATTTGGGCTATTTCTAAAGGCATTGTCCGAGCAGTCCCCTGGTTTTCACCCTTTAACCCCTATACAGGGATCTGGTCTTCTAGTTAGAGGAGCCACCAGGCAGCTACCTCTTGGAATAGTCCTGATGTAGTTAAGAGCTGAACGACGCCGGGTCTGAGACTTCGGTGCAAAGCACCAAGGGATCAGGCAATACACATAGTCAGAACCAGGCTGAGATCGGGCAGGCAGAGCACATGTGTAGTGTACGGGGACTGTAATGCCCGTCACTACAAAAGTGTCACTTGGAGTGCTGTCGTCCCCCCTTATTTATGGGGAAGTTGGTATATGTCATCTTTATAAATTGTCATGTAATGTAATGTTATGTATTTCCCTGTTACTATGACACTTGCATGTACAGGCCTGCTAGGGGTGTCATTCCAGCTTCTAGTCACTAGAGGGAGCTAGAGAGCCCTAGTTTATATAAGGCCCAGTCAGGGAAGTGAAGGGGAGTCTAGTCTAAGTGTCTGTCTAAAGCTGCAGCCTGTAGTCTGAAGCTGGAGCTTAGACTATGTCAGAGACAAGTCCAGGCCTGAAGCCTGCGGACCAGGAGAGGGTATTGCAGTCCCTGTAACCGGGTTCCGAATCCAAGGAGAAGGTTCCCCTCCTGAATATATATATATGCAGAAGCAGGAAGACCACCGTTCAGAAGCTTCTAGAGTCTGAGAAAAGAGGGAGAGAGACAGAGGCAAAAGCGCAGAAAAGCAAGAGGTACTCAAGATAACAGAGGAGGTACTTTATAAAGCTGAAACCAAGGATATACGCCAGAGTTAAGGTATTGGGCCTTGGAGAAGATATGCTATGTTCCAGGATCAGTCAGAGATAGAGTGCAAGCTCCTGTACTGCAAGTCCTGTGTGTTTAACACTCTGTAGTCACCTTGCTCAATCTGTATTGCCTGCATCAACCGTATTGAAAAATCGACTGTATGCAAAGGAACTGCGCTTCCGTGAATGTCTCTATACTAAAGTTGGAGTTCTGTTTTAACATCACGGTGTTCCTCATTTATTCCTGCTATCAGCAAACGGCGTGCCACCGTTGAATTGGCACTGGCGTCACGAACATTTTCTACCATCACCTGCCCTTGCAGAGAGTCAGCCGTCTCAGGTTAGTGTCTATTGCACTACTACACCCAGAAACTCTATTAAACACAACTTGAGTACGCTGCACCTCTCTTTGGGGTGTCCCCGCACAGGATTCGCACGCTTTCTAGTGCAAGAAGCGTGATCTTTGTGCCTTATACAGTTGCCCTGTGACCAAAGTGACAAATTGCCTGTTTATTTAAAGTGGACTTTGTGAACTGAAAATCATACCCAAAAGTGTTCCTAAAACCTCTAAAAAGCGCTGTGCAGTGTTGCGCTACCAAGAGGAAGAAAATCGCCACATTGGAGTGTGGTTTTGTGGACTTTTCATCATCCTGCTTGCTGTCAGTGAATGGACAGCGTTTTGCTAAAGATGGCCGCTGAGCTTGCTGAATTTACTGCTGCGTCATCTTCATCCCGAAAAGGCGGGAAAAATTGGCGCCTTTCTGAGGAAATAGCGGGAAGGAGTTCAAGGTCAGGCGCCACTGCTTATCTGGACATTTGCATGTCTGCCAGCATGGACACCGCCTTCCATATACTGGAATACCTGGGGGCGGCCTCCCAGTGCAAGGGGAGGAGCTGGCTGATTTAATTGACGCGACCCTATCGCTCTCCAGAGAAGGATCGAGCATGTTGGAAAGTGAACAGAGTGTTGCTGCAGCGTCCGCGCCTGACATACCAGAGATGTCTGATATTGGTGTAGAGCCAGAGGAGGCTCCACCGGCCTACTCTCCGGGACCGGAGAAACCCGCCTGCCGCCCAAGGGAGAAAGAACCAGAGCCCTGCTATGGCTCGTGGAGAGACTTCTTTCAGCCCTCTTTCAAATGGTCCTCACTCATGGCGGAGATCCGGGAGGCCGCAATAAAGCGAAATACCAAGACCAAGATCTACTATGAAGAGTTGACCAAGACAATCCATGAAAGACACACCAACACCCAACCCCGCCTGGAAAGGAGAAAGGGAGTGGTGGTGTCCTTTGACAAAACCCGTGGCTACGGGTTCATGCAAGATTACCTGACTGGCAGAGACCTATATGTTAACAGAAGGTCTGTCAAGAGAGACTACCTCCCTTCCTATCAGCACAGCCTCCGCGAGGGAGAGGAAGTGGAGTTCACCCCTGCCGAGAGCCTGAGAGGCCCTTATGCCACTGCCGTGACCCGTCCCAAGCGAGAACCTGAGGACTGGGAGGCAGAAGAAGAAGACTACTCTGGCTGCGAGCGGGAACCGGAACGCTCTCCAGAGCCGGCCCATCACGCCTTCCAGGAGCGGAGCTCCTTCATTGGGCCTAACGTCTTCTGGCAGCCAACCGTGTTGGAAAAATGGGTGAGCCCTTACCCTTCCCCCGAGCTGCCTCGTCGGGAGAAGACCATGCAAGAGATGGAAAATCTAAAGGGACTTCGAAATACCTTTGAGAACATCCGGAGGGGTCGGAGACCCGATGCATCACCAGAACCTGCAGAGGCCGAGTCCGCGCCATCGGTGACTGTACCTGCGCCGGCGGCGCCAGCAGATGACCGCGACTCTGACACGGAGAGCATCGGTGAGCAGATTGTCCGGCTGGAGGAGAAGTTGCGGGAGCTGCGCAAGATCGCGACCGCCAGGATCCAGATGCCGCCGGAGAAGGACGAGGTAAGGGTGCCTGTCACCACCCGTAGACTACCTTCTGCTGCCACCGCTCCGCCAGTGCCCCAAAGAAGACCCCCTGTTGCTGTGAATTGCTGCACAGAGCCCACCGGACCGCTTGAGACGGCGGTAACCGCTCCAATCCATCCCACCATTATCATGCCGGGACCGGTACGGTCCACCCAAGGGTTTACCCCTAGGCCCATGGGGCCAATACCTATTAGGGGCCCCTTTACTCTGCAGCTGCCCCCTAACACCGTTATGTGGGCCCATCCTCCTGTAGAGGACTACTACAGGCCATATTTGCCAGCAGGGTCAAGTGATTATGGTATGCCTCTGTAAACCAGCCTGCTAGGCCTTTTGATTTATTTCATCAATGAATGAGGGTATTAACCCTTCCAGGACAGGAGTCCTATGTTCCTGGTCGTTTGTGGCGACTGCCAGTTCATTCACGGCTCAGTGGTAGGTGTTGACCACTGAAGTAATAAAGCCAACAAAGCCAAGTTTGTTTCCAGGACCCCCTGCCTGCTTTTGCTACCCCCACGCCAAGTTGTGCCTGTTCCTTAGTTGCGCCTTTTACCCTTCACCCCCTTTTCAGGTTGATCAGGGGTATTACAGCACTTGTTTTATATTCTACAATTTTATTGTGCAACTTTATATTAAGGAACCGTGCCCGGAGACAGACTCAAAAGGACCTGAGCCTCTGAGATTTTTGCTCTTTTAAAAGGAAATGTGCCCAGAGATGGACTCCACCGCACGAGAGCCTCTGTGATTTTAATAGGAAAGTAACCTGGGTACGGACTCAAGTTTGTTCTTTGAGCCTCCAAGAACTTTTATACTGTTTTATCTATTTTGCTGTTCTATTATGGACTTATTCATTGTCATGGACTATCCTGGTTATAATGTTACGCTGTGCCAGGTCAGCGCCCCAGTTCCATTCACTATCCTGAGGAGAAGAGAACGACGCCCCTTGTCACCACCCTTCATCTTTGCCAATTGGACCTGATATGAATGTAAATGCAGATGAATTACATGTATGTATGCCTGCATGTTTCTTTTTCTGTTTCAGGTAGAGATTCCAGTTGGGCGAGCCCTGATGGAGTACGAGGTCGTACTCAGCTTAAAGCAGTGGGGTATGTAGTGTACGGGGACTGTAATGCCCGTCACTACAAAAGTGTCACTTGGTGTGCTGTCGTCCCCCCTTATTTATGGGGAAGTTGGTATATGTCATCTTTATAAATTGTCATGTAATGTAATGTTATGTATTTCCCTGTTACTATGACACTTGCATGTACAGGCCTGCTAGGGGTGTCATTCCAGCTTCTAGTCACTAGAGGGAGCTAGAGAGCCCTAGTTTATATAAGGCCCAGTCAGGGAAGTGAAGGGGAGTCTAGTCTAAGTGTCTGTCTAAAGCTGCAGCCTGTAGTCTGAAGCTGGAGCTTAGACTATGTCAGAGACAAGTCCAGGCCTGAAGCCTGCGGACCAGGAGAGGGTATTGCAGTCCCTGTAACCGGGTTCCGAATCCAAGGAGAAGGTACCCCTCCTGAATATATATATATGCAGAAGCAGGAAGACCACTGTTCAGAAGCTTCTAGAGTCTGAGGAAAGAGGGAGAGAGACAGAGGCAAAAGCGCAGAAAAGCAAGAGGTACTCAAGATAACAGAGGAGGTACTTTATAAAGCTGAAACCAAGGATATACGCCAGAGTTAAGGTATTGGGCCTTGGAGAAGATATGCTATGTTCCAGGATCAGTCAGAGATAGAGTGCAAGCTCCTGTACTGCAAGTCCTGTGTGTTTAACACTCTGTAGTCACCTTGCTCAATCTGTATTGCCTGCATCAACCGTATTGAAAAATCGACTGTATGCAAAGGAACTGCGCTTCCGTGAATGTCTCTATATTTAAAACTACTAAAGTTGGAGTTCTGTTTTAACATCACGGTGTTCCTCATTTATTCCTGCTATCAGCAAACGGCGTGCCACCGTTGAATTGGCACTGGCGTCACGAACATTTTCTACCATCACCTGCCCTTGCAGAGAGTCAGCCGTCTCAGGTTAGTGTCTATTGCACTACTACACCCAGAAACTCTATTAAACACAACTTGAGTACGCTGCACATGCAAATCTACTAAACAGTCCCAGGACCAGGGCAGGTGGCACAGGGTCAGGAATAGTGTTGAGCAAATCGAAGTCCATGAAGTGGAATTTCAGGATAAACTTGATTTGCTGCAAAGCCAAATTTCCTCGTGCTTTGTGGCAACGAATCTATTTAACCTGAAATAGTGCAAAAAATATATAAAATCATACTTACCGACTCCATTTTCCCGCAACATGCCAGCCGTCCCAATCTTGCTTGAAGATCTTGGCCGAAATCCCGTGCGCGGTGACATATCACGTCACCATGCCGGCCAGCGTAATGACGTCATCTCGGGCCGCACAAGATTTCATGCCAGATCTTCAAGTAAGATGGACGCGACTGGCCCATTGCGAGCAAATGGAGCAGGTAAGTAGGATTTTTTTTATTTTTTATTTAACACTGGATTATTTCTATCAGATGCCTTGATTATGTATGAACTCAGCATCTGAGGGGTATAATGATGGAGGGGCGGCACAATCGCCGCTCCCTGTCATTGCACCCACTACTTACAAAGAAATGCGCTTCATGACAAAATAATTAGTCACAAAGCAAATTTTCTTGTAGAATCCAGGGAAGCAGCCAAATCAAATGTTCAAATACTTTGCTCATCTCTAGTCAGAATTCAGGCAACAGACATAAGAGAAACACAGGCAGACGAACAGACCAGGGTAACAGGCACTGGTCAGGTCAGATAGCAGACAGACATAATAAGGAATCAACACCAAACAAAGGGTGGGAGGGGGGGTGATGCCGTCTCCTGCTCTCCTAAAATGGCGCCCGTTCCACTGCCTTCCTTCCTGATCAACGGCCCGGACGCCCGCCCGCTCTCTGGCCACTCCCCGCCTGTCACTACCAGAGCTTTGGGACGTTCTCACAGCTCTGTTTCTCCACCCTTGTGATGATGTCACTACTAGAGCTGGCTGGGAGGAGTTCTCACTACTCTGTTTACTTTTGGTTTCTTTCACCACAGCTGTCCTTCATGTGTTTGATTTCCCTCTCTTTATATCACCCCTCCTCCTATGATAGGATGTGGATTATAGTTCTCACTTCAGTTGTAGCTCTGGCTTTAGTTTCTTCACTTGTAGCTATCAGTTCACTGGACCTGTGTTCTGCTGCAGCTAGCACTCCGGATATTGCCAGCCTGTCCTTGGATCCGTCTTCTCTGCGGCTGCAACATCTTCAGCTAAGTGTGCAGACATTGTTGTGTTCCTGTTTATTTTCTGACTGGATCTGAGGTGGCCACGGTTCCCTCCATATACTGAGTAGGGCACTGGTGGCCGTGCCCCTTCCACTATTGTAGGGGTTACAGGGGTCATTAGTCTTAGGCACGTGGGCATGCCTCGTTCCGCCATTTGGATCCGGGCATGTGCTTTAGCAGCATAGGGAGAGCTTTGAGGGTCTGACAGGGGTCACCCTTTATCCTCCCTAGTTTGGGTCCGGTCAGTAACTCTTTTTACTGTGTATACTCTTGTTGCTCACATACACCCGTGACATTATAATCCACCAAAACCGTCCTTTTTTGACATGGATCCACTTTCTGACCTGGTTGACCGCATGCAGGGTCTTTCTTTGGAAGTAGCGTATCTCCGTCAATCTATGACCCAGCTTCAAGCATTGGGCCCTGCTCCGGCTCATGGAGTCTGTTGCGAGCCCAAGGTCTCACTTCCGGAGACGTTCTCCGGGGGCAGTGAGAATTTTGTTCGTTTCAGAGAGGCATGCAAACTCCATTTTTGCTTGTGTCCTCACTCTTCTGGTAATCAAGAGCAGAGGGTGAGGATTGTCATCTCCCTGCTCAGGGGTAATGCTCAGACTTGGGCTTTTTCGCTGCCATCAGGGGATCCCTCCCTTCGATCCGTGGAGGGATTTTTTGTGGCCCTGGGGCAGATTTATGATGACCCGGATCGTGTTGCTCTGGCCGAATCTAACCTACGTGTTTTATGCCAGAACAAACGGTCTGCGGAGCTTTATTGTTCTGAATTTCGGAGATGGGCAGCTGATTCGGGTTGGAATGATGCTGCACTCCGGAGTCAGTTCTGTCATGGTCTCTCGGAGAGATTAAAAGATGCGTTTGCTTTCCATGAGAGACCAACGTCCTTAGAGTCTGCCATGTCATTGGCGGTACGCCTTGACAGGCGTCTAAGAGAAAGAAACGAGACCTCTCTGTCCAGCCATTGTCAGTCTAGGGGCAGTGGTGCGGACTCATTCAGTGTGCAGGGGCCTCATCCTGTCTCGCTCCCCTCTGAGGAGGAGCCCATGCAGCTAGCTCGACTTGCCCCTGATAAAAGAGGATTTAGTCCTCAGAGTATGGTCTGTTTTTGTTGTGGGGGCATAGGTCATTTGGCAAATGTTTGTCCGTCTAGGAGATTCTTGAACCGTACTAAGAGAGATAATAAGAGAAAAATCTCAAAAGGTAAATCATCAAGTTCTGCTCCATCTGCTACTTTGGGCAAAGTTGATGTAGGATTTGATGCTTTTCCTCTGACCTGCAGTTCCCGTTTTCTCCTGTCTGCCAGGGTGGCGCTAGAGAGCAAAGTCATTTCTTGTGAGATTTTTGTCGATAGTGGAGCGGCCGTCAATCTTATTGACACTCAATTTGTAGCCATGCATGGTTTTCAGGTTTGCACATTAGATAAAGATATACCTGTTTTTGCTATTGACTCTGCTCCACTCTCACAGAGATCTCTGAAGGGCATTGTTCACAATATCCGGCTAGCTGTAGGTGACACTCATGTGGAGGATATATCTTGTTTTGTCCTTAACGGATTGCCTTCTCCTCTAGTTTTGGGGTTACCCTGGCTCACTAGACATAACCCCACTATTGATTGGCAAGGAAGGCAAATAAATGAGTGGAGTGATTTTTGTAGAGAGAATTGTCTCACAGCGACTTTTGCAGAGGTGTCTACTAAAACGGTGCCATCATTTCTCTCTGATTTCTCGGACGTGTTTTCCGAGAGCGGTGTTCAGGAGCTACCTCCTCACCGGGAGTTTGACTGTCCCATTAACCTCATTCCCGGCGCCAAGCTGCCAAAAGCACGCCTCTACAGTCTCTCACAACCGGAAAGAATCGCTATGCGAACTTACATCTCCGAGAGTCTCGAAAAGGGGCATATTCGTCCCTCAAAGTCACCTGTGGCCGCGGGCAGAGGCGTATCTAGTGAAAATGGCGCCTATGGCAAGCACTGAAACTGCGCCCCTGTCAAAATATTTTAAACCCATCTTTCAGATAACCTTAACAAAAAAAAAAACACGATAGCTCTTTTGTAGAACCCCCATAAAAACTTACAGTTACTTGACTTGGCCCTTGGGGATCTCGGACGCCACTTCAACACTTTGGCCGGGGGCTCGGCGGAGCTGATGTTGTGCTTTAACCTAATGAGAAAGATTTCATAATAAGGATTTGGAGAAAGGGCAGAGGGATAGCAGAGCAGGGAGAGGCTGGTGCTGCTACTAGGGGGTCATACCATGGGGGAGTAATAAAGCCCACCATAATGCCCCCCCCAGTAGTAATAATTCTCCTTATAATATGCAAAACATTTGTAATGCCCCCAGTTGAGCTAATGTTCCCATAATGTGCCAATATAAAATACCCCTTCTCAGTGCCCCCGTAGATGACCCCCATAGTGCCCCCCCCTTCCCCATAGTACCCACCATAATGTGTCCCAGTATAAAATGCCCCTATACAGAGCCCCCATATAAAATATCTTCTTTTTTAGCCTCAGTAGATGCCCCTATAGTGCCCCCCAATAATCTGCAGTAAGATGTGCCCCCATAGATGCCCCCAATCATGTGCCAGTAATAAGAGCCCCCCCACCATCATGTGCCAGTAGCCAGAGCCCCCCCATATCATGTCAGTAGCCAGAGCCCCCCCATATCATGTGTCAGTAGCCAGAGCCCCCCATATCATGTGCCAGTAGCCAGAGTGCCCCCAATCATGTGCCAGAAATAAGAGCCCCCCCACCATCATGTGCCAGTAGCCAGAGCCCCCCATATCATATGCCAGTAGCCAGAGCCCCCCCATATCATGTGCCAGTAGCCCCCCTTATGTGCCAGTAGCCCCCCTATGTGCCAGTAGCCCTCCTTATCATGTGCCAGTAGCCCCCCTTATCATGTGCCAGTAGCCCCCTTATCATGTGCCAGTAGCCCCCCTTATCATGTGCCAGTAGCCCCCCTTATCATGTGCCAGTAGCCCCCCATATCATGTGCCAGTACCCAGAGCCCCCCCCATATCATGTGCCAGTAGCCAGAGCCCCCCCCCCACCATCATGTGCCAGTAGCCAGAGCCCCCCCATATCATGTGTCAGTAGCCAGAGCCCCCCCATATCATGTGTCAGTAGCCAGAGCCCCCCCATATCATGTGTCAGTAGCCAGAGTGCCCCCATATCATGTGCCAGTAGCCAGAGTGCCCCCATATCATGTGCCAGTAGCCCCCCATATCATGTGCCAGTAGCCCCCCTTATCATGTGCCAGCCCAGTAGTCCCCCCTTATCATGTGCCAGCCCAGTAGTCCCCCCTTATCATGTGCCAGCCCAGTAGTCCCCCCTTATCATGTGCCAGCCCAGTAGCCCCCCTTATCATGTGCCAGCCCAGCCCAGTAGTCCCCCCTTATGTGCCAGCCCAGTAGCCCCCCTTATGTGCCAGCCCAGTAGCCCCCCTTATCATGTGCCAGACCAGTATTGTACCTATATAAAAAAATAAAAAAAAATAATACACTTATACTTACCTCCAGCAATGCGATGCGATGCAGGCCACCTCTTCCGTCTGTGTGTCCCTCGCTATACGGCTCAGGCGACGCGATGACGTCATCGCGCCATCACCGGCCTCTGATAGGCTGCCAGCACTAAGCCGGCAGCCTATCAGAGGAACAGGAGGGGACACACCTCTCCCTCCTCTGCCGCAGCACAGACAGGCATCTGTATTGCCGTCCTGAGGACGGCAATACAGATGACTATGGAGATGAGCGCTTCCGCAATGGAGGCGCTCATCTCCTGCTCTGCCCTGCCGCCTGCCGCGGCCGCCCCCCACTTGTCACCAGGGCCGCAGCGCTGGGGTGCGGGGCCCGGGCACCCACTGCACCCCGTGTAGGATCGGCCCTGGTCGCCCCCCCCGCTTGGCGCCTATGGCACTAGCCATGGCTGCCATAGCTTGGATACGCCACTGGCCGCGGGTTTTTTTTTTTGTTAAAAAGAAAGATGGCTCTCTGAGACCTTGCCTAGATTTTAGGGAGCTGAACCGTATCACGATTCGCGATCCCTATCCCCTTCCTCTGATCCCGGACCTCTTCAATCAAATTGTTGGGGCCAAGGTGTTTTCCAAATTGGATTTGAGAGGCGCGTACAACCTGGTCAGGGTCAGAGAGGGGGATGAATGGAAAACGGCCTTTAATACCCCTGACGGGCATTTCGAGAATCTCGTTATGCCTTTCCGCCTGATGAATGCTCCGGCCGTCTTTCAGCATTTTGTTAATAGTATTTTCTATCATTTAATGGGGAAATTTGTATTGGTGTATCTTGATGATATTTTGATTTTTTCCCCTGATGTTCAGACCCATCAGGATCATCTTTTTCAGGTTCTGCAGATTCTGCGGGAAAATAAATTGTACGCCAAGCTGGAGAAATGTCTTTTTATGGTATCGGAGATTCAATTTCTGGGTTTTCTCCTCTCTGCTTCTGGTTTTCGCATGGATCCCGAGAAGGTCCGTGCTGTACTTGAGTGGGAGCTTCCTGAGAATCAGAAGGCATTGATGCGCTTTCTGGGTTTTGCGAACTATTACAGAAAGTTCATTTTGAATTATTCCTCTGTTGTCAAACCCCTCACTGACATGACAAAAAAGGGGGCGGATTTTTCCTCTTGGTCGGAGGAGGCGCTTGCAGCCTTTTCTAAGATTAAAGAGAATTTTGCGTCTGCTCCCGTCTTGGTGCATCCCGATGTTTCCTTACCCTTTATTGTTGAGGTGGATGCTTCCGAGGTGGGTGTGGGTGCGGTTTTGTCCCAGGGCCCTTCCCCTGCCAAGTGGCGACCCTGTGCCTTTTTCTCTAAAAAACTCTCCCCGGCAGAGAGAAACTATGATGTGGGAGATAGGGAGTTGTTGGCCATCAAGTTGGCTTTCGAGGAATGGCGCCATTGGTTGGAGGGGGCCAGGCACCCTATCACCGTTTTTACCGACCATAAGAATCTGGCATACTTGGAGTCGGCCAGGCGTATGAATCCGAGACAGGCCAGATGGTCTCTGTTCTTCTCCAGATTCAATTTTGTTGTTACATTCCGACCTGGGATAAAAAATGTGAAGGCTGATGCTCTCTCTCGCTGTTTTCCGGGAGGAGGAAACTCTGAGGACCCGGGTCCCATTTTGGCGGAGGGGGTAGTTGTTTCTGCTCTATATTCCGATTTGGAGGCCGAGGTCCAGGCTGCCCAGACTGAGACACCTGCCCGTTGTCCTTCTGGGAAGTTGTTCGTGCCTCCTGAGCTACGTCACAAACTCTTTAAGGAGCATCATGATACGGTTCTTGCTGGTCACCCCGGGAGTAGAGCCACGGTGGATCTCATTGCTCGGAGATTTTGGTGGACGGCTCTTCGTAAGTCGGTGGAGGGTTTTGTGGCTGCTTGTGAGATGTGCGCTCGTGCTAAGGTCCCTCGTTCACGGCCTTCAGGTTCCCTTCTCCCGTTACCCATTCCTTCCCGTCCTTGGACACACCTGTCCATGGACTTTATCACGGATCTTCCTCGTTCCTCGGGGAAGTCGGTGATCCTGGTGGTGGTGGACCGTTTTAGCAAGATGGCTCATTTCGTACCTTTCCCTGGTTTACCCAATGCTAAAACGTTGGCGCAAGCTTTTGTCGACCATATTGTTAAATTGCACGGCATTCCCTCTGATATTGTTTCCGATAGAGGCACGCAGTTTGTGTCCAGGTTCTGGAAGGCTTTCTGTTCTCGCCTGGGGGTTCGGCTGTCCTTCTCTTCTGCTTTTCATCCGCAGTCGAATGGTCAGACTGAGCGCCTCGATCAGAATCTGGAGACATATTTGCGCTGTTTTGTGGCAGAGAACCAGGAGGATTGGTGTTCATTTCTCCCTCTTGCTGAGTTTGCTCTGAACAACCGTCGTCAGGAATCTTCTGATAAGTCACCATTCTTTGGTGCATATGGGTTCCATCCGCAGTTTGGGACATTCTCGGGAGGGGCTCTTTCTGGTTTACCTGAGGAGGAGAGATTTTCCTCGTCTTTGTCTACCATTTGGCAAAAGATTCAGAGTAATCTTAAAAAGATGAGTGAGAGGTATAAGCGTGTGGCTGATAAGAGACGTGTGCCTGGTCCGGACCTGAATGTGGGTGATCTGGTGTGGTTGTCTACTAGAAACATTAAGTTGAAGGTTCCCTCCTGGAAATTGGGTCCCAAGTTTATTGGGCCTTATAAAATCTTGTCAGTCATCAATCCTGTTGCCTTCCGTCTTGATCTTCCACGGGTTTGGAAGATACATAATGTATTTCACAGATCTCTCTTAAAACCATATGTCCAGCCCACGGTGCCCTCCTCTTTGCCTCCTCCTCCGATTTTGGTTGATGGCAATCTGGAGTTTGAGGTTTCCAGAATTGTGGACTCTCGCATGGTCCGCGGTTCTCTTCAGTACCTCGTTCATTGGAAGGGTTATGGTCCTGAGGAGAGGATGTGGGTTCCGGTGTCGGAAATTAAAGCCACTCGCCTCATCAGGGTATTTCATAGGGCTCATCCTGAGAAGGTGGGTCCTGGGTGTCCGGAGACCACCCGTAGAGGGGGGGGGGGGTACTGTCACTACCAGAGCTTTGGGACGTTCTCACAGCTCTGTTTCTCCACCCCTGTGATGATGTCACTACTAGAGCTGGGAGGAGTTCTCACTACTCTGTTTACTTTTGGTTTCTTTCACCACAGCTGTCCTTCATGTGTTTGATTTCCCTCTCTTTATATCACCCCTCCTCCTATGATAGGATGTGGATTATAGTTCTCACTTCAGTTGTAGCTCTGGCTTTAGTTTCTTCACTTGTAGCTATCAGTTCACTGGACCTGTGTTCTGCTGCAGCTAGCACTCCGGATATTGCCAGCCTGTCCTTGGATCCGTCTTCTCTGCGGCTGCAACATCTTCAGCTAAGTGTGCAGACATTGTTGTGTTCCTGTTTATTTTCTGACTGGATCTGAGGTGGCCACGGTTCCCTCCATATACTGAGTAGGGCACTGGTGGCCGTGCCCCTTCCACTATTGTAGGGGTTACAGGGGTCATTAGTCTTAGGCACGTGGGCATGCCTCGTTCCGCCATTTGGATCCGGGCATGTGCTTTAGCAGAATAGGGAGAGGGTTGAGGGTCGGACAGGGGTCACCCTTTATCCTCCCTAGTTCTGGGTCCAGTCAGTAGCTCTGTACTGTGTATTACTATTGTTGCTCACATACACCCGTGACACCGCCTCACATCCAGCTTAACCCTATCCTAGCCCAGCCCTCGCTCCACCCAAACCCCTCATGCCGGCCTCCACTGATCCTGCGGCTCCGTCCGGCCTCACTTGAGTAGGGTTATTGGCTAAGCTCGGGCACCCAACCACCCGTTAACTAACCCATCCGACCCTTTCACCATCCCCAATAAAAACGCACAGCCACTGTTCGGATTAAATCGGCCACAGCAGCCGTTTTTATTAAATAATATAAATAACATAAACAACATAAATAATTACAATGATAATAACATAACCCTTCTGACTTAGAACTGACGAGGGAGGTCGTAGAAGCCACGTAATGCACCTTAACCGACCAAAAACCACCACGGCAATTCCATCTTGCCCCCAGCCGCGTACCACAAGCTCGGGGACACCCACTGATGGACGCCACACTAAGCCAACCAGGTGCCCCAACTCTGAGAGTCCAGCCCCACCATTGAGGCCCTCTCATTCACCTGTACCATCCAGTAGCCCCAGCTTCTATGACCTCCCCCCGCCAACAACGCGCAGCTTGACTCTAACCTTAAGCCCGCGCGTTCCGCGACACACAGAGAGCTCTCTCCACTCCTCCTTGTAAATCCAGCGACCACAGATCAATGCCCACAGCATTAAGGTGGACCCCATCATCTTTCCAGAAACCTCCGGTCCCTGATTCCAACTCAGGGTGCCACACCGACACTGCCCCATGCCTGGCACAAAATCGCCCAATCACTCGATTTAACTTAATCCTGGCCCTATTCAACCTGTCGACAGATCTAGCCTCCCTCCAGGATTTTCTTGGCACAATGTCCGACCACACAGTGACCATGGACGGGAAAAGGGACCACAAACGTAAAAAATCGAACCGAATGTCCCTTATCAACTCCTGCAAGGACGAACACCAAGGTCATTGCCCCCCACGTGCAACACTAGCACGTCCAGAGCCCTATCCAATCTGGCATGCCGATGCACCTCCTGCAGAACACTACCCCACAACATACCTCGATGCCCAATCCACCGCACCACAGCCACCTCACGGTCAAACCCTAACTGACGCCCATTGCGCCGAACATCCGCCCGCAAGGCCCCCCAGAAAATGAATGAATGTCCCAAAATCCACACTAACAACGGGGCGGCACCTGCAAGACAACAAAAGTAAAACAATGATTAGAAAGATTCACACACCCTCAAACCGATCCTAACCACACATACAAACAAAAACGCTCTGATTCCCACCTCCCAATGCGCTTAACCATCTCATCCCGGACGACCAGCCGCGCGGCCTCTGTGGCAGCCCCATTCCTGAAGGAATGACCCGTGAATTTACCAGAGTCCATTCCCAGGCGACGCAAACACTTCTTAAACACTTATACAAACGGAAAATGCAAATGTGATCGCACACTACATCCAGCACTCTGCCCTCCATGCTGGACGAGACATTGGTTTATATTTTGGCCAAAGCATAGTAAGCCACTCACCGCGTCAAGGCTGTCTCATGAGTGGTCCCTAACTCTTGTTCCTACCTGTTCATGGGCCATGACAGCCACATAAAATCCAGGGAATGCAGGTCAGCATGCAAGCCAAGTACACTTTGCTTGTAACCCCGTCCGGTGCCATTACAGCTTTCATCGGATCCAGGGATGCAAGTACCAACATGCATGCTGAACCCACCATATACTTCTCCTGGAGCCAAATGGCCAATGGTAGGCTCTATACAAGCAGACTCAGTTTTATACTGACTTTAAAACCAGCCTCAAGGACAGATTAACTGGTCAGGTGTGCAATGACTCCAAGGAGATCGCCACGCCTCCAATATATACTACAAAGAAAAAAATAAGGGGTTGGGTCAGCACAACCTGCCTGTAGGTGCAGATCGCAATGGCGAAATACATATACAAACGGAAAATGCAAATGTGATCGCACACTACATCCAGCACTCTGCCCTCCATGCTGGACGAGACATTGGTTTATATTTTGGCCAAAGCATAGTAAGCCACTCACCGCGTCAAGGCTGTCTCATGAGTGGTCCCTAACTCTTGTTCCTACCTGTTCATGGGCCATGACAGCCACATAAAATCCAGGGAATGCAGGTCAGCATGCAAGCCAAGTACACTTTGCTTGTAACCCCGTCCGGTGCCATTACAGCTTTCATCGGATCCAGGGATGCAAGTACCAACATGCATGCTGAACCCACCATATACTTCTCCTGGAGCCAAATGGCCAATGGTAGGCTCTATACAAGCAGACTCAGTTTTATACTGACTTTAAAACCAGCCTCAAGGACAGATTAACTGGTCAGGTGTGCAATGACTCCAAGGAGATCGCCACGCCTCCAATATATACTACAAAGAAAAAAATAAGGGGTTGGGTCAGCACAACCTGCCTGTAGGTGCAGATCGCAATGGCGAAATACATATACAAACGGAAAATGCAAATGTGATCGCACACTACATCCAGCACTCTGCCCTCCATGCTGGACGAGACATTGGTTTATATTTTGGCCAAAGCATAGTAAGCCACTCACCGCGTCAAGGCTGTCTCATGAGTGGTCCCTAACTCTTGTTCCTACCTGTTCATGGGCCATGACAGCCACATAAAATCCAGGGAATGCAGGTCAGCATGCAAGCCAAGTACACTTTGCTTGTAACCCCGTCCGGTGCCATTACAGCTTTCATCGGATCCAGGGATGCAAGTACCAACATGCATGCTGAACCCACCATATACTTCTCCTGGAGCCAAATGGCCAATGGTAGGCTCTATACAAGCAGACTCAGTTTTATACTGACTTTAAAACCAGCCTCAAGGACAGATTAACTGGTCAGGTGTGCAATGACTCCAAGGAGATCGCCACGCCTCCAATATATACTACAAAGAAAAAAATAAGGGGTTGGGTCAGCACAACCTGCCTGTAGGTGCAGATCGCAATGGCGAAATACATATACAAACGGAAAATGCAAATGTGATCGCACACTACATCCAGCACTCTGCCCTCCATGCTGGATGAGACATTGGTTTATATTTTGGCCAAAGCATAGTAAGCCACTCACCGCGTCAAGGCTGTCTCATGAGTGGTCCCTAACTCTTGTTCCTACCTGTTCATGGGCCATGACAGCCACATAAAATCCAGGGAATGCAGGTCAGCATGCAAGCCAAGTACACTTTGCTTGTAACCCCGTCCGGTGCCATTACAGCTTTCATCGGATCCAGGGATGCAAGTACCAACATGCATGCTGAACCCACCATATACTTCTCCTGGAGCCAAATGGCCAATGGTAGGCTCTATACAAGCAGACTCAGTTTTATACTGACTTTAAAACCAGCCTCAAGGACAGATTAACTGGTCAGGTGTGCAATGACTCCAAGGAGATCGCCACGCCTCCAATATATACTACAAAGAAAAAAATAAGGGGTTGGGTCAGCACAACCTGCCTGTAGGTGCAGATCGCAATGGCGAAATACATATACAAACGGAAAATGCAAATGTGATCGCACACTACATCCAGCACTCTGCCCTCCATGCTGGATGAGACATTGGTTTATATTTTGGCCAAAGCATAGTAAGCCACTCACCGCGTCAAGGCTGTCTCATGAGTGGTCCCTAACTCTTGTTCCTACCTGTTCATGGGCCATGACAGCCACATAAAATCCAGGGAATGCAGGTCAGCATGCAAGCCAAGTACACTTTGCTTGTAACCCCGTCCGGTGCCATTACAGCTTTCATCGGATCCAGGGATGCAAGTACCAACATGCATGCTGAACCCACCATATACTTCTCCTGGAGCCAAATGGCCAATGGTAGGCTCTATACAAGCAGACTCAGTTTTATACTGACTTTAAAACCAGCCTCAAGGACAGATTAACTGGTCAGGTGTGCAATGACTCCAAGGAGATCGCCACGCCTCCAATATATACTACAAAGAAAAAAATAAGGGGTTGGGTCAGCACAACCTGCCTGTAGGTGCAGATCGCAATGGCGAAATACATATACAAACGGAAAATGCAAATGTGATCGCACACTACATCCAGCACTCTGCCCTCCATGCTGGACGAGACATTGGTTTATATTTTGGCCAAAGCATAGTAAGCCACTCACCGCGTCAAGGCTGTCTCATGAGTGGTCCCTAACTCTTGTTCCTACCTGTTCATGGGCCATGACAGCCACATAAAATCCAGGGAATGCAGGTCAGCATGCAAGCCAAGTACACTTTGCTTGTAACCCCGTCCGGTGCCATTACAGCTTTCATCGGATCCAGGGATGCAAGTACCAACATGCATGCTGAACCCACCATATACTTCTCCTGGAGCCAAATGGCCAATGGTAGGCTCTATACAAGCAGACTCAGTTTTATACTGACTTTAAAACCAGCCTCAAGGACAGATTAACTGGTCAGGTGTGCAATGACTCCAAGGAGATCGCCACGCCTCCAATATATACTACAAAGAAAAAAATAAGGGGTTGGGTCAGCACAACCTGCCTGTAGGTGCAGATCGCAATGGCGAAATACATATACAAACGGAAAATGCAAATGTGATCGCACACTACATCCAGCACTCTGCCCTCCATGCTGGATGAGACATTGGTTTATATTTTGGCCAAAGCATAGTAAGCCACTCACCGCGTCAAGGCTGTCTCATGAGTGGTCCCTAACTCTTGTTCCTACCTGTTCATGGGCCATGACAGCCACATAAAATCCAGGGAATGCAGGTCAGCATGCAAGCCAAGTACACTTTGCTTGTAACCCCGTCCGGTGCCATTACAGCTTTCATCGGATCCAGGGATGCAAGTACCAACATGCATGCTGAACCCACCATATACTTCTCCTGGAGCCAAATGGCCAATGGTAGGCTCTATACAAGCAGACTCAGTTTTATACTGACTTTAAAACCAGCCTCAAGGACAGATTAACTGGTCAGGTGTGCAATGACTCCAAGGAGATCGCCACGCCTCCAATATATACTACAAAGAAAAAAATAAGGGGTTGGGTCAGCACAACCTGCCTGTAGGTGCAGATCGCAATGGCGAAATACATATACAAACGGAAAATGCAAATGTGATCGCACACTACATCCAGCACTCTGCCCTCCATGCTGGACGAGACATTGGTTTATATTTTGGCCAAAGCATAGTAAGCCACTCACCGCGTCAAGGCTGTCTCATGAGTGGTCCCTAACTCTTGTTCCTACCTGTTCATGGGCCATGACAGCCACATAAAATCCAGGGAATGCAGGTCAGCATGCAAGCCAAGTACACTTTGCTTGTAACCCCGTCCGGTGCCATTACAGCTTTCATCGGATCCAGGGATGCAAGTACCAACATGCATGCTGAACCCACCATATACTTCTCCTGGAGCCAAATGGCCAATGGTAGGCTCTATACAAGCAGACTCAGTTTTATACTGACTTTAAAACCAGCCTCAAGGACAGATTAACTGGTCAGGTGTGCAATGACTCCAAGGAGATCGCCACGCCTCCAATATATACTACAAAGAAAAAAATAAGGGGTTGGGTCAGCACAACCTGCCTGTAGGTGCAGATCGCAATGGCGAAATACATATACAAACGGAAAATGCAAATGTGATCGCACACTACATCCAGCACTCTGCCCTCCATGCTGGACGAGACATTGGTTTATATTTTGGCCAAAGCATAGTAAGCCACTCACCGCGTCAAGGCTGTCTCATGAGTGGTCCCTAACTCTTGTTCCTACCTGTTCATGGGCCATGACAGCCACATAAAATCCAGGGAATGCAGGTCAGCATGCAAGCCAAGTACACTTTGCTTGTAACCCCGTCCGGTGCCATTACAGCTTTCATCGGATCCAGGGATGCAAGTACCAACATGCATGCTGAACCCACCATATACTTCTCCTGGAGCCAAATGGCCAATGGTAGGCTCTATACAAGCAGACTCAGTTTTATACTGACTTTAAAACCAGCCTCAAGGACAGATTAACTGGTCAGGTGTGCAATGACTCCAAGGAGATCGCCACGCCTCCAATATATACTACAAAGAAAAAAATAAGGGGTTGGGTCAGCACAACCTGCCTGTAGGTGCAGATCGCAATGGCGAAATACATATACAAACGGAAAATGCAAATGTGATCGCACACTACATCCAGCACTCTGCCCTCCATGCTGGACGAGACATTGGTTTATATTTTGGCCAAAGCATAGTAAGCCACTCACCGCGTCAAGGCTGTCTCATGAGTGGTCCCTAACTCTTGTTCCTACCTGTTCATGGGCCATGACAGCCACATAAAATCCAGGGAATGCAGGTCAGCATGCAAGCCAAGTACACTTTGCTTGTAACCCCGTCCGGTGCCATTACAGCTTTCATCGGATCCAGGGATGCAAGTACCAACATGCATGCTGAACCCACCATATACTTCTCCTGGAGCCAAATGGCCAATGGTAGGCTCTATACAAGCAGACTCAGTTTTATACTGACTTTAAAACCAGCCTCAAGGACAGATTAACTGGTCAGGTGTGCAATGACTCCAAGGAGATCGCCACGCCTCCAATATATACTACAAAGAAAAAAATAAGGGGTTGGGTCAGCACAACCTGCCTGTAGGTGCAGATCGCAATGGCGAAATACATATACAAACGGAAAATGCAAATGTGATCGCACACTACATCCAGCACTCTGCCCTCCATGCTGGATGAGACATTGGTTTATATTTTGGCCAAAGCATAGTAAGCCACTCACCGCGTCAAGGCTGTCTCATGAGTGGTCCCTAACTCTTGTTCCTACCTGTTCATGGGCCATGACAGCCACATAAAATCCAGGGAATGCAGGTCAGCATGCAAGCCAAGTACACTTTGCTTGTAACCCCGTCCGGTGCCATTACAGCTTTCATCGGATCCAGGGATGCAAGTACCAACATGCATGCTGAACCCACCATATACTTCTCCTGGAGCCAAATGGCCAATGGTAGGCTCTATACAAGCAGACTCAGTTTTATACTGACTTTAAAACCAGCCTCAAGGACAGATTAACTGGTCAGGTGTGCAATGACTCCAAGGAGATCGCCACGCCTCCAATATATACTACAAAGAAAAAAATAAGGGGTTGGGCCAGCACAACCTGCCTGTAGGTGCAGATCGCAATGGCGAAATACATATACAAACGGAAAACGCAAATGTGATCGCACACTACATCCAGCACTCTGCCCTCCATGCTGGACGAGACATTGGTTTATATTTTGGCCAAAGCATAGTAAGCCACTCACCGCGTCAAGGCTGTCTCATGAGTGGTCCCTAACTCTTGTTCCTACCTGTTCATGGGCCATGACAGCCACATAAAATCCAGGGAATGCAGGTCAGCATGCAAGCCAAGTACACTTTGCTTGTAACCCCGTCCGGTGCCATTACAGCTTTCATCGGATCCAGGGATGCAAGTACCAACATGCATGCTGAACCCACCATATACTTCTCCTGGAGCCAAATGGCCAATGGTAGGCTCTATACAAGCAGACTCAGTTTTATACTGACTTTAAAACCAGCCTCAAGGACAGATTAACTGGTCAGGTGTGCAATGACTCCAAGGAGATCGCCACGCCTCCAATATATACTACAAAGAAAAAAATAAGGGGTTGGGTCAGCACAACCTGCCTGTAGGTGCAGATCGCAATGGCGAAATACATATACAAACGGAAAATGCAAATGTGATCGCACACTACATCCAGCACTCTGCCCTCCATGCTGGACGAGACATTGGTTTATATTTTGGCCAAAGCATAGTAAGCCACTCACCGCGTCAAGGCTGTCTCATGAGTGGTCCCTAACTCTTGTTCCTACCTGTTCATGGGCCATGACAGCCACATAAAATCCAGGGAATGCAGGTCAGCATGCAAGCCAAGTACACTTTGCTTGTACTTGGCTTGCATGCTGACCTGCATTCCCTGGATTTTATGTGGCTGTCATGGCCCATGAACAGGTAGGAACAAGAGTTAGGGACCACTCATGAGACAGCCTTGACGCGGTGAGTGGCTTACTATGCTTTGGCCAAAATATAAACCAATGTCTCGTCCAGCATGGAGGGCAGAGTGCTGGATGTAGTGTGCGATCACATTTGCATTTTCCGTTTGTATATGTATTTCGCCATTGCGATCTGCACCTACAGGCAGGTTGTGCTGACCCAACCCCTTATTTTTTTCTTTGTAGTATATATTGGAGGCGTGGCGATCTCCTTGGAGTCATTGCACACCTGACCAGTTAATCTGTCCTTGAGGCTGGTTTTAAAGTCAGTATAAAACTGAGTCTGCTTGTATAGAGCCTACCATTGGCCATTTGGCTCCAGGAGAAGTATATGGTGGGTTCAGCATGCATGTTGGTACTTGCATCCCTGGATCCGATGAAAGCTGTAATGGCACCGGACGGGGTTTCAAGCAAAGTGTACTTGGCTTGCATGCTGACCTGCATTCCCTGGATTTTATGTGGCTGTCATGGCCCATGAACAGGTAGGAACAAGAGTTAGGGACCACTCATGAGACAGCCTTGACGCGGTGAGTGGCTTACTATGCTTTGGCCAAAATATAAACCAATGTCTCGTCCAGCATGGAGGGCAGAGTGCTGGATGTAGTGTGCGATCACATTTGCATTTTCCGTTTGTATATGTATTTCGCCATTGCGATCTGCACCTACAGGCAGGTTGTGCTGACCCAACCCCTTATTTTTTTCTTTGTAGTATATATTGGAGGCGTGGCGATCTCCTTGGAGTCATTGCACACCTGACCAGTTAATCTGTCCTTGAGGCTGGTTTTAAAGTCAGTATAAAACTGAGTCTGCTTGTATAGAGCCTACCATTGGCCATTTGGCTCCAGGAGAAGTATATGGTGGGTTCAGCATGCATGTTGGTACTTGCATCCCTGGATCCGATGAAAGCTGTAATGGCACCGGACGGGGTTACAAGCAAAGTGTACTTGGCTTGCATGCTGACCTGCATTCCCTGGATTTTATGTGGCTGTCATGGCCCATGAACAGGTAGGAACAAGAGTTAGGGACCACTCATGAGACAGCCTTGACGCGGTGAGTGGCTTACTATGCTTTGGCCAAAATATAAACCAATGTCTCGTCCAGCATGGAGGGCAGAGTGCTGGATGTAGTGTGCGATCACATTAGCATTTTCCGTTTGTATATGTATTTCGCCATTGCGATCTGCACCTACAGGCAGGTTGTGCTGACCCAACCCCTTATTTTTTTCTTTGTAGTATATATTGGAGGCGTGGCGATCTCCTTGGAGTCATTGCACACCTGACCAGTTAATCTGTCCTTGAGGCTGGTTTTAAAGTCAGTATAAAACTGAGTCTGCTTGTATAGAGCCTACCATTGGCCATTTGGCTCCAGGAGAAGTATATGGTGGGTTCAGCATGCATGTTGGTACTTGCATCCCTGGATCCGATGAAAGCTGTAATGGCACCGGACGGGGTTACAAGCAAAGTGTACTTGGCTTGCATGCTGACCTGCATTCCCTGGATTTTATGTGGCTGTCATGGCCCATGAACAGGTAGGAACAAGAGTTAGGGACCACTCATGAGACAGCCTTGACGCGGTGAGTGGCTTACTATGCTTTGGCCAAAATATAAACCAATGTCTCGTCCAGCATGGAGGGCAGAGTGCTGGATGTAGTGTGCGATCACATTTGCATTTTCCGTTTGTATATGTATTTCGCCATTGCGATCTGCACCTACAGGCAGGTTGTGCTGACCCAACCCCTTATTTTTTTCTTTGTAGTATATATTGGAGGCGTGGCGATCTCCTTGGAGTCATTGCACACCTGACCAGTTAATCTGTCCTTGAGGCTGGTTTTAAAGTCAGTATAAAACTGAGTCTGCTTGTATAGAGCCTACCATTGGCCATTTGGCTCCAGGAGAAGTATATGGTGGGTTCAGCATGCATGTTGGTACTTGCATCCCTGGATCCGATGAAAGCTGTAATGGCACCGGACGGGGTTACAAGCAAAGTGTACTTGGCTTGCATGCTGACCTGCATTCCCTGGATTTTATGTGGCTGTCATGGCCCATGAACAGGTAGGAACAAGAGTTAGGGACCACTCATGAGACAGCCTTGACGCGGTGAGTGGCTTACTATGCTTTGGCCAAAATATAAACCAATGTCTCGTCCAGCATGGAGGGCAGAGTGCTGGATGTAGTGTGCGATCACATTTGCATTTTCCGTTTGTATATGTATTTCGCCATTGCGATCTGCACCTACAGGCAGGTTGTGCTGACCCAACCCCTTATTTTTTTCTTTGTAGTATATATTGGAGGCGTGGCGATCTCCTTGGAGTCATTGCACACCTGACCAGTTAATCTGTCCTTGAGGCTGGTTTTAAAGTCAGTATAAAACTGAGTCTGCTTGTATAGAGCCTACCATTGGCCATTTGGCTCCAGGAGAAGTATATGGTGGGTTCAGCATGCATGTTGGTACTTGCATCCCTGGATCCGATGAAAGCTGTAATGGCACCGGACGGGGTTACAAGCAAAGTGTACTTGGCTTGCATGCTGACCTGCATTCCCTGGATTTTATGTGGCTGTCATGGCCCATGAACAGGTAGGAACAAGAGTTAGGGACCACTCATGAGACAGCCTTGACGCGGTGAGTGGCTTACTATGCTTTGGCCAAAATATAACCAATGTCTCGTCCAGCATGGAGGGCAGAGTGCTGGATGTAGTGTGCGATCACATTTGCATTTTCCGTTTGTATATGTATTTCGCCATTGCGATCTGCACCTACAGGCAGGTTGTGCTGACCCAACCCCTTATTTTTTTCTTTGTAGTATATATTGGAGGCGTGGCGATCTCCTTGGAGTCATTGCACACCTGACCAGTTAATCTGTCCTTGAGGCTGGTTTTAAAGTCAGTATAAAACTGAGTCTGCTTGTATAGAGCCTACCATTGGCCATTTGGCTCCAGGAGAAGTATATGGTGGGTTCAGCATGCATGTTGGTACTTGCATCCCTGGATCCGATGAAAGCTGTAATGGCACCGGACGGGGTTACAAGCAAAGTGTACTTGGCTTGCATGCTGACCTGCATTCCCTGGATTTTATGTGGCTGTCATGGCCCATGAACAGGTAGGAACAAGAGTTAGGGACCACTCATGAGACAGCCTTGACGCGGTGAGTGGCTTACTATGCTTTGGCCAAAATATAAACCAATGTCTCGTCCAGCATGGAGGGCAGAGTGCTGGATGTAGTGTGCGATCACATTTGCATTTTCCGTTTGTATATGTATTTCGCCATTGCGATCTGCACCTACAGGCAGGTTGTGCTGACCCAACCCCTTATTTACTTCTTAAACACTGCCAGAAATTGAAACCTTGACAAGAAGGATCCATCCGCATGTTTGAGAAGCGGGCTGGTACTAACCCCAGACTCCATCCGGAAGTCCCGCAAACACTGAACTGGACACAACAAACATCCTGGTACCTCAAACAATGTTATATACTGCCCTTTACCCTCCTGATCCGTTTTGGAAAAACAAAGATAAATTACCACCCTGTCGGCATACAAAACTACATGCTCCCCGCTCAAACCATCTTCACGACTCACACTACTACATACTAACTCCTCTAACCGAAACGCCCAGAAAAAGGCCATAGCAAACGCTAATCTAAATAACCTCACTTCCGAATCCGAATGGCATACCAAGGCAACTTGCTCGCCCAACTGAAGCAACAGAGAAAAAGACACCGGCAGACGAGTGTCACGTACCCGCTGAAATCTCCTATACCCTTTTAACACCTGTCGCACCAAAAAGGACTTAGTGACATCTGGGGAATTACGCAATTTGAACCCAAATGCAAACCCTGCCATGCAACTATTCACCTGCGCAGCCGACCATCCCTGCTCCTTCACATGACCAATGAAGAGCAATAACGGAATTTCCCCACCCATCACCTCGACCCCCAGGTCATGACACCACCGTTGCCAAGCGCTCCAGGCCTTATCATATGCCCTCCAGGTGCTCTCACTTAAAGATGCCCGCAACAGATCCCCTACTGTACCTCCAAGATCTCCCACAGCGACACTGGACACACCAACCCGTCTGGACTCGCATCTGGGGCCAACCGCCGAAACCGCTCCCACTGTAAATGAGAAAGTGCGTCAGCGATACCATTAGAAGACCCTGCCACATGCACCGCCACCACCCAAGCATTAAGAGAGAGACACATAAGGACCAAACATTGCAACAAACGAATCACCGGGGGAGAAGAGGCAGTCAAACCATTGATAGCTTGCACTACACCTAAGTTGTCACAATGAAACCTAACCTTCCGGTCCCTAAACTTCTCACCCCACAGCGAAACCGCCAGCAACATTGGAAAGAGCTCCAACAACGCCACATTTTTTACCCAGCCATTTAATACCCAGGATTCTGGCCACTCGCCTGCGCACCACTGTCCATTGCAGTACACCCCAAAACCAACCCTGCCTGCAGCATCAGTAAACAAATCAAAATCAAAACTATCAAGAACCCCACCCATAACTAGTGCCCTGCCGTTAAAATTCTGCAGAAACGAATCCCACACCCTGAGATCCCCTTTCAGCTCCCCGCCCAGCCTGATAAAATGGTGTGAAGCCACAATACCCCCGGTCGCGGAAGCCAACCTCCTACTAAAGATGCGGCCCATGGGGAGAATGCGACAGGCAAAATTCAATTTGCCCAGCAAAGACTGTAAATCCCGCAGGCGAATCTTCTTTGCCCTCAATGCGGCCGCTACCCCTGCCCTCAAATCCAACACCTTGTCCTCCGGCAGTCTACATTCCATGCGCAGGGTGTCGATGACTATCCCCAGAAAACTTAACTCCGTTGTAGGCCCCACAGTTTTTCCACCGCCAGTGGAACCCCAAACCACTCAAAAACGGATTGCAACGTAGATAAGAGCAAGGCACAAACTCTAGATCCTCCCGGCCCTAAACACAGAAAATCGTCTAGGTAGTGAAGAATAGATAAGCAACCCGATTCCTGAACAACTACCCACTCCAAAAACGAACTGAAACGCTCAAAATATGCACAAGACACTGAACAGCCCATTGGCAAGCACCTGTCCACAAAATAACCGCCATTCCAAAAACAACCCAGCAAATATATACTATCCGGGTGAATCGGTAACAGCCGGAATGCAGATTCGATGTCAGATTTTGCCAATAAGATACCCGGTCCTAACCTTCTCACCCACTCAACAGCCGTGTCAAAGGAAGCATAAACCACGGAACAGAGCTCGGGGTCTATGCCCGCGTTAACCGACGCGCCCTTAGGGAAGGATAAATGATGTATAAGCCTAAATTTATTAGGCTCCTTTTTAGGGACCAAACCCAGAGGGGAGATACACAAATGACTCATGGGCGGCGTAACGAACGGACCATCCATCCATCCCAAAGAAACTTCTTTGGCTAATTTTTCTGACACAATATCCGGGAATTCTAATGCCGAGCGTCTCCACCACAGGTAACGGGTGAGAGGGAATATGAAAACCAAACTCAAAACCCAAACGTAGAAACTCTGCCACTTCTCTGTTAGGGTATCTACTTAGATAATCCCCCATCCTTTCCACCCGTACCGGAGTCCGTCCCTTTTGCAAACCCATCACCCCCTCTCTATCTACCACCTCTAAAACACCTGTTGGCCCCATGGCCGCCTCCACACACGGAGCACTCATGCCTAAATCTACATTTCTGTCCAAATTTACAACTTCCTTCGTTAAAAAGGAAGCAGAAGCCCTTACCAACTGGCACTGTCCCCGAAGACTGGGCTGCCCCCCCTGACTCACTCCGAAAGGACTGACTAGTCCTTGCGGGTGCCGTAACTCGCATCCATAAGGCTATATCCTTATGGTCCCATCTCATGGTAGGGCTAACGGCTTTCCGTTGACGGAATTGTTCGTCATACTGCAACTACCCAGAACCGCCATACACCCGATAAGCTTCCCCAATTGTGTCCAGGTAACAAAAAAGGGGGGAACAGCAATCAAGAGACTTTCCCCAATCACACTCGCCAGGATGGCAAAGGCCTGCAGCCAATTACCAAACGTCCGCGGTATCAGGCGAAAACGACGCTTATCATCTTCCTCTTTCCTGACCCCATCCTTCTTTACTACATCTAGATTGAAACGCTCTAACGGAAGGAGAGAGAAAATTTCTACATATTCACCCCGCCAAATTTTTTCCTGTACCTCAGTCTTGAAATGTGCTCCCAGGGGACCTTCAAAACACACGTACACTTCCCCTTTGGCAGCATCATCCAACCTGGGCCTATCCTCATCCTCAGTACAACCCCCCGTCCCCAATCCCAATGCCTGTAAGGGGGCTGCACCTAACCCCCCCATCTGGACTAACCCTGGCTAGGCCACATAACAAGCGTCCCAAACCACCAATAATAGTGCTATTGCTCCCACCCAAACTACCTGACCCTTGAAGTATGGAAAGCAATGATCCCATGGATGTCTCACCAAGCTGCCCAGGCGCTGTGAACACAGCAACCGAAGGTCCTGACTCCTGTCGCATGGCTCCTGGATCAACCGGCATGGTCCTCGCTTGATCACTTGCTTCAGACGGCGGCAGCACCCCAGCTGAGGCCACGCTGGGTGCGTTGGACAGGACCCTGGGAAGCTCCCTCACATCTAGGCCGTCAGGACCAGCCGCAAGCTGTCCGTCTTCCAAAAGAGGCCTGCGAACATCCCTTCCGCCAAGATGCGCAGCCCCGTGATGCTCTGCCCCCATATCTTCGCGCCCAAGAGGCCTGCTCTGGGACCGGGACCCCGCAAAAGCAACCTCGTCCTCGTCCACTAACTGACGATGATCTTGGCGAGGCCTGTGCCCGCTACTGGCTCCGCCAGGCACAGCCTCGTATGCCACTGCTTGGGGGCCAACCTGTGAGGGCCTGCGCCGGGCTCCAATAACTGCCTGCGCAGCCCCGCTGTCGTCTCTGCTGCTGCCACTACTCCCCCGCAGAGCAGGCCTCCTCCTCCCTCTGACGGAAGGGGATCCCGCAGCACCCGGTCCTGAATCCCTGACTGCCGCTGCCGTGGACTGAGAGGTCCCCTCTGCAGCCGCTGGGTCCCGCCGGACACGTGGATTCCTCCCACGCCAGGAGGCTGCAGGAGAGGTAAGGCTGGAAGCCTCCCGGCGTGAAGGGTCCCCTGAGGGGCTCCTGACACGGCGCCGGACCCGGGGGGGTAAATCAGGGCTTAGGCGCGCCGGCGGCCGTACCCGCCGCGGCCGTCTAGCTGGTGGAGTTGGGCTAGCTGTACCCACCTCCGCCCCCCCCCCCCTAATAAAGCGTTCACCTGCTGCTTTAACCATCCAGGGCCCCTGGAATCCGCCGCCTCACGCAAGCGCCGCAGCATCGCCTCCACTGCTTCAGCCATGGCAGTATGTGATGCTGCTGCTGATGTGATGCTGCTGCTGATGTGAGTCTCCTGCTCTCCTAAAATGCCGCCCTTTCCACTGCCTTCCTTTCTGATCAACAGCCCGGACGCCCGCCCCCTCTCTGGCCACTCCCCACCTCACATCCAGCTTAACCCTATCCTAGCCCAGTCCTCTCCCCACCCAAACCCCTCATGCCGGCCTCCCCTGATCCTGCGGCTCTGTCCGGCCTCACTTAACCACCTGTATAACAATTACAAGGAGTCTGGTACCAGTGACATCCCTATGTAACCAAGGGCAGTGTCCAATCTGTTTCCTCCACCTAATTACATTGCCCCTGGTTTGTATATCTGTGACTCCACTGCTGATACGTTCCATCTTGTAGTAATATTCAAATGAGGCTTAAGTGCCACAAGGGTGACCCCGTTGCTCTCGTTGAACTCAAGCCCCACTCTTCTCTCTTTCTCAGCCCCTCCTGATGTCACTGGTGACAGACTCAGTTTAAGGCCGAATGCACACGGCCGTGTTCCACGGCCGACAGCGGTCCGTGGTAACCCGGCCGGGATTCCTGCTAACAGCAGGAGTGCACGGCATCATTGGTTGCTATGACGCCGTGCGCTTCATGCCGCCGCTGCTGTACAGTGATACACTCGTATGATCTATATGAATGTATCACTGTACAGCAGCAGCGGCATGAAGCGCACGGCGTCATAGCAACCAATGACACTGTGCATTCCTGCTGTCAGCAGGAATCCCAGCCGGGTTACCACGGACCGCTCTCAGGCACGGAACACGGAAACAGTTTATTGCATGTCTTGCTGGAGAAATACCAGAGCCAAGGCTGGATTTACCCATAGGCACAGCAGCCCAGCATCTATATAGATGGCCCTAGGGAAACAAAATTTTCTGAAGTGAAAATATAGTTATGGCCAGACTAAACAGAACCCTATTAGAGACCTGTTTACCGAGTCATCACTTGTACGGCTGGAACAGACTGCGCCCCCATTATAAAGAGTTTGGAGATTACTGAACCAGACAAACATTCCGATGCTGTACTTACATACCTCCCAACTTTTGAAAATCGCAAAGAGGCACAATATATGCCGACACGCATTGCGGCAATTTTTTCCATACTAGGCCCCGCCTCTAACTCCGCCCAAAGCATAATTACTGACCCCCATTACAACTGCCGCAGCTGGGGGTCAGTTAGGTGAGTGTAAGTTCCTTTATTTTTTTACAACATGTGGAGCACCTGGGACAATTTTTTTCTTGCGCTTTAATAATATTAGCACATAAATCATCACATTATAGATAGTTAAAGGTAGAAATTGCGCAAAATAATGAAGTTATGGTCTAATATACAGGTAGAAACCATACAGACTCTTTAATAAGCAACAATTTAGTTAATTTATTAATGAACATTTATGCATTGATTGCCCAGGTCAAAAAGAGAGACATTTAGGCTAGGGCTACACGTTGACATGTGTCGCGTGACTTATTGTCACACATAGGGCACAACTACACTGCAACATGTGTCGCGCGACATTGATGTCGCACGACAATTTTTATAATGATAGTCTATGGTGTCGCACTGCGACATGTGACATGTTGCAACTGCGACACGGCAGTCGCAGAAAAATCCATCTTGGATGGATTTTTTGCTACTGTTATGTCGCAGCATGTTGCAGTACGACCCCATAGACTATTATTATAAAAATTGTCGTGCGACATTGCTGCGACAAAATTTCGTGCAACACATGTCGTGTAGCCTTAAGGAGCAAAGAGGGACAGAGGGACTTGGGTCAAAAAGTGGGACTTTCCCTCCATAAGAGGGACAATTGGGAGGCATGTACTTAGGGCTAGCCTATTAGTACTGCAAAAACATCACAAGCCATAAATAACCTGCGTGGGCCAACACTACTGTGTGCCACGTGTCTGCAATGTTTCATTGGATTTCCAGCCTACAGGTTTCTAACAGTTAAGACACTGTAAAATTGTTACAAGCAGCAAAGCAGAAGTTATGAATGAGAATGCAATCCACCGTGCAATAAAAGGAAACTAGACACTTCAGATCAGGCTTCAGTTTATTGCTTACGTTGACAATGCTGAACATGTGGCTTTAAAAGTCAGGTAGTTTCACAAGAATAAGCCCATGAAGTGAAAGAGAAGTCATCACAATGTGTTTGTCAAGATTGTTAGTCTGTTCCTCTTTATACAGTATCTTTCAGATAGAGTCGCTTACTGTATGTGTGTGCTTACAATCCATTTTATTGCTGTAAAACATCTAAACTAAAAAAAGGAAAAAATAGAAATGAGGCAACTTTGCAAATAGGCTTGATTACAAATATCCCACCAATTGTGTATACAGCTCCTGAGCAGACTTAGGCCCCTTTCACACGGGCGAGTATTCCGCGCGGATGCGATGCGTGAGGTGAACGCATTGCAACCGCACTGAATACCGACCCATTCATTTCTATGGGGCTGTTCACATGAGCGGTGATTTTCACGCATCACTTGTGCGTTGCGTGAAAATTGCAGCATGCTCTATATTCTGCGTTTTTCACGCAACGCAGGCCCCATAGAAGTGAATGGGGTTGCATGAAAATCGCAAGCAAGTGCGGATGCGGTGCGATTTTCACGCACGGTTGCTAGGAGACGATCGGGATGGAGACACGATCATTATTATTTTCCCTTATAACATGGTTATAAGGGAAAATAATAGCATTCTGAATACAGAATGCATAGTACAATAGGGCTGGAGGGGTTAAAAAAATAAAAATAAAAAATTTAACTCACCTTAATCCACTTGCTCGCGCTGCCGGCATCTCGTCTGTCTCCTTCTTTGCTGAACAGGACCTGTGGTGACGTCACTCCGGTCATCACATGATCCATCACATGATCTTTTACCATGGTGATGGATCATGTGATGGATCATGTGATGACCGGAGTGACGTCACCACAGGTCATGTTCAGCAAAGGAGACAGAAGGAGATGCCGGGCTGCGCGATCAAGTGGACTAAGGTGAGTTAAATAATTTTTAATTTTTTTTTAACCCCTCCAGCGCTATTTTACTATGCATTCTGTATTCAGAATGCTATTATTTTCCCTTATAACCATGTTATAAGGGAAAATAATACAATCTACAGAACACCGATAGCCAAGCCCGAACTTCTGTGAATAAGTTCGGGTTTGGGTACCAAACATGCGTGATTTTTCTCACGCGAGTGCAAAACGCATTACAATGTTTTGCACTCGCGCGCAAAAAATGCGGGTGTTCCCGTAACGCACCCGCACATTTTCCCGCAACTCCCATCTGAAAGAGGCCTTAGGCTACTTTCACACTGGCGTTTCTGGGTCCACCTGTTAGATCCGTTTCAGGGCTCTCACAAGCGGCCCAAAACGGATCAGTTCAGCACCAATGCATTCTGAATGGATAAGGATCCGCTCAGAATGCATCAGTTTGCCTCCGTTCAGCCTCCATTCCGCTCTGGATGCGGATCCAAACTGATCCGTCCTGACTTACAATGTAAGTCAATGGGGACGGATCCGTTTTCACTGACACAATATGGTGCAATTATCATGATAATGCAAACGGATCCGTTCTGAACAGATACAAGCGTTTGCATTATCGGTGCAGATCCTTCTGTGCGGATACAAGACGGATCCGCACCTAACGCAGGTGTGAAAGTAGCCTTATGTGTTCATGGTACAGACTCCGTTATCTGAGACAGTGGGACAGATGCTATCCTCAACATTAAAATTGCCACACGAGAAGGACGACAAAAGGATATATATGATTGATAAGTGTATTTTGTAACCTGGGGGAGGTTTTGGGTACAGTTGATGGGTTGTTGTGTTCTCTGCAGTCTTACTTTGCAGCATTTTTCCCACACCTGCCTAAAACTTTTCACTAGACTGTACCTGCTGTAGCCTGAAATCACACAGGTCGCCCTCCTGCACAGGAATGAGCAGCCCCATCATCTCCTGGCATTCCTATACAAGAGGTGCACAGCGCCATGGCTGATACCATCTGCTACAGGTTAAACTCTGGAAAACCCCTTTATTTGTCTGCCAGACTGAAAATGTGCCACCCTTTGGATCCTGTGGACACAAGCTGTAGAGTGCACCTTCTATCGATTATCTATCTATCTATCTAAATCGGTGAAATGAGGGCAGCACTCCGGTCTTGTGGTGAAAAAGGTGAATTTTATTACACCCAACAGCAATACAGCATTTCAGCTCTCTCAATGGAGCCTGTCTATCTATCTATCTATCTATCTATCTATCTCATATCTATCTATCTATCTATCTATCTATCTATCTATCTATCTATCTATCTATCTATCTATCCTGTCTATCTATCTATCTATCTATCTCCTATCTATCTATCTATCTATCTATCTATCTCCTATCTATCTATCTATCTATCTATCTATCTATCTATCTATCTATCTATCTATCTATCTATCTATCCTGTCTATCTATCTATCTATCTATCTCCTATCTATCTATCTATCTATCTATCTATCTATCTATCTATCTATCTATCATCTATCTATCTATCTATCTATCTATCTATCTATCTATCATCTATCTATCTGTCTATCTATCTATTATCTATCTATCTATTATCTATCTATCTATTATCTATCTATCTATCTAAATCGGTGAAATGAGGGCAGCACTCCGGTCTTGTGGTGAAAAAGGTGGATTTTATTACACCCAACAGCAATACAGCATTTCAGCTCTCTCAATGGAGCCTGTCTGTCTATCTATCTATCTATCTATCTATCTATCTATCTATCTATCTATTATCTATCTATCTATTATCTATCTATCTATCTATCTATCTATCTATCTATCTATCTATTATCTATCATTATCTATCTATCTATTATCTATCATTATCTATCTATCTATCTATCTAAATCGGTGAAATGAGGACAGCACTCCGGTCTTGTAGTGAAAAAGGTGGATTTTATTACACCCAACAGCAATGCAGCATTTCTGCTCTCTCAATGGAGCCTGTCTATCTATCTATCTATCTATCTATCTATCTATCTATATCTATCTATATCTATCTATTATCTATCTATCAATCTATCCAAAAGCAAATGATGAGGCAGCACTCCAGTATCAGTGACGGGCGTTAGACCTGTTTATTACCCCAGTTGCTATCTACTGTATCTATCTCTGTATCTTTCTCTGTATCTCTGTCTATTATCTAATCTATCTTTATTTCTGTCTCTCTGTTATCTATCTTCATCTATCTCTGTATATTTCTATCTGTCTGTCTCATGTTCTTTGTCATATAGCTCATATACAGTATATCTCTTAACTATCTATCTATCCATGGTAAAAGCATGGTGGGCGCCTGAAGCAGTTAACCCTTTCCACTAGCAGTAAAGCCTGTTGCTATATATAAGCTATTGCACTCTCTGCCCTTTGCACCCATCCTTTAAATGGGGCCTCAGCAGTCTGTATATCATGTACTACTTTCTCTCTCAGAGGATGGTGGTAGTTGTTGGGATGCAAGAATGAGGGTTTCTTACAACAGGTCTCACTTCTGCACAGGCACATACAGATGCTTCCTTTCATCTAGACTACCAGAACCCAACTACTACGGTTCTGTCCCAGAGAAGAAGTGCCCACCTCCTCTCATAAAATGGTGTTCCTATTTTAACTCTTGGATTACATACAAAAAGTGCATAAACATTAACGGATTAACTAGCAAATTAATCAGTTGCAGTAGCCCTCTGGGGTAATGTGCTTGCTTTAATTTAAAGGACATGTGTTATCAAATAATGACCTATTGTTTTAATCAGGTTTTTATGCTTAACATATTTTGAAAGAATTTTTGATGATGTTATTTTTAATTTTCAATATCTATATCTAAACATAAAATCATTTTTTTATGCATTTTTCACAATGGCTGCTAAGAATAATGATAGGCCCACTTCTTGGTCTGTACAGAGCACTTTACTGCAGTTACCTACTTATCTATACACAGAGGTGATATAACTACAGGAAGGATTAGAATGACAGATAAGACCGGATCCACCCTTCACAATAGGTGATTGTCAGAGCTTATCTATTCCTTTCTTGTACAATGAACTCTGCACAGGTCACAGCTGCCTAGAAAACTCTCCATAGAAGTCACTGAGGTCTCCTCCTGACCACTGTGTCTATGGACCATGGGGCTGCCGTAAAGCTATTTTCTTAATGCTTCCTAAATGCCACTTAGAACAGCCATGCTCAGGCAAGATGGCCTTCATTTCATGTCATTGGGGGAGATTTATCAAAACTGATGTAAAGGAAAACTGGCATAGTTGCCCATAGCAACCAATCGGATTGATCCTTTGATTTTCCAAAGCAGCTCTAAAAAATGAAATGTGGAATCTTATTGGATGCTATGGGCAACTAAGCCAGTTCTACTTTACACCAGTTTTGATAAATCTCCCCCTCTTTCCTACTTGCAGGGATGTAACTACCGCTGTAGCAGCTGTACCCGCTGCTACAGGGCCTGCCTCAGTAGGGGTCCTGGGCAGTGAGACCCCATCGGGAACAGCAACAAGCTACAGCGGAATTCATTGTTTACATAGAGGGCAACATAGGGCCCCGCATGATGCAGATTCCCAATGGGCCGCCGCCATTTAAAGGGGTTATCCAACCCCTATAACACCCCCCAAAATGCGCTGGCCCCTCATACTGGTTATACTTACCCGCTCCCCCACACGCCGGCGCTGTACTGCATCTCCCGATCGCTCGTCCCCATCCACAATAGCAGGCTGCGACGGAAATGAGGCTCCCCACAATGCTAGGGAGGCTCCCCCCATCGCTTAATGTTTATATCCACAAGATAGGGAGATGCAGGGGCGGCCATGCAGACATGAGAAGCGACACGGGTGCCATGCAGCAGGGTAAGTATGACCAGTATGAGGGGCCCGGGCATTTTGGGGGCGTTAAAGGGGTTGGATAACCCTTTTAATGCTTTAATATGCTGCAGCTGGAGGAGAATCTGAACACTGGCCTCACATACAGCTCTTGGCGCAGTACTAGAAAGAGGAGCCATAGTAATTAGTAAGTATCATGGCCAGGCAGGACTTTGTACTGTTAGCGTGTGGTATGACATTATTTACCTATTGCTACGCCTGGGCCGGAAAGAGGTTCTGACAGGGAGTCAGACTGGAAATGGGGGGACGGCAGAGCGCAACAGCAACACGCGGTCCTTGTCTAGAGAGAAGTTATTCCCTGTAAGCAGACTGCAGAGTCTGGGCCTCCTGTGTCTGAGGAGGACAGGAATTTGGTGTAAGCGTGTCACTGACTTGTGTTTTGTAGGTCAGTGGCAGTGTAAGTTAAGGAGTGGATTGAGACATGGGCGGGGGGGGGGGGGGGTTAGTGGGGACAGTGGACTGTGTATGGACTCATAACTCCTGCCTACTGGCCGGAAATACCAAGGTGCCACTGAGCTTTGGGGTGCCGTAAATGCATTTGAGGGGTCATTTAACCCCTCACATTCCATGGTCAATAGCAACGGTCTCCAGCTTTCTTTCTTTTTTTAGCCCATTATACGGGACAGGGACACATAGCCCTCTACTGTACTGCTGTAACTCTCGATGTTTCAATGGAAGCAAAGACACAAGTTTTTCAATTACCATTTATGTACAAATCCTACAGAAAAAAACATGCCGAGTTCAATCATACATAATATTTTAGAAGTATTCTCATGTAGATTGTTTTAGGGGAAAAATATCACTGATATACACACTGCCTGTCCAAAAAAAAAGTCGTCACCAAAAAAAAAAAAGGTCACACACTCTAATATTTCGTTGGACCGCCTTTAGCTTTGATTATGGCACGCATTCGCTGTGGCATTGTTTCGATAAGCTTCTGCAATGTCACAAGATTTATTTCCATCCAGTGTTGCATTAATTTTTCACCAAGATCTTGCATTGATGATGGTAGAGTCTGACTGCTGCGCAAAGCCTTCTCCAGCACATCCCAAATATTCGATGATATCGTCATCCACAGTGCTGACTGATAAAGTCACCTACCCAAAGTACAGGCTACTCCATTAGGAATGCTGGGCTAACCGCTAACCCAAAAAAATGCACAATAGGGTTAGAGGAAACGAAGTACCTGGGGTGAACAAAATAGAGGCTATTCGGAATTGGCCCCGACCTGTCACCACTAGGCAAGTAAAGTCGTTCCTAGGAATGGTGGGCTATTACATGAGGTTTGTTCCCCACTTTTCTACAGTGGCCGCGCCATTGACAGGGCTCTTGAATGGACACAGGTTGGTGATGGTTCGCTGGGATGATCAGGCGGAAGAGGCGTTCTCTGCTTTGAAGTCGGCCCTGTGTGGGTCCCCAGTTTTGGTGATGCCCGACTTCAAAGGGAATTCATAGTACAGACGGACGCCTCCGAAGTAGGCTTCGGTGCGGTACTGTCTCAGGAAGTTAACGGGGAGGAGCATCCCGTTGTCTTCCTAAGCCGCAAGCTTACCCCAGCCGAAACCAGGTACAGGAGTGCCTGGATATCAAGTGGGCACTCGAGTCTCTCCGCTACTATTTGTTGGGGAGAAAGTTCCGCCTGGTGACTGACCACTCCCCTCTCAAGTGGATGAGCCAGGCCAAAGAGAGAAATGCCCGAGTCACCAGGTGGTTCCTATCCTTAAAGAACTTTTAAGTTCTCCATAGAACACAGGGCAGGCCGGTTACAGGGAAACGCAAATGCCCTGTCCCGGGTATACTGTATGGCATGTGTTCACCCCCTCAGGGTTGAACAAAGGGGGGAGGTATTTAAGAAGGTACAAGGAATCATCGTGGATGATAGGTATGTGTCACCGAGGTTCTTGGCCTCGGTGGAGTAAGAGCCAGTTTTCATGTGTTAGCAGAAGTTGCTGTTTGACACTTTGCTGTTTAGTATGGCTCTAAATAGTTGATCCGGGACAGCTCTAAGGCTACTTTCACATTCGCGTTTGGTGCCGATCCGTCATGGATCTGCACAAACGCTTCCGTTCACATAATACAACCGCATGCATCTGTTCAGAACGGATCCATTTGTAGTAAATTTAAGTTTTATAAAAAATTTTTATAAAGTAAAAGAAAAATTTTCTTTACAACAAAGTCAATCAATATAACAAAGGAAAAGCAGGTCATCGAGTACAAAGATTGACAAAAAGATTTTCATTCAAATAATCTAATTTGTATTATCTGTTACATAGACAAAATGGAGTCATCTTAAACACCATTGAAAGTCAATGGGGGACGGATCCGTTTTCTATTGTGCCATATTGTGTCAGTGAAAACTGATCCGTCCCCATTGACTTACATTGTGTGTCAGGACGGATCCGTTTGCCTCTGCATCGTCAGGCGGACACCAAAACGCTGCAAGCAGCGTTTTGGTGTCAGCCTCCAGAGCGGAATGGAGGAGTGGATCCTTATCCATTCAGAATGCATTAGGACAAAACTGATCCATTTTGGACCGCTTGTGAGAGCCCTGAAACGGATCTTACAAACGGAAACCAAAATGCCAGTGTGAAAGTAGCCTTACTGGGAGTAGTCAAAGTGCTGGGTGGGTGACTTCTCCCCATGTTCCAGGCCGGGTTTTGTCTGGCCTATAAAAAAACAGTCAGCAGTGTCAGGTGGGTGGGAATTATCTCTCTCTGACATTGGAGCTCTGGCAATCTCTGTACCGGGATCTGAGCCTTGTGCCAGGCTGGAGGCCTGAATTCGGGAGGACTGCTCTGTTCTGAGCTATGCTGGTCGGGTGTGGATTAACACCCAGGACAAAAGGTGACTGTTTGGATTTTGAGATATCTGGGTGTGAACTAACACCAATACTGCAAATGAACTGTCGTACTGTGTACTTGCAACAAGTGTGAATAAACTCAGAAGTTTTTGAGTTATAAACTGGTCTTTGCCTCTATATTGCGTCCGCTTGTCCTGACTACCAGAGCGAGTCTCCACAAAATATATAGGGAGTAGTATTCATGTGCACTTTTGCCTCACCTATCTAATAGGCGACCTTGATTAAGGTGGTACATATAGGTGTGTGTGCTCCTACTCCCACCGGTTGCTGCTGCACATGGAGGTACAGTAACTAGGAGCAACACACTATATGTGCGGGGTCTGCGCTCCTGAACATAAATGCATAACGGCATAGGCAGGTTTAGCGTAGGACCCGCCTGAAGTGAGACCACCTTGTCACTTAGTAGGTGGGCTTAGATGTGTTTTGATCAAAATGTATTGACCAATAGTGATGAGCGGGAGGTGCCATATTCGATTTCGCAATAGTTCACGAATATTCGATTGAATATTCGTCTTTTATTCGTCAAAATCGAATATTCGTCATTATTCTATTTATTGCGAATAATATGCGATTTAATTATTTGCGTATTGCGATTTTCTTTTAACTGTATAAGGCAACTTTCCTGTTGGCTATGGCTAATATGTGTATTTTATGAATATTTGCTACATTGCTATATATTCTTGTTTTAGAATATTACGAATATTCTAAAAAACAAAGTTAAAGCAATTATAGCGAATATTCGTAAAATACACATATAGACTGCAATTTAGCTAATATTAGTGCTATAATCTTTTTTTTTATAGTGTCATTTTTTTGGTCTCTTCTGGAGATCAGATTTGGAAAAAATGTACACTATAAAAATGAGATACTATAGCACTATATTAGCTAAATTGCAGTCTATATGTGTATTTCACGAATATTCGCTATATTGCTATAACTTCGTGTTTTATAATATGACGAATATGACGAATATTCTAAAAAACAAAGTTATAGCAATATAGCGAATATATTCGTTATTTAGAATATATTGTCATTTTTTTTTTCAATCTGTACTGTTATTCCACTTCGGCATACTCCTCCCCGACAAGCGTCCCCGTCACCATGGGAACACCAGTGGGTTAGAATATACCATCGGATCTGAGTTTTCACGATCTCAGGGGAAACTCAGATCCGATGGTATTTTCTAACCCACATGGGTTCCCATGGTGACGGGGACGCTTGTCGGGGAGGAGTATGCGAACAACTGTACAGATTGGAAAAAAAATGTGAATATTCTAAATAACAAATATATTCCCTATATTGCTATATATTCGTTTTTTAGAATATTCGTCATTTTTTTTTCCATATGAAAACATTGACCCACAAGAAAGAAGCAGGGAGGAATCATGTTTTCAGATGTAAAAAAATGACGAATATTCGATATAGCGAAATTATATAGCACTATATTCAAAATATTTGCAAATTAGCGATGTTGCAATATTCGCGATTAATATTCGCTATTCGAATATTCGCGCTCAACACTATTGACCAAGTATCTCAGATTTTATCAGTAGAGTGAGGGCTTAGTCCATATGTTATGCTTGCATCTACTATTATAGTGCATTATTTTCTGTGACTATAAATGTAGCCATGTACATCCGCAACATTCATTATCCTATCGTGCAGGATGTTTTATTTATTTTTTTCCCGTGATTTGTTTAACTTGTCTTGAAGGAGTGGCACCTTCATTTGTGAATACGCTCCTATCTTGGGAGTAGTATTCATGTGCACTTTTGCCCAACCTATCTAATAGGCGACCTTGATTAAGGTGGTACATAGAGGTGTGTGTGCTCCTCCTCCCACCGGTTGCTGCTGCACATGGAGGTCACTAGGAGCAACACACTATATGTGCAGGGTCTGCGCTCCTGAACATAAATGCATAACGGCATAGGCAGGTTTAGCGTAGGACCCGCCTGAACTGAGACCACCTTGTCGCTTGGTAGGTGGGCTTAGATGTGTTTTGATCAAAATGTATTGACCAAGTGTCTCAGATTTTATCAATAGAGTGAGGACTTAGTCCATATGTTATGCTTGCATCTACTATTATAGTGCATTATTTTCTGTGACTGTGTGTGTGTGTATATACAGTACAGACCAAAAGTTTGGACACACCTTCTCGTTCAAAGAGTTTTCTTTATTTTCATGACTATGAAAATTGTAGATTCACACTGAAGGCATCAAAACTATGAATTAACACATGTGGAATTATATACATAACAAACAAGTGTGAAACAACTGAAAATATGTCATATTCTAGGTTCTTCAAAGTAGCCACCTTTTGCTTTGATTACTGCTTTGCACACTCTTGGCATTCTCTTGATGAGCTTCAAGAGGTAGTCCCCTGAAATGGTTTTCACTTCACAGGTGTGCCCTGTTAGGTTTAACAAGTGGAATTTCTTGCCTTATAAATGGGGTTGGGACCATCAGTTGCGTTGAGGAGAAGTCAGGTGGATACACAGCTGATAGTCCTACTGAATAGACTGTTAGAATTAGTATTATGGCAAGAAAAAAGCAGCTAAGTAAAGAAAAACGAGTGGCCATCATTACTGTAAGAAATGAAGGTCAGTCAGTCAGCCGAAAAATTGGGAAAACTTTGAAAGTAAGGGCTATTTGACCATGAAGGAGAGTGATGGGGTGCTGCGCCTGGCCTCCACAGTCACCGGACCTGAACCCAATCGAGATGGTTTGGGGTGAGCTGGACCGCAGAGTGAAGGCAAAAGGGCCAACAAGTGCTAAGCATCTCTGGGAGCTCCTTCAAGACTGTTGGAAGACCATTCCAGGGGACTACCTCTTGAAGCTCATCAAGAGAATGCCAAGAGTGTGCAAAGCAGTAATCAAAGCAAAAGGTGGCTACTTTGAAGAACCTAGAATATGACATATTTTCAGTTGTTTCACACTTGTTTGTTATGTATATAATTCCACATGTGTTAATTCATAGTTTTGATGCCTTCATAGTCATGAAAATAAAGAAAACTCTTTGAATGAGAAGGTGTGTCCAAACTTTTGGTCTGTACTGTATATATATATATATATATATATATATATATATATATGTTAGTTGGCTGGTTTTGGAAATTTGACGAGTCAGGAACAGAGTTGAGAGAATTTTGGCCTGTGCTCTGCCATTAGTCATTGACATTTACATGACATAGAGCTTGAAAAGGGCACAGCAGATTGTGAGGGATAAGGTTCATCAGCCAGAAAACTGTTCTGTCTGTTTCTATAAGAAAGAAAGGTTATTGTGTAACTGATTATTTGTGTATACATGCGTATTTATGGGTGTATTTTTTTTATTATGGGATGTTAAATTGACCCTCCAGACTCCATCTTTCTAAAGGAGCCTCAGTATTTGTGTGATAATCCTGATAAGGCCTCTTTCACACGAACGTTGTGCATCCATTCCGTGCATTGGGGACCGCAATTTTCGCTCCACAATGCATGGGCAATGTCCGTGCGGCGGCCAGGACGGATCGAGACCCATTCAAATTCAATTGGTCCGTGATCCGTCCGCCCCGCAAAAAAATAGAACAAGTTTTATTTTTTTGTGGTGCGAAGGCATGGACAGAAACACCACGGAAGCACTCTGTAGTGCTTCCGTGGGGTTCCGATCCATGCTTCCGTTCTGCATCTCCGTGATTGCGGACCCATTCAAGTAAATGTGTATGCGGGCCGCAATACGGCCACGGGCACATAACGTTTGTGTGCAAGAGGCCTAATCCTCCTTTTCTCACTGGTGGTTTAGTGATCGGAATAATTATTCTTTTGTTACATATTGCAATGTAAAGCAGTTCTCAATACATGGACTTCCTGGTGAGCCAGTCATGGAGTTGTGTTTACACACAGTAGCCAATCTGAAGAGGCACAGCTGCTCGGAGGAGAGGCAGACCAGCAGTCTGAACCAATTATGAGACAGGGGGCGTGTCTCAGACTACGCCAATAAGTAGTATTGTCCATGCTGTGGTGTCACTGCCGGGGGCCAGGACACAGAGACTTACGGAGAACCAAAAAGCGTCAGAGAGGGAACAGCAATGCAACAGTAAGGCAGTATTACTTCTTTTATTATGTTATATTTTAACATTATATAACATAACTGCAGTTTTTACATTAAACATTCACATAGTAACATAGTTTGTAAGGCTGAATAAAGACAACTGTCCCAGGGGCGGATTAAGTGCATGATAGTGTCATGGCCTCTGTTGTGTGCGCCATGACACGGTTGCCATCCATGCTGTTGCCTGCAGCAACGTGTTGTTGCAGCATGTAGGTGGCTCCTCCTTTCCCCTGGGTCCTTCCCTGTCTGGTACCAGAGGAGTTACTTACCTGGCTGGTGTGGATTTAGGTGTGTCTTGGGTGTGGTCTCTTGTCTCTTTATATGGACTTTGTGAGAGCTGGAGTGCTGCTCCTATCCTGGATATACCATCTGTCCAGTAGGAGGGCCTCCAAGCTAGACATCAATGTCACCTTGATATCTCCCCTATGTTCCCGTTGTCTTTACCTTCCCTTGTATCTATGTTTGGTGTGGGTTATGTGCGGGGTCTGTTGTATGTCTAGTTGTTGTTACTTATCTGGCATGTGGTGTCTGTCTTCCAGCATGTTTGCTAGACATTTTCCCCTGCGAGTCGCATACCCTCCGGAAGTCGGTGAGCAGCTCTGCCTAGGCCGCCATGCTTCCTGTCTGCATGGTGGTCCAGTTGTTGTGGCCGTGGCAGGTAAGTGCATGTTGTTTCTGGGCTCTTACCTGCCGATCCAGTGGCTGTTCACTGGCTGTCCCTTTCCTAGTAGATAGGTCAGTGGAGACTCCTGTTCATTCACATCTGGGATGAACAGGTCATCTCCTGCTCCTAACCTCATTGCAGGGTTCAGGGTGACTCAGGGTCCAAGGTTCCTGTGTATGAGCCCACCTACCATCTGGGTCTGCTCATACAGTTAGGAGTCAGGGCCAGGATTAGGGTGGCATTAGGAGGAGACCTGCTCCCTTTTCCTGGTGTCCAGGCCTAGCTGCTTCCCCGTTCTACTACGCTATATGATGGGGAGTTTTCTCCCACTCCCCACCATGACAGATAGGCCCGGGGCTGTCTACCCAACTTGGGCCTCTCCCTCCATTTTAGTTTAGTTTTATTTTTCTGTACGAAGAAGCTACGGTGCTTTGTGAGTGCCACAGTCTCTTCCTACGCCATATGATATCACATTCATCTAGGACACAGCAGCACACACTGATCCAGACAAAAAAAAAATACTCGGGAGCCATTGGCTCCTAAAGTGAAAAATTAAGGAATTAAATTAAATTTTTAGTTGCCAAATGTAAAATACATATAATTATAATATAAAAGACTTGGAGGAGATATAGCACCACATACCTCTTACATCCAGTGACATCTCCTGTCATGTAGACCCTCTCTTTCCTCTTCTCCTGCGTCTGACCCAGACCACCATCACAAATTCTTTCAGCCACATCTCATCTCTACAGAGTTGGTTACAAAGACCTTTAGACAGTTAGATTTCTAAATTTTTCTATCAACCTCCTCATCCTGGTGTCCCAACAATGTCATCCTGCTGCCACTCCCAATACTATGTTCGTGGTGCTCCCCAATGCCCCAGGTACTATACTGCTGAAAAAATAGTGACCCCAGTAGACATAATTGGGGTAATTTATCAAACTAGTGTAAAGTTGAACTGTCTTAGTTGCCCATAGCAACCAATCAGATTCCATCTTTCATTTTCCAAAGGAGCTGTCGAATGAGTTCACTATCACCACCTCCTCTGGCAGAAATCTCCATAGATGTAGAAACCTTCTTTCCTCGCCTAGATGTAAAGGATGTCCCTTCATCATGGTCACAGTCCTGGGCATAAATAGATGATGGGAGAAATTTCTCTACTGACCCCTGATATATTTATACATAGTTATTAGATCTCCCCTCAGACATCTTTTTACTAAACTAAATAATCCTAATTTTGATAATCTTTCTGGGTACTGTAGACTTTATAGCAGTCATTTCTTTGTTTTCTATTTAACCACTTCCCGACCACCGATTGACTATAAACTGATTTATCTCTGGATGTTCTGGAACGTCCTTTCAGAGATGGCAGCTGCACGCTAATCGTGCAGCTGCCGAGCGGGGGGCCCACTGTCAGTGACAGCAGGACACCCCAGAGAGAAGGCAGGGACCGTTCCTCAGTTTCCTTGCCTTCTAGATCGCTGTATACACAGCGCTCAACTAGCACTGTGTATACAGATCAGAAAACAATGTGCGCTTCCTGTCCTGGCCCTTTGGTAATGTGCCTGCTGGGGCCGGTTGAGTGCAGGAGCTGCCGGGTCTTCCATACACCTCGATCAGCCCTGCTCTGAGACTGTACATCTCAGTATTATGCTGTACAACCTCTCTGGAGGGTGTATTTCCCCTGTAACTGTAACAGCCCCAGTTACGGAAGAAATCAATAATAAAAATAAAAAAAATAAGTTAAATGTCCTCCAGAGGTCTTGTATGACCTTATGGGGGACGCAAAGTTAAAAAAAAATAAAAAATAAAGTGTTTTATAAAAAAAAAAAAATTACAGCATCATATCACATGATGCTGTAAAAAAATAAAATAAATAAACATTAGCCAAAACACCTCACAAGAAACAATGTTAAATCGATCAAAAAGTCGTATGTACCCCAAAATAGTGGCAATAAAAACATAATCTCATCCCGCAAAAAATGAGCCCCCACACAAGACCATAGCCAGAAAAATTATAAAGATATGGCTCTAAGAAAATTGCAACACAAAAACAAGATTTTTTTTCTAAAACTGCTCTTATTGTGTAAAACGTAAAAAAAAATAACATTAAAAATAGATATATTTGGTATTACCGCATCCGTAACAACTGGATCTACAAAAATATCACATGAACTGCCCCATCAAATGAACAGTGTAAAAGAAAAACAAATAAAAATGAAGCCAAAACAGCTTTTTTTAGTCACCGCACCTCCCAAAAAATATAACATCAATCAAACAAAAAGTCGTATGTAGCCCAAAATGGTTGCAATAAAAACGTCACCTTATCCCGCAAAAAACAAGCCCTCCCACAAGACCATAGACCAGGGATGCTCAACCTGCGGCCCTCCAGCTGTTGTAAAACTACAACTCCCACCATGCCCTTCTGTAGGCTGATAGCTGTAGGCTGTCTGGGAATGATGGGAGTTGTAGTTTTGCAACAGCTGGAGGGCCGCAAGTTGAGCATGCCCGCCATAGACCATAGAAAAATTAAAAAAAAATATGGCTCTCAGAAAATGGCAACACAAAAACATGTTAATGTTATTGTGTAAAACGTAAAAATAAAAAAAATAGACATATTTGATATTGTTGCATCCATAACGACCATATCCACAAAAATATCACATTATCTACCCTATCAAGTGAACGGTGTATAAAAAAAAATATAGAACAGTGACACCAAACAGCTTTTTTCACATCCCAAAAAATGAGATAAAAAGCTACCAGAAAGCCAAATGTACCCTAAAATGGTGCCAATAAAAACTACAGCTTGTCCCGCAAAAAATAAGCCCTCACACAAAAAAAAATAAAAAATTATCTCTCTTAAAAGCCATGACAGAAAATTCCATGTTAGAAAATCCAGATGCCGCTCTTTTCCTTCTGAGCTCTGGTGTATCCCCAAATAACAGTTTACGACCACAATTGTGGTGTTACTGTTAGAGATGAGCGAATTTCTCAAAAATTCTATTCGACTGGTTCGCCGAATTTTCCGAAAAGATTTAATTCGTTCCGAATTTTTTTCATGATGAATCGCGTAAAAAAAAAAAGAAGGTATTTCCTGGCTGCAGAGAGCCTGTATAGTGGTGTAGAACACTTTGCCTTGCAGTAACACGCATAGGGAGTCTGCTGTGGTAGTGAAACAATACTGTGAGTCCGTATGACACGCAGATGACAGGCGTCGCTCTTAGAATCACTGCACACTTCACTTATTTGGGCAGTTACAGGGCCAAAACTGACCAAATAACTCAAGTGTGAACTCAGCCTTACAGGTCGATGTTAGTGCAGCGTCCCACTATGCGTGTGTGGGCACTGCTTAAAAGTACTTTTTGGTCTTAACAATTGCCTTGTACAGTATGGTATAACTTTGTATTTATGTATCTGCAAAATCTCTGTTGACAGGCAGATTAGGTGTAATTTATACATCCCACCACTAGATGGGGATAAAGTTCAGGTCATATACACTCACCTAAAGAATTATTAGGAACACCATACTAATACGGTGTTGGACCCCCTTTTGCCTTCAGAACTGTCTTAATTCTACGTGGCATTGATTCAACAAGGTGCTGATAGCATTCTTTAGAAATGTTGGCCCATATTGATAGGATAGCATCTTGCAGTTGATGGAGATTTGAGGGATGCACATCCAGGGCACGAAGCTCCCGTTCCACCACATCCCAAAGATGCTCTATTGGGTTGAGATCTGGTGACTGTGGGGGCCATTTTAGTACAGTGAACTCATTGTCATGTTCAAGAAACCAATTTGAAATGATTCGAGCTATGTGACATGGTGCATTATCCTGCTGGAAGTAGCCATCAGAGGATGGATACATGTTCTCATTCTGTTTACGCCAAATTCGGACTCTACCATTTGAATGTCTCAACAGAAATCGAGACTCATCAGACCAGGCAACATTTTTCCAGTCTTCGACAGTCCAATTTTGGTGAGCTCGTGCAAATTGTAGCCTCTTTTTCCTATTTGTAGTGGAGATGAGTGGTACCCGGTGGGGTCTTCTGCTGTTGTAGCCCATCCGCCTCAAGGTTGTGCGTGTTGTGGCTTCACAAATGCTTTGCTGCATACCTCGGTTGTAACGAGTGGTTATTTCAGTCAATGTTGCTCTTCTATCAGCTTGAATCAGTCGGCCTATTCTCCTCTGACCTCTAGCATCCACAAGGCATTTTTTCCCACAGGACTGCCGCATACTGGATGCTTTTCCCTTTTCACACCATTCTTTGTAAACCCTAAAAATGATTGTGCGTGAAAATCCCAGTAACTGAGCAGATTGTGAAATACTTAGACCGGCCCGTCTGGCACCAACAACCATGCCACGCTCAAAATTGCTTAAATCACCTTTCTTTCCCATTCTGACATTCAGTTTGGAGTTCAGGAGATTGTCTTGACCAGGACCACACCCTTAAATGCATTGAAACAACTGCCATGTGATTGGTTGACTAGATAATTGCACTAATGAGAAATAGAACAGGTGTTCCTAATAATTCTTTAGGTGAGTGTATATACCTAGGTTAGGCCTAGTGAGGCAGATGAGAGTTGATGATTAGTTCAGTGGGGACAGAGACAGGTCAGTGTGGAGATCAGTAAGTAGACTGTTACTGAGAGAGTGAAAAGGTGCAGATCCAGCACTTCAGCTCTGAGGAAAAGTTTTAGTCCAGCAAGGGACAAAAGGACAGACTTAGGCTACATTCACACGTCAGTATTTTTCCATAATCCGATTTTCTGTCCGTTTTTTGCGGATCCGTTGTTCCTGAAAATGTTTCCGTATGTCATCCATTTTTTGCGGATCCGCAAAAAACGGAAAGATGTCTAAATTTAAGAAGCAAATAAAGTTGTTTGGATTTCTTTGAAAAAAAGTGAAAAGAAGTGAATAAAAAGACAAGATATGATTACCTCAGGTGCCATTTTCTTTGGTTCATCGTGAGGTAAAGAGCTCTGTGTGGAAATTTTGCTGTATAGCCATTTTTCCGTGCATACTCTCCTGCGAAAACATGCCGAAGGATATTTGTGGAGTTCTGTTCCATTGGGTCCTATTTCGCTTATTTGGACAACAACCAGCAATGTTGGAAGAAGAACCGGAGAGGAGGAGGAGGAGACACTGGATTCATCCCATTGTTGCGCAGAGAATTCAGAAGGGACAATTTCATACACTTTATAATGATCTGCGTCAAGACCCCTTCAAGTTTCACAATTTTTGCCGTATGTCCATGGAGTCATTTGATCACCTTTTGTCGTCTCTCCACCCTGACCTTAACTTCATGGACACTAGCATGCGGCGCAGCATCTCTGCCGAACAAAGGCTTATTGTCACGTTGAGGTAAGTTTTTATCGGTAATATGAATATTTTGTGTATTTTAATTGAACTAAACTAATTTTTTTTTTTCCCACAGATTCCTTGCAACTGGAAATTCGTTTGCATCGCTGCACTTTGAATTTTTGCTAGGGATCTCAACTATCTCTGGGATTGTCTGCCATACGTGTTAAGTCATATGGCAGCGACTCAGAGATGCGGTGATGCCCACCCCCAAGGCGGAAGATTGGCTTCGTATCGCCGAGGGTTTTTTCCAATCCGCGCAGTTTCCAAACTGCATTGGGGCACTGGACGGAAAGCACATCCATGTGAAGAAACCGCCTCACTCAGGGTCCCGGTTCTTCAATTACAAACAATATTTTTCAGTAGTGCTGATGGCCTTGGTTGACAGTAACTACAAGTTTGTAATTGTGGATATCGGGGCCTACGGGAGCACTTCGGACAGCCGCATCTTTAGTGTTTCCAGAATGGGTGAACGGCTTCGTGAAAACCAGCTTGCCCTGCCAGAGCCAAGAAGACTACCCGGATCTGTAGGTCCGCCGGCTCCATTTGTGATCGTGGCAGACGAAGGATTCGCATTGTCACATCACCTGATGCGGCCCTTCCCTAGACGCGATCTGGATGACAGGAAGCGCATCTTCAATTATCGATTGACTCGCGCCCGTCGGTATGTGGAGTGCGCTTTTGGAATACTGTCCAGTAAGTGGAGAGTATTCATGTCATCCATACAAATGAATCCGGACAATGCCACCCTGGTGATACAGGCTTGTGTACTGCTGCACAACTTCACCAGGATACATGATGCCTCCGCTGATGCTGATTTTGGTCAAAATGTGCCATCTTCAGTCAATTTTGATCTCAGTCGGACTGGAAGACCGGGAACGGCTGGGCTAGCTGTTCGGGATTTCTATGCCGACTTTTTCAGCAGTCCAGAGGGGGCATTACCGTGGCAATTGGAAGCCATCCGTGGAAGTCGTTGATTTCAGCTTGAATCTGGTTTCCAAATTACTTTCCAAATTTTCAATTTATTAGTTTAGTTAGATCCCCTGTTGTTAGTTTAGTTTAGGGACTCGCAAGATAAAGAGGACCCTTGACGTGGGCTTGCGAGCTGAGGTATTTAATATTTTACAAATGACTATCATTTTCTCAAAATTAGGTGATAGTGTTATAATTTTTGGTGTTTTTTTTTTGCTATTAAATACCTTCAAATACCTCAAAATAACATTAGTCAAAAAATGATCAAAATGTAATTTTGAATTGTGTTTTTGAAACCCCATTTTCTTTATTTTTGCAACCAATAAAAATGTTAAAAAAATGTGTTTGCAGTTAATTTTTAGAACTATATGTTATTAACGTTAATTCTATAAATAAAAATTAATAGACATATTTAAATGAAAAATGTCATTTATTTTGGCAAACAAATTTTTAGGAAAGGAAAAAATTAAAGGTCAAAAAGATCCCTTGTAAAAGGGCCAGGGTTTGAACTTGGGAGACGAGTTGCCTGAGAAGACCTGGGGTGTCCAGCCTCGAATTGAAAACTCGACAGGGATGAGCTGTCTCCGTGATGGAATCGAGATGGGGGTGGATTCTGTGCAAAAGTTGGAGCAAATGGCCTCCAATTAAGCATTACATCTCGGTCACGCTCTAAATTGTGCACCGTTTCGATTGGTTCTTGTGGACCTGCAAATAGGTCCATCAACAGTGCCACAGCAGATAGACACCGAGCTTTTCGTTCCTCGGGTATTTTTTTTAGTAAGGGCACAAGACTTTTAACCATCGTTTCATCCGCACTCTCACCACGATTCTGGTTTAAATAGTCCATAACCCTTGCTTCAACAATGGCTCGAGTATCTAAACCAGAATCGTGGGGAGGGGGACCCCTACGTCTACCCGAGGAACGAGGCTGGGAGCTTATCTGCTGTGGCACTGTTTGAATTTCCGGGACATCCTCCACGACTGTTTCTATTGGGGGAGTTTCATCCGTGGATGGAGGGGCAGATGGGTTTTCTTGTGATGCTGGCCCAGATGGTGCTTGGTCAACCTCCGGAGCACTGCTGAGGTTATCAACGGTCCTGTAAAATATTTTCAGAAGTATTATTAAAAAGTTAATTAATCTAGAAAAACAAAAAAGTTTAAATGATTATTATTTGACAGACATGCATATCTGGGAAACGTCAAGCAATTTCCGACCTACATTTCCCATCATTTCCGAACAGCATACAGAAATCCTCTTAATAGGAGCATTGTGGGAGTTGCTAGTTGCCAACAGTTTTATGCATGACGCAGGGTCACTATCCAAGCTATTGGATATGAAAAAACCATAGGCCCACTGCTGACGAGAATAACTGATTCTGTCTGGATAGATTGACTATCTAGTTCAACTAAACCCACAGGATTCCTCACTCAATGAGTGTTGTCCAACTAAAACTCCCACGTTGGCCTACTGTAAGCTGATAGCTGTATGCTGTTTGTGCATGCTGGTAGTTGTAGTTTGGCAACAGCGGGAGGGCCGCAGGTTGAGCATGCCTGTTATTTTGTAACATAGAGGCTTTCTCATGGTGATGTGGACGTTTCAAGATAAAAAATACCTTTGGATAGGTGAAAATTCTGATCAAATGGTATATTAATAGGGACTCCTGACTTTACAATGGAAGGCAATGGGAAATGGATCCGTTTACAATTGCACCATATTGTGTAACAGCAAAAGGATCCGTTCACATTTACTTACATTGTACCTCAGGACGGATCCCTTTGGTTCGCCACCTCCTGGAGCACACCTAAATTCGTAATACATCATTTAGGCCTCTTTCACACTTGCGTTGTCCGGATACGGCGTGTACTCCACTTGCCGGAATTACACTCCGGATCCGGAAAAACGCAAGTGTACTCAAAGCATTTGAAGACGGAACCTTACAGTCCGTGCGGCTCCCGGTGCGCTCCAGAATGACGTCAGGGCGCCCCGTGCGCATGGATGACGTGATCCATGTTATCATATGATCCATGCGCTTGGGGTGCCCTGACGTCACTCTGGAGCGCCCGGGGAGACGCACGGACGGTAAGTACACTGCTCCCCTGCTCCCCGCTACACTTTACCATGGCTGCCAGGACTTTAGCGTCCCGGCAGCCATGGTAACCACTTTGAAAAAGCGAAATGTCGGATGCGGCAATGCGCCGAAATGACGTTTAGCTTAATGGCCGGATACGGATCAATGCCTTTCAATGGGCATTAATTCAGGATCCGGCCTTGCGGCAAGTGTTCCGGTTTTTTGGCCGGAGCAAAAAGCGCAGCATGTTTAGTAAAAGAGGCATGATGCCGGTCAAATTTAGGCATTTTAAATGGATCCATATCCAATCTGAATGCATTGGTCCTTATCTGGTCATTTTTGGGCCGCTTGCGAGAGCCTGAAAACTGAATTCACAGGTCGACCGAGAAACGCCAGTCTGCCAAGAACCAAACTATACTCATCAAGATGACATTTAAATATAATATTATTAAAACATTACTTACGGTCTTGTTTCCATTATAGGCCGTAGAAATTGCAAATTTTCCGTATATAGGTAAGGCTTTTTTGCCAAAGAACCATCCCCACTTTTATGCCGCAGGTTCAATTCCCTCTTAAACTGGTCACGGCAAGAGTACCAGCGGTTTTTTATTTTGCTGACTAGGATAAAAAAAGAAAAAAGAATAAACTGACATATATTTTAAAATTGCAATCATAAAAAAAAACCACATATCTGAGATTTACACACTATCCAAACACTAATCTACTCAATTTAAAGTTTTAGCTGTAAGGCTGGCATGCAGTACCTCAGGCCCTCATGCTGTTTCCAAACTACAACTCCCATCATTTCTGCACAGGCTACAGCTATCAGCCTATAGCATGGCATGTTAGGTGTTGTAGATTGTCCGAAGCAGGATGGCCACAGCTTGAGCAGCCATGCTATAAGGAGTTAACATGTATGCAAGGCCCTAAAAAAAAAAGTAGCCATATGCAGCTGTATTAATAATGCCTTGCTCTGCCCAGGTTTGCAAAGCAAAAATCTGGGACTGGGGGTTCAAATGTTTGCAAACCAGCTCCAAAAGCATGCATATGCAGATGTATATGAATGCCTTGCTATGCACAGGTTTGCAAAGTAAAAATCTTAGACGGTGGGGTTCAAATGTTTGCAAACCAGCTCCAAAAGCATGCATATGCAGATGTATATGAATGCCTTGCTATGCACAGGTTTGCAAAGTAAAAATCTTAGACGGTGGGGTTCAAATGTTTGCAAACCAGCTCCAAAGTTAAAATCTTTGACCTAAGGATTTTTAAAGTTTGCCAAGCAAAAAAAACTGGATAGTTATTCTATATGGAATGCATGGTCAGCCTGCTGCTCTCCAAATGCTGAAAAACTACTACTCTAGACAGCACGGCAAAGGAGGAGTAGTAGTTAGGAGAGCCATAAATTACACCTTCCTGAGTACATGCATTTCATACAAGAAATCTGACCAGACATATAAACATATATAAATTACTCACTGATGATTTGACGCTTCTTGGCATCTGCTTTCGCAAATTCTGCCCCATTAAGTTCCGTGGCAATTTCCTCCCAGGACCTATCTTTCTGCACGCGGTCATGGTATGCCTCCAGCCGTGTATCCCATAGATTGGGACGCTCTTCAATCAAAGTGATCAAACGCTCAACATCGTACAGTGGCATCTTGACAACTTGCCAACTTCTCCAGTCTGATTACCACAAATCTGGATCCAGCTCTGCCAAGCCCTTCCCCTTTGTTTTCTGTGGGCAGGATTTAATTTCCAGGAACGGATTCCGTTTAAAACGGATGACATACGGAATGACATCCGAATGTCATCCGTTTTTTGCGGATACATTGACTTTGTATTGTACCAGGATCCGATTTTTCAGGACAAGAATAGGACATGTTTTATATTTAAACGGACATGCGGAACGGAACAACGGAAACGGACAGCACACATTGTGCTGTCCGATTTTTTCCCGGACCCATTGAAAATGAATGGGTCCAGATCTGGTCCTGATCTGTTCCTGAAAAAACGGAACAGATCAGGAAAGTAAAAACGGACGTGTGAATGGACCCTTATATACATCCTAAGGATAAAAGCCGTAAACCAGGCATAAAGGACCTTTGGGATAATCAGGTGAAGGATACCATAGCCTCCGGCAACCTCACCAAAATTGCACTATTAAAGATAACCCACTGCTCTCAAAACTAGAAACCTGAAAAGCCTAGAAACAGTGGATTTGCAGAATCAACTCTGTACCATCAAGAAACTGCATTTTTGTACTGCTGCAACCATAAACATCTAAAGTAAAAGTTGTGAGTTGCAGACATCCCAACCTGCAAAAACTCATTTCAGGGAGGTGCACTTCTCATTTCAGGGAGGTTTTCGTTTTTTTTCTTTAACAAACTTTTTATTACATTTTCCAAACATATGCAGTATCTGCACACTTTGCTCTATTGTGTGGAGGACTGGGCTCATTACTCTGCCCCAAATTATCATATTTATGTATATAATTAAAGGGGTTCTGTCAACCACCTATAAGCCCTGTGAGCTAAACATATGCTCATGTCCAGGGTAGCATTCTGATTTCTAAGGTGGCCTTATAAAAGCTATTTGTGGCTTTATTCTGCGGAAAAACAGGTTTTACTAACCTGTCAGTCATTGAATTAAGGTGCCCAAGCAGGGGAGGTCTGTGGATGCATGGTGCCCGGCCGCACGCATCGTCGTTCGTGCCCAGCGCCGCCTTCTACTCCTCAGTGCCGCCTCTCCCTCCCTCCCTCCCCCTCCTCCCGCTTTGAGATCCCGCGCGTGCGCACAGGCTCAGCCTGATGCGCCGTTGCGGACTGCTGGCATCGGCTTCTTCTTGTATTGTGCGCACGGGCCGAGAAGGGGACACTGCTACAGGTTGCCGGAAAGGTTTACTGCGAGTAAACTAGAGATGGGAAGTTCGGATCTTTCACATGAATCGGTTCATTTGAATCAGTTCATTCAAATGAACCGATTCATGAATCGAATCTTCAGTTCATTCGCTGAGCTGACAAGAAGCAAGTGAACCGAAGCTTAGGTTGCGCAATGCGCATGCGCGGATGCTTCGATTCACTTGCTGACTCGCTGAGTCGACTCTTGGTCTGAGTCAGGAAGTTTATTCTTTAAAACCCTGTGTGTAATTATCTACCGCACTGTAGGAAAAAAAACAAGCATCCAGGGGGGGGTGAATTTAACACTGGGGTAAATAATATAATTAAAATGGAGGGTTAAATGTGTAAATGTATTTAAAAAAAATACATCTCTCTCAATAGTTATATAGCTACTGAATGAGACAGAAGGAGGGATGCCTTTAACATATATATCTCCTTGAGAAGCCAATTTGACCCTAAAGGGTTAATTCAACCTGTAATCTAAACTCTGTGTCCTGTCACTTCTCTTATCTCTCTGCTCTGCTATCAGTAAACCTTTCCGGGATATATTGTTTCACATGTGGGTGTCAGGGAGCCACTATCTAATAGCGGGAGACTCCCTGAACGTCCGGGAGACTTGAGATCCCTTGAGTTGCATTTCACCACTGTCTACCTCATTATTACCACTTATGGTTGTACCACCATTAACGGTACTGGCAGCACGACAAAAACCATCAAGGGACTCAGCCGCAACAAGCACCCTAAGCACCCCTAACATCAAGGGCACCTCAACCACCATCTTGGCTGATGCTTCCCTACACAGAGCGTGCCCTGGAGGATTTCGTGCTGTCCACCTCAACACTGTGCTGCCAGCCCAGGGAGGCTTTCTGCTAACCGTGAGTAAACTGATGAACTGTGTGTTATATTATTTGGCCCCTCATCGGTCCACCGTGCACCTCACGTGTTGCCCCTGCGACTGGCTGGCTGCATTAGCGTCAAGAAGAAGCGCACTCGTTTTACACCGTCGTCAGTTGATTCCACATAGATGTCTACAGAACCTGTTCTATTAAACGCTTATACATGTAGAGCCCCCCGATAGAGTGGAGAGGGTGTCAGCAGTAAGTTTGTGTTGATGTCACTGATTATTTTGCCCTACCTCTGATCCTTCAGAACAATAACCCCAAAAAAACAGATCCTGTCTGTTGAGCATCTACCTTCACTCAGTCAGCATTTGGTCAGTAATCCATCAGTATTGCTAAAGCCCAAAAAAAAAACAGAAACAGGAGTGGATCCAAAACAGAGATGACACGTGAATGGAATTTTTGCACGTCTTCTGTGTTTTGTACCCACTCCTGCTTTAGGCTACCAAATCATAAGCCTATTCTGATGCAAAATAGGGACCAGGTCATACCGGCCTTACAGCTTCTACATAGACAGGATTTGTTGTGCGTCTTTTTTTTTCTTCCTTCTGACAGATCAGAAGAAGGGTCAAATAAATGATGATGTCAACCAGGCCAAAAAAGCTAAATAGTGGCCCAGTCATGGAGTGGGGAGGGTGGGAACAGCATGAGAAGTCCACCTAGAGGCCAAGTGACATAGTGGTGCAGCAGCATGAGGAGACCACAGAGTAGTGATGTTGCAGAAGCATGAGGAGACCACAGAGTGGTGATATGGCAGCAGCACGAGGAGACCACAGAGTGGTGATATGGCAGCAGCATGAGGAGACGACAGAGTGGTAAAGTGGCAGCAGCATGAGGAGACCACAGAGTGGCAAGGTGACATAGTGTGGAGATGGCAGCAGCATGAGTAGGCCACAGAGTGGCACAATGGCAGTGTGTGGAGTAGGCGGCAGCAGCAGCATGAGGAGACCAAAGAGTGGCCCAGAGACAGAGTTGTGAGTTGGCAGCAGCATGAGGAGACCACAGAATGGCAAGGTAACATTGTGTAGAGGTGGCATCAGCATGAGGAAAACAGAGTGGTGATGTGGTAGCAGCATGAGGAGACCACAGAGTGGCACAATGGTAGAGTGTGGAGGTGGCAGCAGCAGCATCAGGAGACCACAAAGTGGTGATTCGGCAGCAGCATGAGGTCAGACCTGCGAGAGGATGTACGATGGCCAGATAGGCAGCGGCCAAATGACTACATAGAATGTCTCTATAGTAGTTCAGTTCTCTACTTTCTCTCAGCGGGTGTAAAAAAGGCCGCCATTTTGGACCGTTAGCGAGGGTCCAACAAGGTGAAGAGCCAGAAGTCATCCCTCTTCCGAATGGTGACAATTCGGCTGTCACTACCCAAGCAAGTGAGCATGCAGCGGGCCATTTGCGCAAGTGACTCAGAGGGACTCCCTGCCTCCATCTCCACTGTATACTGCCATGGTGTGCCTGGGTCATCTGCCTCGTCTTCCTCATCTCCCTCTTGCTCCTCCGGCTGCTCCTCCTCTCCTGTCACCTGTTTAGAAAAGCCACCCATTTCGCTACACATTGCTTGTGCTCCAATGTCCTTCTCCTCCTCCTTCTCCAGTTCAGCCCCTACAGAGCTCATGTGGCCGTGAGATGTAGACGCCACGTCTCCAGTCCCCTGACCAGCCAGATTTACCAGCATCTGTTCCAGGATATGAAGCAGTGGAATGATGTTGTTCATTCCGTAGTCCTGGCGACTGACAAATAATGTGGCATCCTCAAAGGGCCTGAGCAAATGGCAGGTGTCACGCATGAGCTGCCACTGGCTAACATCGAAGTTACACAGGGGAGTACTCCTGTCCAATTGGATCATCAAGAAATTGTTTATGGCCTTTCTCTGTTCGTATAGTCGGTCCAACATATGGAGGGTGGAATTCCAATGGGTTGAAACGTCACATATCAGCCTATATTGGGGGATGCCGTTTTGCCGCTGCAGCTCAAGAAGGGTGTGTTTGGCAGTGTACGAGTGGCTAAAGTGCATGCAAAGTTTCCTGGCCATTTTTAGGATGTTTTGCAGAGTGGTGGAAGACTTCAGGAACCGCTTGACAACCAGATTGAACACCTGCGCCATGCAGGTCACATGGCTCATCCCTCCTTGACATAGCGCTGACACCATGTTCTTCCCGTTGTCCGTCACCATGGTTCCGAGTTTGAGTTGTTGCGGAGAAAGCCAGGATTCGATTTAAAGGACGCAGAGCAGTTCCTCCCCTGTGTGACTCCGTTTGCCCAGGCAAACGAGGTGTAGAACAGCGTGACACCTTCGTGCCCAGCACATTGTGGTATGCTGGAGGAGCACTGTGAATTGTCACTGCAGTGGAGGCTGAGGACACGGTGGTGGATGAGGAGGCAGAGGCGGACATTGTCGCAGGAGCAATGGTGTGAGAACCTGCAGGCGGAAGCGGTGTCATCTGGCCAAGTTGCTGGTGTGGCTGAGCAGGAACCACATTTATCCAGTGGGCAGACATGCTCAAGGACTGGCCCACCTTCTGTTCTACATATTTGTGCAGGGCTGGTACTGCCTTTTTGGAAAAGAAATGACGGCTTGGGACTTTCCACTTCGGCTCGGCACAAGCCATCACTTTCTCTAAAAGGTGCAGAATCCACCACTTGGAAAGGGAGGGACTGCAGTATCAGCAACTTGGCCAGGAGCATGTTCAGCTTCTGCGCCATAGGATGACCACGCGCGTATTGCTGTCTCTCCGCTTCGGTGATCGACTGCTGACGAAATGAGTGACGAGTAGAGATGGCCCGAACTATCCGACGGCGAACAGTTCCCGGCGAACATAGCTTGTTCGCGTTCGCCTCTGCCGGGCGAACACATGCGATGTTCGGTCCGCCCCCTATACATCATCATTGAGCAAACTTTGACCCTGTACCTCACAGTCAGCAGACACATTCCAGCCAATCAGCAGCATACCCTCCCTCCCAGACCCTCCCACCTCCTGCACAGCATCCATTTTAGATTCATTCTGAAGCTGCAGTCTTAGTGAGAGGAGGGAGACTGTAACTGCTGCTGATTTAATTGGGAAATCGATAGCTAGGCTAGTGAATTCAGTGTCCACTCCAGTCCTGAAAGACTCATCTGATCTCTGCTGTAAGGACAGCGTCCTGACAGCACCCCAAAAAGCCCTTTTTAGGGCTGCAACATTAGTCTGCTTTTTTTTTTTCCTTTATATACATATTGCAGTTGCCTGGCCTGCCTGTGTGTGAGGAGCTGCAGGCCCACAGACTGTAGTGTGCCCACTGCCAGTGCTCACCCCTGTCATTCCGTGTGGCACAGGACTTTGCTTAAAAAAAGGCACTTAATTTTTACACTTTAATCTAAGGTTAGTTGCCTGCCAGTGTGTGTCAGGCTGACTTCCACTGACTGTAGTGTGCCCACTGCCAGTGCCCACCACTCATACCGGCTGGCACAGGACTTTGCATAAAAAAGGCATTTAATTTTTACACTTTAGTGTAATTTCAGCTGCTTGCCTGCTGCTAGTGTGTGTCAGGCCGACTTCAACTGACTGTAGTGTGCCCACTGCCAGTGCCCACCCCTGTCATCCCGTGTGGCACAGGACTTTGCTTAAAAAAAAGGCACTTCATTTTTACACTTTAATCTAAGGTTAGTTGCCTGCCAGTGTGTGTCAGGCCGACTTCAACTGACTGTAGTGTGCCCACTGCCAGTGCCCACCCCTGTCATCCCGAGTGGCACAGGACTTTGCTTAAAAAATAGGCACTTAATTTTTACACTTTAATCTAAGGTTAGTTGCCTGCCAGTGTGTGTCAGGCTGACTTCCACTGACTGTAGTGTGCCCACTGCCAGTGCCCACCACTCATACCGGCTGGCACAGGACTTTGCTTAAAAAAGGCATTTAATTTTTACACTTTAATGTAATTTCAGCTGCTTGCCTGCTGCTAGTGTGTGTCAGGCCGACTTCAACTGACTGTAGTGTGCCCACTGCCAGTGCCCACCCCTGTCATACCGAGTGGCACAGGACTTTGCTTAAAAAATAGGCACTTAATTTTTACACTTTAATCTAAGGTTAGTTGCCTGCCAGTGTGTGTCAGGCTGACTTCCACTGACTGTAGTGTGCCCACTGCCAGTGCCCACCACTCATACCGGCTGGCACAGGACTTTGCTTAAAAAAGGCATTTAATTTTTACACTTTAATGTAATTTCAGCTGCTTGCCTGCTGCTAGTGTGTGTCAGGCCGACTTCAACTGACTGTAGTGTGCCCACTGCCAGTGCCCACCCCTGTCATACCGAGTGGCACAGGACTTTGCTTAAAAAATAGGCACTTAATTTTTACACTTTAATCTAAGGTTAGTTGCCTGCCAGTGTGTGTCAGGCTGACTTCCACTGACTGTAGTGTGCCCACTGCCAGTGCCCACCACTCATACCGGCTGGCACAGGACTTTGCATAAAAAAGGCATTTAATTTTTACACTTTAGTGTAATTTCAGCTGCTTGCCTGCTGCTAGTGTGTGTCAGGCCGACTTCAACTGACTGTAGTGTGCCCACTGCCAGTGCCCACCCCTGTCATACCGAGTGGCACAGGACTTTGCTTAAAAAATAGGCACTTAATTTTTACACTTTAATCTAAGGTTAGTTGCCTGCCAGTGTGTGTCAGGCTGACTTCCACTGACTGTAGTGTGCCCACTGCCAGTGCCCACCACTCATACCGGCTGGCACAGGACTTTGCTTAAAAAAGGCATTTAATTTTTACACTTTAATGTAATTTCAGCTGCTTGCCTGCTGCTAGTGTGTGTCAGGCCGACTTCAACTGACTGTAGTGTGCCCACTGCCAGTGCCCACCCCTGTCATACCGAGTGGCACAGGACTTTGCTTAAAAAATAGGCACTTAATTTTTACACTTTAATCTAAGGTTAGTTGCCTGCCAGTGTGTGTCAGGCTGACTTCCACTGACTGTAGTGTGCCCACTGCCAGTGCCCACCACTCATACCGGCTGGCACAGGACTTTGCATAAAAAAGGCATTTAATTTTTACACTTTAGTGTAATTTCAGCTGCTTGCCTGCTGCTAGTGTGTGTCAGGCCGACTTCAACTGACTGTAGTGTGCCCACTGCCAGTGCCAACCACTGATACCGGGTGGCACAGTAGCTTGCCGATAAATAAGGCATTTAATTTTTAGACAGTAGTCTAAATTCAGTTGCTTGCCTGCTGCCAGTGTGTGTCAGGCCCGCTTCCACTGACTGTAGTGTGCCCACTGCCAGTGCCAACCACTGATACCGGGTGGCACAGTAGCTTGCCGATAAATAAGGCATTTAATTTTTAGACAGTAGTCTAAATTCAGTTGCTTGCCTGCTGCCAGTGTGTGTCAGGCCCTCTTCCACTGACTGTAGTGTGCCCACTGCCAGTGCCAACCACTGATACCGGGTGGCACAGTAGCTTGCCGATAAATAAGGCATTTAATTTTTACACTTTAGTGTAATTTCAGTTGCTTGCCTGCTGCCAGTGTGTGTCAGGCCCGCTTCCACTGACTGTAGTGTGCCCACTGCCAGTGCCAACCACTGATACCGGGTGGCACAGTAGCTTGCCGATAAATAAGGCATTTAATTTTTAGACAGTAGTCTAAATTCAGTTGCTTGCCTGCTGCCAGTCAGTGTGTCAGGCCCTCTTCCACTGACTGTAGTGTGCCCACTGCCAGTGCCAACCACTCATACCGGGTGGCACAGTAGCTTGCCGATAAATAAGGCATTTAATTTTTACACTTTAGTGTAATTTCAGTTGCTTGCCTGCTGCCAGTGTGTGTCAGGCCCGCTTCTACTGACTGTAGTGTGCCCACTGCCAGTGCCAACCACTGATACCGGGTGGCACAGTAGCTTGCCGATAAATAAGGCATTTAATTTTTACACTTTAGTGTAATTTCAGTTGCTTGCCTGCTGCCAGTGTGTGTCAGGCCTGCTTCCACTGACTGTAGTGTGCCCACTGCCAGTGCCAACCACTGATACCGGGTGGCACAGTAGCTTGCCGATAAATAAGGCATTTAATTTTTAGACAGTAGTCTAAATTCAGTTGCTTGCCTGCTGCCAGTCAGTGTGTCAGGCCCTCTTCCACTGACTGTAGTGTGCCCACTGCCAGTGCCAACCACTCATACCGGGTGGCACAGTAGCTTGCCGATAAATAAGGCATTTAATTTTTACACTTTAGTGTAATTTCAGTTGCTTGCCTGCTGCCAGTGTGTGTCAGGCCCGCTTCTACTGACTGTAGTGTGCCCACTGCCAGTGCCAACCACTCATACCGGGTGGCACAGTAGCTTGCCGATAAATAAGGCATTTAATTTTTACACTTTAGTGTAATTTCAGTTGCTTGCCTGCTGCCAGTGTGTGTCAGGCCCGCTTCTACTGACTGTAGTGTGCCCACTGCCAGTGCCAACCACTGATACCGGGTGGCACAGTAGCTTGCCGATAAATAAGGCATTTAATTTTTAGACAGTAGTCTAAATTCAGTTGCTTGCCTGCTGCCAGTGTGTGTCAGGCCCGCTTCCACTGACTGTAGTGTGCCCACTGCCAGTGCCAACCACTGATACCGGGTGGCACAGTAGCTTGTCGATAAATAAGGCATTTAATTTTTACACTTTAGTGTAATTTCAGTTGCTTGCCTGCTGCCAGTGTGTGTCAGGCCCGCTTCCACTGACTGTAGTGTGCCCACTGCCAGTGCCAACCACTGATACCGGGTGGCACAGTAGCTTGCCGATAAATAAGGCATTTAATTTTTAGACAGTAGTCTAAATTCAGTTGCTTGCCTGCTGCCAGTGTGTGTCAGGCCCTCTTCCACTGACTGTAGTGTGCCCACTGCCAGTGCCAACCATTCATACCGGGTGGCACAGTAGCTTGCCGATAAATAAGGCATTTAATTTTTACACTTTAGTGTAATTTCAGTTGCTTGCCTGCTGCCAGTGTGTGTCAGGCCCTCTTCCACTGACTGTAGTGTGCCCACTGCCAGTGCCAACCACTGATACCGGGTGGCACAGTAGCTTGCCGATAAATAAGGCATTTAATTTTTAGACAGTAGTCTAAATTCAGTTGCTTGCCTGCTGCCAGTGTGTGTCAGGCCCACTTCCACAGACTGTAGTGTGCCCACTGCCAGTGCCAACCACTCATACCGGGTGGCACAGTACCTAGCACGCGTAGTACCACTTATCTAAAAAAAAAATGACAGGCAGAGGCAGGCCACCCCGCAGGGGCCGTCGTGGTCGTGGTGCTGTGATTTCCACTGTCCCTGGAATAATGCCCAGTTTTCAGAGGCCACGTACCCTGAACCCGAAAAATTCAGAGGACGTAGTTGACTGGCTTAGACAGGACACCCAATCTTCAACAGCTTCCGCTAAGAACCTTGACGCACCATCCTCCTCCAACTCAGCTTCGGTCACCTGCTCTCAAGTTACCACGCACCCGCCCGTCGCCACTACCACCACAGCCACCACAGCCGCTTCACTTGATCCGTCAGAGGAGTTATTTACACATCAGTTGGATGCAATTAGTGATGCGCAACCATTATTGCCAGATGATGTAGATTACGGGGATATGTCTCAGTCAGGCAGGATTACACACATGGACGTACAGTGTGATGATGATGATGTTGTACCCGCTGCTGCTTCCTTTGCTGAGGTGTCAGATACAAGTGAAGCGGTTGATGATGACGATGTGTCCACGGATGCCACGTGGGTGCCTGCTCGAAGAGAAGAAGAGGGGGAAAGTTCTGAAGGGGAGACAGAGAGAATGAGGAGACGAGTTGGAAGCAGGGGGAGGTCGTCGCAAGGAGTTAGTGGCACAGTCAGACAGCATGTATCGGCACCTGGGGTCAGCCAGACAGCACGCCAGTCAACGCATGCTGTTGCCACCACTAGAATGCCGTCATTGCAAAGCTCAGCAGTGTGGCATTTTTTTTGTGTGTCTGCCTCTGATAAAAGCAATGCCATTTGCAACCTGTGCCAAAAGAAACTGAGTCGTGGGAAGTCCAACACCCACCTTGGTACAACTGCTTTGCGAAGGCACATGATCTCACATCACAAACGCCTATGGGATCAACACATGAGTACAAGCAGCACACAAACTCAAAGCCACCATGCTCCTCCTGGTCCTGCATCTTCAGCCACGTCAACCACTGCTGTCCTCCCTGCCCCCTCTCAACCACCCGCCACTCCATCTCTCACCTTCAGCAGTTCCTGCTCATCTGCCCACAGTCAGGTGTCTGTCAAGGACATGTTTGAGCATAAGAAGCCAATGTCACAAAGTCACCCCCTTGCCCGGCGACTGACAGCTGGCTTGACGGAACTCTTAGCCCGCCAGCTTTTACCATACCAGCTGGTAGAGTCTGAGGCCTTCAAAAAATTTGTCGCTATTGGGACACCACAGTGGAAGGTACCCGGACGAAATTTTTTTTCAAAAAAGGCAATCCCAAACCTCTACCATGTCATTGAAAAGGAAGTCATGGCATCTCTGGCATACAGTGTTGGGGCAAGGGTCCATCTGACCACTGATACCTGGTCTGCAAAGCACGGTCAGGGCAGGTATATCACGTATACTGCGCATTGGGTCAACCTGCTGACGGCTGACAAGCATGGAATGCGTGGCTCTGCAGCGGAGTTGGTGACACCACCACGACTTGCAGGCAGACCTACTGCCACCTCCTCTACTCCTACTCCATCCTCTTTAATTTCCTCCTCGGCTGAGTCCTCTTCTGCTGCGGCGTCTGGCTGCACATCAACTGATTCCCCCCAGCTCCCCAGGGGCTATTCCACATCCCGGATACGACAGTGTAACGCTATCTTGGGGTTGACTTGCCTGAAAGCAGAGAGCCACACAGGACCAGCACTCCTGTCCGCCCTGAACGCACAGGTGGATCAGTGGCTGACCCCGCACCAACTGGAGATCGGCAAAGTGGTGTGTGACAATGGAAGCAATCTGTTGGCGGCATTAAATTTGGGCAAGTTGTCACATGTGCCGTGCATGGCACATGTGTTGAATCTCATCGTACAACGTTTTGTGTCTAAGTACCCAGGCTTACAGGACGTCCTCAAGCAGGCCAGGAAGGTGTGTGGCCATTTCAGGCGTTCCTACACGGCCATGGCGCACTTTTCCGATATTCAGCGGCGAAACAACATGCCAGTGAGGCGCTTGATATGCGACAGCCCGACACGTTGGAATTCAACACTCCTAATGTTCGACCGCCTGCTCCAACAAGAAAAAGCCGTCAACGAGTATTTGTATGACCGGGGTGCTAGGACAGCCTCTGCGGAGCTGGGAATCTTTTTGCCACGTTACTGGACACTCATGCGCAATGCCTGTAGGCTTATGCGTCCTTTTGAGGAGGTGACAAACCTAGTCAGTCGCACCGAAGCCACCATCAGCGACCTCATCCCATTTGTTTTCTTCCTGGAGCGTGCCCTGCGAAGAGTTCTGGATCAGGCTGTAGATGAGCGTGAAGAGGAAGAGGAAGAGTTGTGGTCACCATCACCACCAGAAACAGCCTTGTCATCATCGCTTGCCGGACCTGCAGCAACGCTGGAAGAGGAGTATGAGGAAGAGGAGTCAGAGGAGGAATGTGGCGGCTTTGAGGAGGAGGAAGACCAACCACAGCAGGCACCCCAGGGTGCTCGTTGTTGTCACCTATCTGGGACCCATGGTGTTGTACGTGGCTGGGGGGAAGAACAGACCGTCAATGACATCAGTGAGGACGAGGAACGGGAAATGAGAAGCTCTGCATCCAACCTTGTTCAAATGGGGTCTTTCATGCTGTCATGTCTGTTGAGGGACCCACGTATAAAAAGGATAAAGGAGAACGATCTGTACTGGGTGACCACGCTACTAGACCCCCGGTATAAGCAGAAAGTGGCAGAAATGTTACAAAATTACCGAAAGTCGGAAAGGATGCAGCAGTTCAAAACCAAACTAAAAAATATGCTTTACACAGCTTATAAGGGAGATGTCACAGCACAACGGGAATCTAACAGGGGAAGAGGTGAGTGTAATCCTCCTCCTACCACGGCGGCAAGGACTGGACGATTTACAGATGAGTTGTTGATGGAGGACATGCGGAGCTTTTTCAGTCCTACTCATCGCCACAGCCCTTCGGGATCCAGCCTTAGAGAACGACTCGACCGACAGGTAGCAGACTACCTCGCCTTAACAGCAGATATCGACACTCTGAGGAGCAATGAACCCCTTCACTACTGGGTGTGCAGGCTTGACCTGTGGCCTGAGCTATCCCAGTTTGCGATAGAACTTCTGGCCTGCCCTGCTTCAAGTGTCCTGTCAGAAAGGAGCTTCAGTGCAGCAGGAGGCATTGTCACTGACAAGAGAAGTCGCCTCGGTCAAAAAAGTGTTGATTACCTCACCTTCATAAAGATGAATGAGGCATGGATCCCGAAGGGACTGACAGTGGGGGATACGTTTGACTAACAAAAGGCCTGATTACATGCCTTGGCCTCAAAATGGTCCCCACGCTGCTGTATTTAATGTCTGCATACCGGATGACTTTCGTGAATTCTCCACCACCAACTAGGGTTCAAGCCGTAATGTTTTAGTCACTTTTCTGCCTGGAAAACATAAATTTTTCCGGCCGCTGCTACAATAGCGTCTGCAACAGTGCCATTATTTTTCAGGCATGTGTACATGCCTAATTTTTCTGTCCTATGGTGCAGCACTGTGGCTGCAAAAACAAACCAAAAAAAAAAGGCACATACAAGTGTCAATTCCCCTTCGTGATCGTTACCTTGTTGTGGTGAAGGGGCTTGCGTATCACAATGAAGCAATCATCATCACCTCTATAAAAGTGTGTTGGCAATGTTGCCACACCCCAGATGATAAGGCCGTTGCTTCATTATGGTCAGACCAAAAGCGATCGGGTGGCCACGCTACTAGACCCCCGGTATAAGCAGAAAGTGGCAGAAATGTTACCAAATTACCAAAAGTCGGAAAGGATGCAGCAGTTCAAAACCAAACTAAAAAATATGCTTTACACAGCTTATAAGGGGGATGTCAATGGGGGATTCGACAATGGTTAATCAATTCGACCGGATAGGGTCCGTAACAGGGATTAAACTGATAGCAATAGTACTAGTTAAGACACCACTCATATAGGGTGTCACAGCACATTGCTCTGTGCACGCGCAGTGCCCCAATTTGGGAGTAAGAGGACCGACCAAGCTGCTTTTTCCATCTCCCGGTTCCTGAAATCAATTCAGTTTAGTGTATGAGAGTTTGGTCTGTCACTGTGAAGGCAGTCGAAGGTACCCGGCCTAAATTTTTTTTCATAAAAGGCAATTCCTGATATGGGACGTAACAGGGATTAAACTGATGAGAATAATACTACAGAAAATACCACTCATATCGGTGGAGGGAGCCAGCGTTTTTTTAACCATCTCCCCGTTCAAAAAATCTATTTAATAAATGGCCCCCAGATTGGGGATGTTAGAGGGATTAAACTGATGAGAATAGTACTACAGAAAATACCACTCATATCGGGTGTGACAGTAAATTGCACGGCGCAGATGCAGTCACCGTGGTTTAAAACAGAGTGGAGGGAGCCAGCGTTTTTTTAACCATCTCCCCGTTCGAAAAATCTATTCAATAAATGGCACCCAGATTGGGGACGTTAGAGGGATTAAACTGATGAGAATAGTACTACAGAAAATACCACTCATATCGGGTGTGACAGTAAATTGCACGGCGCAGACGCAGTCACCGTGGTTTAAAACAGAGTGGAGGGAGCCAGGTTTTTTTTAACCATCTCCCCGTTCGAAAAATCTATTCAATAAATGGCACCCAGATTGGGGACGTTAGAGGGATTAAACTGATGAGAATAGTACTACAGAAAATACCACTCATATCGGGTGTGACAGTAAATTGCACGGCGCAGACGCAGTCACCGTGGATTAAAACAGAGTGGAGGGAGCCAGCGTTTTTTTAACCATCTCCCCGTCCGAAAAATCTGTTTAATAAATGGCCCCCAGATTGGGGAGTCGGGGACGTTAGAGGGATTAAACTGATGAGAATAGTACTACAGAAAATACCACTCATATCGGGTGTGACAGTAAATTGCACGGCGCAGACGCAGTCACCGTGGATAAAAACAAAGGGGAGGGAGCCAGCGTTTTTTTAACCATCTCCCCGTTCGAAAAATCAATTCAATTGACCTTTCGGGGACCCTTGGTGTTGTACGTGGCTGGGTGGAGGAAGAAACCTTCAATGACATCACCGGGACGTGGCTAGCTTGGTATCCAACCTTGTGCAAATGGGGAGTTTGCGGTTGTGCAAATGAACTGTTTGCGGTGCATTAAAAGGGGAGTTTGGTCTGTCAATGTCTGTGATGCGGGCGTAACCCTTACACTACCTGATCGATACAACATCATACCTGATCGTATACGCACACTGGATGTTTTAAAGCACGTTATTCCAAACAATTTAGGAATGTTAGTTGATTTATGCCCTTTATGGATTAAAACCCGACTCTGCGTCCACTACGTAATTTTCCATGGGAGTTTTGCCATAGATCCCCCTCCGGCATGCCACAGTCCAGGTGTTAGACCCCTTGAAACAACTTTCTCATCACTATTGTGGCCAGAAAGAGTCCCTGTGGGTTTTAAAATTCGCCTGTCTATTGAAGTCTATGGCGGTTCGCCCGGTTCGCCAGTTCGCGAACATTTGCGGAAGTTCGCGTTCGCTGTTCGCGAACTGAAAATTTTATGTTCGCGACATCACTAGTGACGAGGAGTACGAGGACAAGGAGCAGGATGTCATGGTCTTACCTTCTTGCTGTTCTCCTTCGTTTGACATGTGCTGGCGGCCATCTTGGTTTCTGGGTTTCTTGTAGCCTTCCACCCTGCGGCTCCTCCTTCCCACTGGGAGGAGCTGGATGCCTAGCTCATATATATAGGAGGTCTGTGGCTTCAGTTCCTTGCTTGGTCCTCCTGTGTTCACATGCTTCTAAGACTGCTGCTGCTTCTGGTTCCTGATCCTGGCTTCGTCTGACTACCCTGCTGGTTCCTGATCCTGGCTTCGTCTGACTACCCTGCTGGTTCCTGATCCTGGCTTCGTCTGACTACCCTTCTGGTTCCTGACCCCATGCCTCTCAAAGACTCTGCTTCGGTTTCACCATCCGCTTGGACTTTTGCTTTACAGCTTTATTTTCAATAAAGCCTTCTTATTTTCTCTTATCTCTTGTTGTACGTCTGGTTCATGGTTCCGTGACATTAGGACCAAGCCATGAATTCTGACGGTACAGGGCCATCCTCGCTACCCATGCTGGTTGCCAGACTTGATCAGCAGGATCACCTGTTGGGTCGGTTCGCTGTGGCGTTGCTAACCCTGCTTGAACGCACGGCTCATTTCGCTCCCGTTGCCGATGGGTCGGTTGTCGCTCCTACTGCCGCTCCGGTTGTTGCGCCAGAGTCTACCCCGACACCTGTTGTTGCGCCTGCGGTGTTTCGGGGTATGACCGGTTCTGCCCCTCTTCCACAGCGCTTTGGGGGAGAGCCAACTCAGTGCCGAGGTTTCCTTAACCAGGTGGGCATTTATTTCGAGTTGCTGCCACATGCCTTTCCTACTGAGAGATCAAAGGTGGGCTTCTTGATCTCGCTGCTCTCGGACAAGGCCTTGGCCTGGGCCAGCCCTTTATGGGAGAACAACAATCCGGTGGTTGCCGAGTTTTCCGGTTTTGTTGCTTCTCTTCGGAAGGTATTCGATGTGCCGGCTCGTGCTGCCTCTGCTGCGAAGCTCCTTATGTCCATCAGACAGGGTTCACGATCCGTAGCTGAATACGCCATTGAGTTTCGTACCCTGGCAGCAGAGGTGGGCTGGAATAATGAGGCTCTGGTCGCTGCTTTCTCTCATGGTCTCTCGGATGCCTTGAAGGATGAGGTTGCAGCTAAGGACCTACCAGTGGAGCTCGAGTCTCTTATTTCTTTCCTGATTTTGATTGACACCAGACTCAGGGAGAGACCTTCCTTTAAGGAGAGCCTGCGGAGGTCTTCTAACAGATTGGCGCCTACGTTTGCTGTCCCACCCGTGCCTCCCTCTCCTCCCACGCCTCCTGGGGATGACTTGTCTGGGGGTGTATCCACGCAGCTGGGGTTTGCTCGCCTGTCCGAGGGGGAGAGGGTACTCCGGAGACGCGAGGGCCGATGCATGTACTGTGGTCTCGGTGGGCATTTTCGGTTGGCATGTCCGAACCGTCCGGGAGAACGCTCGCACCTGAGATCCTGTCGGGGGCAGATCTTGGTTGGAGTCTCCTCGTCCCCGGTTTCCCGTGTTGACAAACCACTGATCACTGTTGTCCTCTCCTGGGTCGGGGGCTCGGTGACGACCCAGGCGTTGGTGGACTCTGGTGCTGGTGGTTTGTTCATTGATAGTGTGTTCGCTGCCGCCAATTCCATTCCTCTGCAGGCTCGAGGTTCTCCACTGGCTCTTGAGGCAATAGACGGCAGACCCCTTCTGCCGCCACACGTGACTCATGAGACCCTTCCAGTGGGGATAGCCATTGGTGCCGTTCACAGAGAGTCGGTCTGCCTCCAGGTTATTTCGTCTCCACACTACTCGGTGGTCTTGGGGTACCCCTGGCTCCAGAAGCATAATCCGACTTTCGATTGGAGATCGGCCGAGATCCTCTCGTGGTCACCGCAGTGTGGGGCTAGTTGCATCCATGGGTCTGTCAAGTTGCTGTGTACTTCCTCGGACTCTCTGTTGCCTCCTGAATACGAGGAGTACCGGGATGTATTCGATAAGGTGCGCGCGGTTGCCCTACCTCCGCACCGCCCATACGATTGTGCCATAGAGTTACAACCTGGTGCCGTTCCTCCTCGTGGCAAAGTCTATCCACTGTCGGTAGCGGAGAATGAGGCCATGGAGGAGTACGTGAGGGAGGCGCTTTCACGCGGACACATTCGCAAATCCTCGTCCCCGGCAGGGGCTGGATTTTTCTTTGTGAAAAAGAAGGGCGGTGAGTTGAGGCCTTGCATCGATTACAGGGGTCTCAATCGCATCACGATCAAGAACGCTTACCCGATACCCTTGATTTCCGAGCTGTTCGATCGCCTTAAAGGGGCCACGGTCTTTACCAAACTCGACCTGAGGGCGGCATATAACCTGGTAAGGATCAAGGCGGGCGATGAGTGGAAGACCGCGTTTAACACCAGGACCGGTCATTATGAATCCTTGGTTATGCCCTTTGGGTTGTGCAATGCACCCGCAGTCTTTCAGGAATTCATCAATGATGTTTTCCGTGACCTGTTGCAGCAGTGTGTGGTGGTCTATTTGGATGACATCTTGGTATATTCTGAATCCATGGAGGCCCACATTCTGGATGTCAGACGAGTGTTGCAACGGTTACGAGAGAACAAGCTGTTCGGTAAGCTTGAGAAATGCGAATTTCACCGATCCCAGGTAACCTTCTTAGGTTACATCATTTCCGCTGAGGGGTTCTCCATGGATCCTGAGAAGGTTTCGGCTGTCTTACAGTGGCCCCAGCCCAGTGGTCTTCGTTCCCTGCAGCGCTTTTTGGGCTTCGCCAATTATTATCGGAAGTTCATCAGGGACTTTTCCATGCTGGCCAAGCCTCTCACGGATCTGACCAGGAAGGGCAGTAATTCCCAGGTCTGGCCGCTCGAGGCCATCCGAGCTTTTGAGGCCCTAAAGTCCGCTTTTGTGTCGGCTCCGATTCTGTCGCATCCCAACCCTGGGTTGCCCTTTGTCCTCGAGGTGGACGCGTCTGAGACGGGAGTAGGTGCCCTTCTGTCTCAGCGTAGAACACCAGAGGGTCCTCTGCTTCCTTGTGGGTTTTACTCCCGGAAACTGTCTTCCGCGGAGTGCAACTATCAGATTGGTGACAGGGAGTTATTGGCCATCGTGCAGGCCCTTAAAGAATGGAGGCACTTGCTCGAGGGTTCGGTGGTTCCGGTTCTCATCCTGACGGACCATAAGAATCTGACCTACCTTTCTGAGGCCAAGAGATTGACACCACGTCAGGCCAGATGGGCTCTGTTCTTGTCACGTTTTAATTACGTGGTCTCCTACCTACCCGGTTCCAAGAACATCAGGGCGGATGCCCTATCACGGCAGTACTCCGAGCTGTCCAGGGAGGAGTCGATTCCGACTTCGGTCATACCTCCGAATCAGATCCTGGCCGCCATTCGCACCAGCCTGACCTCTCCCCTGGGTGAGCAGATTTTGGCGGCTCAATCTGGTGCTCCCTCTGGGAGACCCAACGGCAGATGTTTTGTGCCTGAGGAGTTGCGCACTCGGTTGTTGCGAACCTACCATAACTCCAAGACCGTGGGGCATCCTGGAAAGAATCAGCTGTCCTGGGCTGTTTCACGTCTGTTCTGGTGGCCTTCCCTACGTTCCGACATCGCCGCATATGTAGCGGCATGCTCCGTTTGTGCCCAGAGTAAGTCCCCTCGGCACCTTCCGTTGGGCCTTCTGCAACCCATAGCCACCGGGGAGCGCCCATGGTCACACCTGGGGATGGATTTCATTGTGGACCTCCCTGCATCCCGAGGCCATACGGTCATTCTCATTATTGTGGATCGGTTTTCCAAAATGTGCCACTGTGTTCCTCTCAAGAAGTTACCCTCTGCACAAGAGTTGGCCACGATTTTTGCCAGGGAGGTCTTCCGGTTGCACGGTTTGCCCAAGGAGATTGTGTCGGATCGGGGGAGTCAGTTTGTGTCCAGGTTCTGGCGCGCCTTTTGCTCCCAGTTGGGGATTCATCTCTCCTTCTCCTCGGCCTACCACCCTCAGTCCAATGGGGCCGCAGAACGATCCAATCAGGCCTTGGAGCAATTCCTTCGTTGCTATGTCTCCGATCACCAAGACAATTGGGTTGACCTCCTGCCTTGGGCTGAGTTTGCCAGGAACACGGCGGTGAACTCTTCCTCTGGGACGTCTCCCTTCATGGCCAATTATGGGTTCCAACCTGCCGTGTTACCGGAGGTATTCTCTCCCCAGGATATTCCGGCTGTGGAGGATCACCTTTCCCTCCTACGTGCTTCTTGGGTACAGATCCAGAAGTCCCTTGAGGCCTCTGCGCAGCGCCAGAGACTCCAGGCTGATCGCAGACGAGCGCCTGCTCCTTCCTACCAGGTCGGAGACCGTGTATGGTTGTCCACCCGCAACCTCAACCTTCGAGTGCCCACTCCCAAGCTGGCGCCTCGCTTTGTTGGTCCCTTCCGAGTGCTTCGCAGGGTAAACCCGGTAGCCTATGCCCTTGCGCTTCCTCCTGGCATGCGGATCTCTAACGTGTTTCATGTCTCCCTGTTGAAGCCACTGGTGTGTAATCGTTTCACTTCCTCGGTTCCTCGGCCTCGTCCGGTCCGAGTGGGCAATCGTGAGGAGTATGAGGTGAGCAATATCCTGGACTCACGCCTGGTCCGCGGTCGGGTGCAGTTTTTGGTCCATTGGCGTGGTTATGGTCCAGAGGAGCGTTCCTGGGTTCCCTCCGCAGATGTCCATGCTCCTGCCTTGCTCCGAGCCTTCCACGCACGCTTCCCTCAGAAACCGTTTTTTGCTCCGCGGAGGAGGGGCCCTTGAGGGGGAGGTACTGTCATGGTCTTACCTTCTTGCTGTTCTCCTTCGTTTGACATGTGCTGGCGGCCATCTTGGTTTCTGGGTTTCTTGTAGCCTTCCACCCTGCGGCTCCTCCTTCCCACTGGGAGGAGCTGGATGCCTAGCTCATATATATAGGAGGTCTGTGGCTTCAGTTCCTTGCTTGGTCCTCCTGTGTTCACATGCTTCTAAGACTGCTGCTGCTTCTGGTTCCTGATCCTGGCTTCGTCTGACTACCCTGCTGGTTCCTGATCCTGGCTTCGTCTGACTACCCTGCTGGTTCCTGATCCTGGCTTCGTCTGACTACCCTTCTGGTTCCTGACCCCATGCCTCTCAAAGACTCTGCTTCGGTTTCACCATCCGTTGGACTTTTGCTTTACAGCTTTATTTTCAATAAAGCCTTCTTATTTTCTCTTATCTCTTGTTGTACGTCTGGTTCATGGTTCCGTGACACAGGAGCATCAGGACCGGTAGATGATGGGAAAGACAAATAGCTCCCTTTGGCTGAGGTGGTGGAGCCTTGACTGCCTGAAATCGGGTGCGTGCCACTGGGTGATGCAACGGTTGCTGCGGCAGGCTGAACCACCACATCGGAGCCACTATTCTCCCAGGCCATTTTATGGTGACGCTGCCACACCACCGAGTAGGTGATTTTACCAACTTGCTGGTTTCGCCGCTGCCTCACGCGCAAGCTGTCGCTCTCTTCTCCCGATGATGAAGAAGCACCTTCGTCACCCAGCTCCCAATTGCGAATGGCTACATCTCCTCAACGGTCTCTGAGCCAGGAGCCTGACAGCTCGCAACACCAGCTTCCACGCCTCATCACTACTTGCCAGCCTATTGGAGGAAGCGGCGGATGTCTTCTCCAGATCTTGGCTGGGCAGTAGCTGCTGACTGTCCTCTAGTAGATTGTCCTCGCTGTATAGTGGAACTGAGCCCACAGCATATAATACTTGTCTGGCTGAGGGAACAGAAAAGGACAGAGGCAGGTTGAGGACAGGTGAGGGCACAGGGCCTGCTCCCGGGCCATGCCAACTAAGGATTGTATATGACAAACTCACCGATACTTGGCTGGGGATGTCTGATGTCACTTGGGACGAAGGGGATAACCGAGTCAACCAATCAAGCACCTCTGGGTTGCTGGTCAAGATACGACCGCTAGATGACACCGGGAGCTATGCCCCCTTACTCTGCTGCGATCTGTGCCTGTGACAGAAACATTTTGGACTCTGCCCCTCCCCTGTGAAGGGCCTTTCACTTTTCTGTCTGACATACTGTTAGATCAAATAAATAAATAAAAAGAAAATAAATACACCCCAAAAAGGCTGTAATTTTGTCACTTCACCACACAAAGGCTAATAATCCCTTTTTTCCCATTAATGCACTTGAAAAAAGGCTTCAGAACACATAACTGCACCGCTGAACAGCTAATAACTTTTTTTTACACTAATACACCACAAAAAAGGCTGTAATTTTTTTTGTCACTTCACCGCACAACGGCAAATAAGCCCTCTTTTTCCACTAATACACCACAAAAAAAGCCTTTAAAACATATAACTGCACAGCTGAACGGCTAATAAGACTTTTTTTTCCATTGATACATCACAAAAAAGGCTGTAATTTTATCACTTCACGTCACAATGGCTAACAAGCCTTTTTTTTCCACTAATACACCACAAAAAAGCTTTAGAACATATAACTGCACCGCTGAATGGCAAATAAGCCCTTTTTTCCACTAATACACCCCAAAAAGGCTTTAGAACATATAACTGCACTGCTGAACGGCTAATAAGCCCTTTTTTCCACTAATACACCCCCAAAAATGCTTTAGAACATATAACTGCACTGCACAACGGCTAATAAGACGTACAAATATTTTCTAGTAATACACCCTGTTAATGGCTGTATCACACAGCACTTGCACACCAGTAACAAGCAAGGTTTGCTGGAATTACAGAGGTATCATCTATTGCAAACCTAAAAGCAGCAGTATAATGGCAATTTGGATCCCCAGTCAGTGCAGCAAGGTGTAATAGAAGTGCTCCTATTACCCAGGCTGTACACTACCCTATTGGACCCTGTTCTCCTTTTATAGCGTGGAACAATTCCTCCCTATCCTTTCTCTACACTTCTAATGATCTTTCCCTGAACTTTTATTCAGCCCCAAAAAAAATTTTTAAGTCTTTTCTACCACTTTCCCTAGCGCCTTCTAATGTCTCTCCCTGCATTCAGTACACTATAAAATGGCTGAATCCAAGATGGCTGAGGCTATTTATAGGGCTGTGACTTCACAGAGGCTGGCTGGCTGCTGATTGGCTGCATGCATGGCATTGTGGGCGATCCCTCATTCCAAGAGTTCTTTGCTCCATGTCCTAACACATGCAGCAGCCATTTTAGGAAAAAATGTGATTCGTTACCACGAAGAGTGAGGAATTCGGATTCATCAACTTCGATTCACTCATCTCTATTTACTGTATTCAGGAGAAAATGGGTAGCAAATTGTGGGGGGATTTTCTCCTGTTATCTTTTATGAAAAAGAAAGTTTGGGCCTAAAGAACCATTTTCTTGTAAAAAAAAGTCATTTTTAATTTTCAGAGCCAAGGGTTATAAATACTATGAAACGCCTGTTGGGTCCAAATGCTCGCTACACCCCTCAAAAATTCCTTGGATGGTGTAGTTTACAAAATGTAGTCACTTTTTGGGGGTTTTCACTGTGGGGGTAAATTAGGGTCTCTATAAATGCAACATAGCGCCCTAAGACCATTTCAGCAAAATCTTCCCTCCAAAAACCTTATGGTGTTCCTTGCCTTCTGAGACCTGTCGTGTGCCCATACAGTTTCTGTAAACTGCAGAATCAGAAAAAAAAAAAAAAATGGCTTCTAAAATTCTAAACCTCCAACGTCCTAAAAAAATTAATTTACATTACTAAAATGATGCCAACATAAAGTAGACATATGGTGAATGTTAATTAATGAGTATTTTCTAAATTTTTATCTCTCTGCTTTGAAGACAGTCTTCAAAGCAGAGATATTAAAATTTAGAAAATATTTTTTTTATAAATAAAGGTGAAATATATTGACTCAAATTTACCATTAACATGATGTACAATGTGTCACGAGAAAACAGTCTCTGAACGGCTTGGATAAGTAAAAGCATTCTAAAGTTATTGCCACATAAAGTGACATATGTCAGATTTGCAAAACTAGGCCAGGTCAGGATGGGGGCAAATGGCCTGGTCTGTAAGTGGTTAAAGGGAACCTGTCACCAGTTTTATGGTGTTCTAACTAAGGGCAACATAAATAAGTGACTGATTCTCTTAGCGAAATGCTGGCTCACTATCTTTAATTGACCCAGTCAATCTGCCAACATATTGAAAAGCTCCAGCTCATAATGGTGAGTCCTGAATATTCATGAGCTCCTGACTCTCCCCGCCTACCTGCTTCTGATTGACAGTTATTTTCCATATGAATCAGCAGCAAGTGGGCAGGAGAGTGGCTATATCTCTGAATTAAAAAAAACGCTGGACTCACTGACATCACGCTGGACTCAAATCAGCTCATTAGCATGCGGCATGTGGCATCTTTGTGTGTATATTATGAGGTAACCAACTGTCACACCAGTAAGTGAATACATCTAAGGTACTTTTTAATAGGCTTTTCGCCTTGAGCTACCTCAGACTTTCAAAATCCATAACGTCTTCCATAAGTCGTTACTCAAAAAGTATGTTCCACCTCTAGAACCGTCACCGCTGCCACCCCCTCCTGTTATTGTTGATGGTAATCTGGAGTTTCAAATATCCAAAATTGTTGATTCTCGTCAGGTCCACCGCTCTCTTCAATATCTGGTGCATTGGAGGGGTTACGGTCCCGAGGAAAGAATGTGGGTTCCAGTGTCAGAGGTAAACGCTAACAGGTTAGTTCAGGCTTTCCATGCCTCTCATCCTGAGAGATCTGGTCCTGAGTGTCCGGAGGCCCCTCGTGGAAAGGGGGGTACTGTCAAAAAGGTGTCAAGAGCCACGTCTGACTCTGTTATACCTGGGGTCAGGAAGTCGCAGCGGGTGGCTGCGCGCTCTATGTCTAAAGATCGCGCTGTTTCTTAATGGTAGCTTTCTGTGTTTGCCTTGCAATCCTTTTTGTCTCACTCAGGGATCCGTAGCTTCTTCTCCTCAGCTGTTTCTTGTCCGTCACTCCCAACCTCCTTATATTCCCATCTCTCATTTCTCTGGTTGCCAGATATAGAGCTTCCTGCCTGGACTTCTATACTGACCCACTGGAGCTGTGTAGCTGTGATTCCTGGTTGTTGTTCCAGATCGTTACCCTCCGGATCCCTGTTGGGCTTTTGTTGTCCACTGTTGTCGCCCACCTGGGATTATATGTTTTGTCTGTATTGTCTGTCCTCTTCTTGGTGTTTTCCTTTAGTGTTAGTGGTGAAGACTAGTGTCCCCACTGCCCTATTCACTACTTAGGGCTCATCTTAGAGAAAGCCAGGGTTTAGGCACGTGATCGGCGTACGGGTGAGAAACCCGTCTAGGGACGTCAGGGCAGTCAGGTGCCAGCCTCAAGGTGAGTTAGGGGTCACCACCTTTCCCTCTCCCTTGGACAGGGCCTTTCCTTTTCCCTCCCTTTGCGTCACATATGTGATCGGCACGCCGGTCGTGATAAAATATTTTTTTTCAAAAATGCTTTATTATGTAAAACTGAAACAAACAACCAAAAAAGTATTCATATTTGGTATTGTCGCGTCTGTAACAACCTGCTCTATAAAAATATCATGATCTAACCTGTCAGATGAACGTTGTAAATAACAAAAAATAAAAACAGTGCCAAAACAGCTATTTTTTGTTACCTTGCCTAACAAAAAGTGTAATATAGAGCAACCAAAAATCATCTGTACCCTAAAATAGTACCAACAAAACTGCGACCTTATCCCGTAGTTTCCAAAATGGGGTCACTTTTTTGGAGTTTCTACTCTAGGGGTGCATCAGGGGGGCTTCAAATTGGACATTTGAAGTATTACTTTACTGAGAGAGTAGTGGATGCATGGAATAGCCTTCCTGCAGAAGTGGTAGCTGCAAATACAGTGAAGGAGTTTAAGCATGCATGGGATAGGCACAAGGCCATCCTTCATATAAGATAGGGCCAGGGGCTATCCATAGTACTCAGTATATTGGGCAGACTAGATGTGCCAAATGGTTCTTATCTGCCGACACATTCTATGTTTCTATGTTTCTATGACATGGCAAGTTAAAATTATCCCACTGAAATCTGCCCTCCAAAAACCGTATGGCATTCCTTTCCTTCTGCGCCCTGCCGTGTGCCCGAACAGCAGTTTACGACCACATATGGGGTGTTTCTGTAAACTCCAGAATCAGGGCAATAAATATTGAGTTTAGTTTGACTGTTAATCCTGGCTTTGTTAGCGGAAAAAAATGATTAAAATGGTAAATCTGCCAAAAAAAAGTTAAATTCTGAAATGTAATATCCATTTTCAATTAATACTTGTGGAACACCTAAAGGGTTAACAAATTTTGTAAAATATGTTTTGAATACCTTAAGGGGTGTAGTTTCTAAAATGGGGTCACTTTTTTGGAGTTTCTACTCTAGGGGTGCATCAGGGGGGCTTCAAATGGGACATGGTGTCAAAAAACCAGTCCATCAAAATCTGCCTTCCAAAAACCATATGGCGTTCCTTTCCTTCTGCGCCCTGCCGTGTGGCCATACAGCAGTTTACGACCACATATGGGGTGTTTCTGTAAACTACAGAATCAGGGCAATAAATATTGATATTTGTTTCGCTGTTAACCTTTGCTTTGTTAGCGGAAAAAAAATGATTAAAATGGAAAATCTGCCAAAAAAGTGAAATTCTGAAATTTTATCTACATATTCCTTTAATTCATGTGGAACACCTAAAGGGTTAAGAAAGTTTGTAAAATCAGTTTTGAATACCTTAAGGGGTGTAGTTTCTAAAAGGGGGTCACTTTTGGGTAGTTTCTATTATGTAAGTCTCACAAAGTGACTTCAGACCTGAACTAGTCCTTAAAAAGTGGGTTTTGGAAATTTTCAGAAAAATTTCAAGATTTGCTTCTAAACTTCTAAGCCTTGTAACATCCCCAAAAAATAAAATGGCATTAAAAAAATGATCCAAACATGAAGTAGACATATGGGAAATGTAAAGTAATAACTATTATATGAGGTATCACTATCTGTTTTAAAAGTAGACAAATTGAAATTTGAAAAGTTGCGAATTTTTCAAAATTTTTTGTAAATTTGTTTTTTTTTATAAATAAAAATGAAATATTTTTATTCAAATTTAACACTGTCATGAAGTACATTATGTGACGAGAAAACAATCTCAGAAGGGCTTGGATAAGTAAAAGCGTTTTAAAGTTATCACCACATAGACACATGTCAGATTTGCAAAAATCAGTCTGGTCTTTAAGGTAAAAAATGACCCGGTCCTTAAGGAGTTAAAGGGCCAACACTTCCAGGTTTAACCCTTTTACCATTTATTTGAAGAACATTTTATAGTTAGTTTTATTCTCTTAGGCAATCATCCTCTCTGTCTCCAGTTTGGCTGCCTTTATCTGTCTATTACATATTCTATTTTTTTCCTTGTAGTTTTTTAGTGCTTCTTCGCTACCTTCATGTATTAGTAATTTAAATGCTTTCTTTTTATTTATTGTTCCTTTTCATTTCTATTCATTCACATTGTTTTTCCTGTTCCTGACCCTATTATTCCCATAAGGTATGTACCTTTAGGATGCATTTGAAAATATCCCATTTTGTGACTGCATTTTTATTTTTGAGGACATTGTCCCAGTTACTGAGGTTAATTGCCTCTTTAAGCTAGTTAACCCCTTTTCACACTAAAATATGTTCATATCTTGAATATATTCCTTTGGCAGATGCCCCAGAATATCAGATATAATGCATCACTCATTAAATGTGTCTGCTTGACAGTTAATTGTAAAACCTCAGTGAACACGACTTGTCAGCTTCACATCTTATTAGGAAGGAAGCTAATTAGATGATGTGATCTGTCAAAAATCATATGTTCTTGGGAGAATTAAAGTCAGTCATGTTACATCTAATTAGCAACGTGACACTTTTTACAAATGATAAGTGATCGAGTTTACTGCAATGCACCTTCCAGTCACAGCTGATAGTGACATCAATGATGCAGTTGGAATCTCCTGGTAATCTGTTTACTCAGAGGTAACAACGTTACTTGTGACTTCTAAAGGGTGCTTCACACTGCCCACTATTCTAGCAGATTATCGCTAAAGGCGGGTTTACACTGCACGATGTAGCAGCCGATTGTTGGGAAGGAAACATTCTTTTCCAACAGTCAGTTGCTTGTTAAGTGCAGGAGACCGCGGCATTTACATGAAGCAATCTCCTTCACAGTATGAAGGATCACTATTGCAATCGCTCATCCCTATACAGAATCATTGTGTCTAGGTGCCAGATCACTGTTTAGACAATTGGCTGTCCAGGAGCCATGATCGGTGGTGCCTGCACGAACAACAGGATCACTCGATAAACATGCGTTTTGCTTGTTCATCGGGTGATCGGCAGCACGTTTAGATGGGAAGATTGTCGAGAACCTGCGTTCGCAGGTACCGTCATTCCCAATACTCTGCCCGTAAATCCACTTTAACTTGTTAGCAATAATCTGCCTAAGTAGAAGTGCTGCCAATTACCCGGACGAGCAAAACACTTGTTCATCAGGTAACATAATTGCTCATATGGATAACTAAAGGCCCCATTCCATGGCCCTATGAAGCAAGCAGTTGTCAGAAAGGAAGTGTGTCAGCTTGTCAGTGAAGGAGACTATTGCATTTACATGCAGCCATCCCCTCCACAGTATGGTGAGGAGCAATCGTTAATGCCATCACTCGTCTCCATACATAATCACTGTTTGCCCGGAGCAGAGGCTGTTTAGATGGCACAATCTGCTACCAGAAAACAATGATTTAGGTGACAGCACCAGTGGCGTAGTGTGGGTTGTCATCACCCGGGGAAAGCCAAAAATTGTGCCACCCCCCCCCCCTCCCCTCAAGCCTGTGGGCACGATCCTTTTAACAGATAATGTAGTAGACCGCTATTTGCAAATGTCACCTGCAGTCCTATGTAACACTACAGATAACACAGTGAAACCTCTCTAAGTACAGATAATGTGGTAGATGTCACCTGCAGTCCTACGTAACTCCACAGATAACACAGTGATAACTCTCTGAGTACAGATAATGTGGTAGATGTCACCTGCAGTCCTACGTAACTTCACAGATAACACAGTGATACCTCTCTGAGTACAGATAATGTGGTAGATGTCACCTGCAGTCCTACGTAACTTCACAGATAACACAGTGATACCTCTCTGAGTACAGATAATGTGGTAGATGTCACCTGCAGTCCTACGTAACTTCACAGATAACACAGTGATACCTCTCTGAGTACAGATAATGTGGTAGATGTCACCTGCAGTCCTATGTAACACTACAGATAACACAGTGAAACCTTTCTAAGTACAGATAATGTGGTAGATGTCACCTGCAGTCCTACGTAACTCCACAGATAACACAGTGATAACTCTCTGAGTACAGATAATGTGGTAGATGTCACCTGCAGTCCTATGTAACACTACAGATAACACAGTGATACCTCTCTGAGTACAGCTAATGTGGTAGATGTCACCTGCAGTCCTACGTAACTCCACAGATAACACAGTGATACCTCTCTAAGTACAGATAATGTGGTAGATGTCACCTGCAGTCCTACGCAACTCCACAGATAACACAGTGATAGCTCTCTGAGTACAGATAATGTGGTAGATGTCACCTGCAGTCCTACGTAACTCCACAGATAACAGTGATAACTCTCTGAGTACAGATAATGTGGTAGATGTCACCTGAGGTCCTACGTAACTTCACAGATAACACAGTGATACCTCTCTGAGTACAGATAATGTGGTAGATGTCACCTGCAGTCCTACGTAACTTCACAGATAACACAGTGATACCTCTCTGAGTACAGATAATGTGGTAGATGTCACCTGCAGTCCTACGTAACTTCACAGATAACACAGTGATACCTCTCTGAGTACAGATAATGTGGTAGATGTCACCTGCAGTCCTATGTAACACTACAGATAACACAGTGAAACCTTTCTAAGTACAGATAATGTGGTAGATGTCACCTGCAGTCCTACGTAACTCCACAGATAACACAGTGATAACTCTCTGAGTACAGATAATGTGGTAGATGTCACCTGCAGTCCTATGTAACACTACAGATAACACAGTGATACCTCTCTGAGTACAGCTAATGTGGTAGATGTCACCTGCAGTCCTACGTAACTCCACAGATAACACAGTGATACCTCTCTAAGTACAGATAATGTGGTAGATGTCACCTGCAGTCCTACGCAACTCCACAGATAACACAGTGATAGCTCTCTGAGTACAGATAATGTGGTAGATGTCACCTGCAGTCCTACGTAACTCCACAGATAACAGTGATAACTCTCTGAGTACAGATAATGTGGTAGATGTCACCTGAGGTCCTATGTAACATTACAGATAACACAGTGAAACCTCTCTAAGTACAGATAATGTAGTAGATGTCACCTGCCGTCCTACGTAACTCCACAGATAACACAGTGATACCTCTCTGAGTACAGATAATGCGGTAGATGTCACCTGCAGTCCTACGTAACTCCACAGATAACACAGTGATAGCTCTCTGAGTACAGATAATGTGGTAGATGTCACCTGCAGTCCTACGTAACTCCACAGATAACACAGTGATAGCTCTCTGAGTACAGATAATGTGGTAGATGTCACCTGCAGTCCTACGTAACTCCACAGATAACACAGTGATAACTCTCTGAGTACAGATAATGTGGTAGATGTCACCTGCAGTCCTACGTAACTCCACAGATAACACAGTGATAACTCTCTGAGTACAGATAATGTGGTAGATGAGTATGAGCCCCCAGAATTCAGAACACGTACAGTGTGACCTGAAGTCTGGGGCCAGGATGCGGCAGTGTGGGCCAAATTCTCAATCTCCTCCCCCAACCCTACCATGATATTTTGATGGACATTACATACATCGCTATTAAATATACAGGAGAGTACAGCACCATACCTGTTACATCCAGTGACTTCTCCTGGGATGTAGACTCTTTCCTCAACGTCTTCATTCGGAGATAAGACCGCCATGATACCTTCTTTCAGCAACTAGAAAACCTCAAAGCTCAGGCGTTGAGGTGGATCCACAGCCCAGCTAAATAGGAAGGTTGATCAGCTGGGCTGACAGCACAAGGAATGGATTAACTCTTGCAGTGCTGAAGGACAGTTCACTGAGCAATAGTCCCAGTTCACACAGGGAGAGTAGAGCAACGGCAGCATCTGCCCAGGACAGCAAAAAACACGGCAGGCACGGACCGATGGCGAGACAGCAGATTACCCGTTGAAGGATCAAAACGCTGGTAATAGGATCGTTTGTGCAGTCACCTAAATCATTGTTTGCCGGCAGCAGATCGTGCCGTTTAGACAGCATTCTGCTGCCAGCAAATAATGATTCTGTACGGGCATAAGTGATCTTATTAGTGATCGCTCCTCCGCCATATTGTGGAGGGGATGGCTGCATGTAAATGTAGCGCTCTCCTTCATTGATAAGCAAGTAATTGTCGAGAAGGAACGCTTCCTTCCCAACAATCGCTTGCTGCATCGGGCCATGGAAAGGGGCCTCTAGGGTACAGCCACATATTGCTTAAATGATGAAGCATATTTTGGTGTGAAAAAAATTCACAGCATTTACAGTACAAGTAAAGTTGAAGGTTAAAAGGAACGGAAGACCTGCTGTGATATCAGCAGCAATGCTGCCTCAAAAACCAACCCGTTTTGGCAGATTTCAAACCTTTATAACAGCTACGCATATGAAATAGATAGTAACACATCTCCTTTTTTTCTAATCTTTTTTATTTTCTAAATGCAGATTTATTTATTCTAGTTCTTGAAAATAATTATGATTATTTTAATAGCATTTAGAAATGCTTTACGGCAGCCCCATGGTCCACCGACACAGTGGTCAGGAGGAGACCTCAGTGACTTCTATGGAGAGTTTTCTAGGCAGCTGTGACCTGTGCAGAAGTCATTATACAAGGTAGGAATAGATAAGCTCTGACTATCGCCTATTGTGAAGGGTGGATCCGGTCTTATCTATACACAGAGGTGATATCATTACAGGCAGAATTAGAAAAGCAGGTAACTGCAGTAAAGTGATCTGTACAGACCAAGAAGTGGCACCTTAGGCTTAAGCTACATTCACTCAACATGTGTTGGCCATTTTTAGAACCAAGTCAATGGGGCTATTCACATGGCTGTTTTTTTTTAATGGCTAGTGAATAGTGGCCATCAAAAAAATAGGACATGGCCAGACGTACCCCATTAAAATCAATGGGACAGTTATTAACAGCCGTTAGACAGGAGCGCACTCATCTAATGGCTGTAAAAAATGGGTACACTAGTGGAAAATACCTATTTTAGGTGTTCAAATGAAAAAAAGGACCTCATCCACTTGGACCACAGAGGCAGTCGCTCCTCTCTTCAAACCAAAGAACCTGCGCTCCCAGCGTGATAATGTCACTATACTCTCCCAGTATAAGAGCTCGAGAGGAGTGGCTGCCTCTGTGAGTGAAGTTATATGTATATAACTTATATAGTAATTTATATTTTTTTAGCAAAAAAAAAAAATGCACAATATTACTGCTGGGGCCACTATAAGGGACATTATAAATTCTGGGGGCCAGTATGGAGGACATTATTACTGATGGGAGCCTCTATGGGGGAAATTAATACTGCAGGGGGACACTCTAGGGGACATTATTAATTTTAGGAGCACTGTGGGGACTTTATTACTGCTGGAGGCCACTATGGGGGATTATGTATACTCATGGGTGTAGCTATAGTGAAAGCAGCTGTTACAGGGCCCAAACTCACAAGGGACCCTCCTGGGAGAAGGACTAGAAGATTTTATTGTCAGGGCCCCCTCAACAATATTGCAGAAAAAGCTGATCGGCAGGAGTGTGGGGTGTTGTACTCCTGCTGATGAAAGGTTAATGACTTATCCTAAAAATAGCCCACTGCTGATAAAAAATCAAGCTATTCACCAGTAGTATCCAATGTCCAGCAAAGGTCACTATTGTCCTATAAGTGAGGGATCTGGCAGGGAAACAGTTAGGTATCACAGGCAAACACCACTAAAACGTAACTTTTAATATGAATTCTAAAAAAGTAACTTGGTATCACTTCCTATAGCTCATAGGAAATTCAGTACTATGTAGAAGAGGAAATATATATCCCTAATCCTCTCCCTATTCCTATTGAGTCCCTGCCTAAGAACGGAATAGCCGCCCTGATAGGGGCGATCCCGTGTCTGGAACCTCCTGGTAACCCTATATAGTCCCTGAAACGGAAAAGAATCCCATCACCATAGTGTCAATAGATGTCCAGTAGTCAGGTCAAAGTAATAAGTTACAGTCAGGTCCATAAATATTGGGACATCGACAGAATTCTAACATTTTTGGCTCTATACACCACCACAATGGATTTGAAATGAAACGAAGAAGATGTGCTTTAACTGCAGACTGTCAGCTTTAATTTGAGGGCATTTACATCCAAATCAGGTGAACGGTGCAGGAATTACAACAGTTTGCATATGTGCCTCCCACTTGTTAAGGGACCAAAAGTAATGGGACATAACAATCTTAAATCAAACTTTCACTTTTTAATACTTGGTTGCAAATCCTTTGCAGTCAATTACAACCTGAAGTCTGGAACGCATAGACATCACCAGACGCTGGGTTTCATCCCTGGTAATGCTCTGCCAGGCCTCTACTGCAACTTTCTTTAGTTCCTGCTTGTTCTTGGGGCATTTTCCTTTCAGTTTTGTCTTCAGCAAGTGAAATGCATGCTCAATCGGATTCAGGTCAGGTGATTGACTTGGCCATTGCATAACATTCCACTTCTTTCCCTTAAAAAACTCTTTGGTTGCTTTTGTGTATGCTTTGGGTCATTGTCCATCTGCACTGTGAAAAGCCGTCCAATGAGTTCTGAAGCATTTGGCTGAATATGAGAAGATAATATTGCCAAAAACACTTCAGAATTCATCCTGCTGCTTTTGTCAGCAGTCACATCATCGATAAATACAAGAGAACCAGTTCCATTGGCAGCCATACATGCCCACGCCATGACACTACCACCACCATGCTTCATGAGGTGGTATGCTTAGGATCATGAGCAGTTTCTTTCCTTCTCCATACTCTTCTCTTCCCATCACTCTGGTAAAAGTTGACCTTGGTCTCATCTGTCCATAGGATGTTGTTCCAGAACTGTAAAGGCTTTTTTAGATGTCGTTTGGCAAACTCTAATCTGGCCTTCCTGTTTTTGAGGCTCACCAATGGTTTACATCTTGTGGTGAACCCTCTATATTCACTCTGGTGAAGTCTTCTCTTGATTGTTGACTTTGACACACATACACCTACCTCCTGGAGAGTGTTCTTAATCTGGCCAACTGTTGTGAAGGGTGTTTTCTTCACCAGGGAAATAATATTTTGGTCATTCACCACAGTTGTTTTCCGTTGTCTTCCGGGTTTTTGGTTTTACTGAGCTCACCGATGCATTCCTTCTTTTTAAGAATGTTCCAAACAGTTGTTTTGGCCACGCCTAATGTTTTTGCTATCTCTATAATGGGTTTGTTTCGTTTTTCAGCCTAATGATGGCTTGCTTCACTGATAGTGACAGCTCTTTGGATCTCATCTTAAGAGTTGACAGCAACAGATTCCAAATGCAAATAGCACACTTGAAATGAACTTTGGACCTTTTATCTGCTCATTGTAATTGGGATAATGAGGGAATAACACACACCTGGCCATGGAACAGCTGAGAAGCCAATTGTCCCATTACTTTTGGTCCCTTAACAAGTGGGAGGCACATATGCAAACTGTTGTAATTCCTGCACCGTTCACCTGATTTGGATGTAAATACCCTCAAATTAAAGCTGACAGTCTGCAGTTAAAGCACATCTTGTTCGTTTCATTTCAAATCCATTGTGGTGGTGTATAGAGCCAAAAATGTTAGAATTGTGTCGATGTCCCAATATTTATGGACCTGACTGTATATTAATCACACCTTACTAAATTACAATCCTTACTATGTTGCACTACAAAAAGAACAAAATAAATGAATTGATGTAATGGATATTGAACAAATATATCCACTTAGGTCCCGCTACGTCCCTACGCATTTCGCTGTGCAACTCAGGCATTAGCTCATCAGGGGACAACAAACAAATGGAAATATGTCTATATAAATAAAAATACAGAATAATAGTAAGGTGGGATGTAACCACTAATGAGTTGTCAAAAATCAGATAAAGGTATCAGCAGCTAGAGATGGCCTTGCGGTTCGCCCGGCGGTCGTTTTGTTGGCGATGTCCGCCGGCGCCATATTCTATGCATTGTGCAGAACTTTGACCCATGACACATCCATCAGGTGGTACAGGACAGCCAATTGAGACATTTCAGCACATGGACATACCCCCTACCCTATAAATAAACCCGATCTGGCAGCCATTTTACATTCTGTTTTTTGCCAGTGTAGGGAGAGGTTGCTGTGGGGAGCAGGGACAGGCTGTAAGGGACACCAAACGCTAACTAATAGGGCCACAAAAGTCATTTTAAGGACTGGTATAGGTGTGCTATCGATAGGTGTGACATTCAGAGAAGTGTGATATACTTATAATATACTTTCTAGCATAGAAAGTATATTATAGTGCATTTGTATTGTGCAGCAGTTGTGTGCGGTTCTGCTGCGATACTGCAGCTATACAGAGGGACAAGCGTTATTGGAATAACTAACTGCAACTAGTGTGATATACCTGTTTGACCCCCCCAAAAAAAAAAAAATGATTGAGGGGTGTGATATACCTATAATATACCTTCTAACATAGAAAGTATATTATAGTGCATTTGTATTGTGCAGCAGTTGTGTGCGGTTCTGCTGAGATACCACAGCTATATAGAGGGACAAACGCTATTCAAATAACTAATTGCAACTGGTGTGATATACCTGTTACCCCCAAAGAAACTGATTAAGAGGTGCGATATGCCTGCTTCCACAAAATACTGATTGAGCGGTGTGATACATCGGCTTCCACCAAATATTGATTAAAGGGCTTCTGTCACCCCACTAAACTCATTTTTTTTTTTTGTGTACTTATAATCCCTATCCTGCGATATATCTATACATTATGTTATTAATCATTTTCGTTCAGTAGATATGTCAAAAAACATACTTTTATAATATGCAAATTACCTGTCTACCAGCAAGTAGGGCGTATACTTGCTGGTAGCAGCCGCAAAAAAACGCCCCCTCGTCCTGTTGATTGACAGGGCCAGCCGCGATCTCCTTCTCCGACTGGCCCTGTCAGCATTTCAAAAATCGCACGCCTGTGTTGATTCCCTCAGTGTGCCTGCGCCGATGACGTCTTCTCTTTCGGTGATATCATCGGCGCAGGCGCACTGAGGGAGTGCTGAGGAGGCGAGCCTCCTTCTCTCAGAGCGCCTGCGCCGAATCAACACAGGCGTGCGATTTTTGAAATGCTGACAGGGCCAGTCGGAGGAGGAGATCGCGGCTGGCCCTGTCAATCAATCAATCAAACTCATTATTGGGTTCTATATACCTGTTTCCACAAAATACTGTTAGAGGGGATTGATATACCGGCTTCCACCAAATATTGATTGAGGCCTGCGATACAGCGGCTATCACCAAATATTGATTAAAGGGAACCTGTCATCTGGATTTTGGGTATAGAGCTGAGGACATGGGTTGCTAGATGGCCGCTAGCACATCTGCAATATACAGTCCCCATAGCTCTGTGTGCTTTTATTGTGTAAAAAAAACGATTTGATACATATGCAAATTAACCTGAGACGAGTCCTGTCCCTGACTCATCTCAGGGACAGGACTCATTTCAGGTTAATTTGCATATGTATCAAATCATTTTCTTTTACACAATAAAAGCACACAGAGCTATGGGGACTGGGTATTGCAGATGTGCTAGCGGCCATCTAGCAACCCATGTCCTCAGCTCTATACACAAAATCCCGGTGACAGGTTCCCTTTAAGGGGTTTGAATTACCAGCTTCCAGCAAATACGCTTTATTAAGTTTTATATACCTGTTTCCACAAAATACTGATACAGGGTATTGATATACCGACTTCCACCAAATATTGATTGAGGCCTGCGATACACCAGCTTCCACAAAATATTGATTAAGGGGTTTGATTTACTGGCTTACAGCAAATACTTAATATTGGATTCTATATACCTGTTTCCACAAAATACTGATAGAGGGGAATGATATACCGGCTTCCACAAAATATTGATTGAGGCCTGCGATATACCTGCTTCCACAAATACTGCTCTTCTATAGGGACTTTGTTACAGAGTACTTTTGAAAATGACAGGCAGAAGAAGAGGCAGGCCATTCTGCAGGGATGGTAGGGGTCTGGCAGGGGCACCAGGACAGAGCCTAAGTGGGAAGTTGGAGAAGGTGCGTGCGATTAAGTCAAAGGACACACCAGAGTTGGTTGAGTGGCTCACTCAGCCTTCCACTTCTGCACCCTCCTCATCCTCTGTATCTGCACCCTCCTCACTCTCTGCTGTGTGCACCCCCAAAGACACCACCACCACCATCATAGCCCCTCCACTCGAGTCAGAGGAATTATTTGCACATCCATTCCCAGACCTTACCGATGCGCAGCCATTCTTGGCATCAGATGAGAAAGAGGAGGTAGCAACGGCTGCCACCCAGCGGTCTGATGACAGTACCCAGATCAGCCCAAGGAGGGTGGTCCCCGCTGTTGCTGACTACACCGGGATCTCTAATGTCAGTGGTGGTGAAGGTGACAATGATGACGTGTCAATGGATGTCACGTGGGTGCCCGCAAGAGAGGAAGAGGAGGGGAGTTCAGAAGGAGAGACGGAGCAGCACATTGGGAGGAGAAGGAGGAGAAGCAGGCAGAACTCGCAGTGCACAGGAGGCGAAAAGCAGACTGCAAATGTATCTGGAGTGAGCCATCCACCATGCACAGTCACATCTGGCGCTCCCAGGACGCCAGCACATGGCTCTGCAGTGTGGGCTTTTTTTAAACATGTCAGCTGATGACAATAGTGTTGCCATCTGCAGCCTGTGCTGTCAACGCATAGGTCGCGGTAAGTCCAACATTCAGCTAGGGACGACTGCCTTAAGAAGGCACCTGGCCTCCCATCACCGAGCCCAGTGGGAGCAATACCGTCAAAACCCACAAAACCACACTCCCGGCACTCCACATCCTGCCTCTTCTTCTTCTCCTTTCTCCTCCCATTTGTCCTCCACCTTCCACCGTACCGTCGTGGCGTTCATCTGGAAAAGGCAGGCTTACGTGGCCCAAATGTTCAAACGTAAAAAGTTGATGATGCCGGATAACTCTCTTGCCCAACGGCTGACCGCCGGCTTGTCGGAACTGCTAGCCCGCCAACTACTGCCATATAAACTGGTGGACTCGGAGGCCTTTAGATAATTTGTGGCCATTGGCACACCGCAATAGAAGGTCCCCGGATGGAAATATGTCTCCCAGAAGGGCATCCTAGAGCTATATGGCCATGTTCATCGGCAAGTGAATGTATCTCTGATTCTCTGGCACATAGTGTCGGTGCCAAGATACATTTGACCACAGACACGTGGTCTAGCAAACACGGGCAGGGAAGGTACATAACTTTTACTGCCCACTGGGTAAACCTTTTGATGGCTGTCAAGCATGCAACCCGTGGCACCCGTGTGGATTTGGTGTTACCGCCACGAATTGCATACAGGCCTGCCTCTTCTTCTCCTCCTCCTACTCCATCCTCCGTCTCCTCCTCGGCTGACTCCTCCTTTTCCACTGCTACCGCCTCTTCCGCTGCACCCCCCAGCTCCCAGAACCTATTCAGCATGCCAGGTGAGACGTTGCCATGCTGTGCTGCGGCTGTTGTGCCTGTAAGCAAAGAGCCACACCGGTCCTGCACTCCTTTCAGATCTGCGGTCACAGGCCGATCAGTGGCTAACACCACTCAATTTGACAGTTGGTAAAGTAGTGTGCGACAATGGTGCCAATCTGCTGTGCGAGCTGAAACAGGGCAAAATGACACACGTGCCGTGCATGGCACATGTCCTGAACTTAGTCGTGCAGCGATTTGTTGCCAAATACCCCGGAATCCAGGATGTCTTGTGGCAGGCGAGGAAAATCTCTGGCCATTTTAGAAGATCTTACACGGCCATGGCTCGCCTTGCTGACGTTCAGTGGTGACACCACTTGCCCGTCAGACGTCTTATTTGTGACTGCCCGACGCGCTGGAACTCCACCTTGTATATGCTTAATAGGCTGCTCCAGCAGAAACGTGCCGTTAACGACTACCTGTACGAACTCTGCGGCAGGACAGATTCTGGGGAGCTTGTTTTTTTTTCACCATGTCAGTGGCTGCTCATGGGAGCCAGGGCGCCATCAGTGACATCGTACCTTACGCCTACTTTCTGGAGCATGCATTCCATTGTGTCATTGATCAAACCATCAAGGAGCAGGAAGATGAGGAAGTCGCAATGCTGAATGAATTGCCAGGGGGTGGGGAGGGCTACTCCATGTGAGACAAGTCAGCAGGAGTCTGAAGAGGAGGATGGTGCCTGGGGGGAGGAGGAGCAAGAAGAGCAGACTTTAAACTTTTCTGGGATCCCTGGTGTTGTCCTTGACTTGGGGGAGGAGACCGAGGATGACATTCTCCTGGGCGATGAGCAGGAGCCAGGTCGCTCCACCACTTCCAATTTAGTGCAAATGGGGGCCTTCATGCTCCAGTATTTGAAGAGGGACCCCCGTATAAAAAGCATAAAGGGCAAGGACCAGTACTGTGTGGCAACGTACTTAGACCCCCGGTACAAACACAAAATGGCGGACATGTTACCAGCATCACAGAGGGCTGTCAGAATGCAGCATTTCCAGGCCTGCATTCTGCATTCTGCTGTTGCTGGCGCTGGCAGAGGAATTTCCACCTGCAAAGAAACAGTTGCGGTTACCAATAATACAGCACATGCAAGAAGAGGGCGGTTTGAAGATGTGTTGGTCACTTCGGATATGAGATCCTTCTCGCAGCCAACCCATTTACAGCCGCCCTCCGGATCCAGGCTCATACCCAGGAAACCTAGAACCCTGAGTCGCCCTGATAATCCCACACATAGGAGCAGGGGAGAGACAACCTGTTCTTCCAAGACACGGAAGAGCAGGAGTCTCTGCAGGCCTATCAGCAAGGAAAGGAAGCCAAGTGGAACGGCAGGTAAGTATCCAGAGGCAGGGATAACCACTGAATCAAGAACCCAGGAAGGCATGATAACTTACCTGCTGCAGCTGCTGGACGGCAGAACAGAAGACCACACAAAGGTAAACTGGAACACATACAAACATACTGCAATCCAAACACCAAATGGATGCAGTACGTACTGACACACAGGAACCAGCACTCCAGCAACAGCTCACAGACATGACATTTGGTTCACCCCTCTGGGAAACCATAGAGCCCCCTTCCGGAGGAACAACAAACAGGGTACGACTTGCATACATGCCGGACATAAAACACCAACTGACCAGACATGTGACATCAACAAGACGAGACCAAACCCTGAACATAAACCCACACGGAACAACCACACAGGTAAACTAGGGGAACATGGAGGATAGAATGGGAAGACATCGCTGGAGACATCAATGTCCAACTAGGTGGCCCTCACACTGGAAGATGGAACAACCAGACAAGGAGCATAAATCCAGCACACACCAAGGATGGAGTACAACTGACTCCTGGCCAAAAGCCACAGGTATAAGAAGCACCTAGTGACCACACCCAGCAAGGTAGTTAACCCCTCCAGCACCAGAGAGATGAGGAACCAGGAGAAGGGGAGCAAAGCATACATGCAGACAACCACACGTTACCCCTGGTAACTGGCATGTACAGCAGACGTGTCACAGCGCACAACACCGAGGCCATGATGCGACCACGTTTAATTGAATTTCCTCATGCCAGCCCACACAAATCTGCCACCACCCAGAACAAATAATGGTTTCTGTCTTATGTAAGTACAGCGGCATAAAAGGCCTTTTCTGTCTGGTAAATGCCTAATGTTTGGGGCCACGGAGGAATTCAACACCTGTGATGACCATGTGTTATCGAATTTCAACTATTATCATTTGTTTTTTTTTTCAAGAGGGGAGATTTCGTTAGCCATGTTTTTAATCCAATTTTATATTTTTAGTTCTTTTAAACATATGTATTTGACATGTATTTGTACTGGCCTGCAGTAAAATTGATATCGACTGACCGTCTAATATACCTCCAGCCACATAATCACTTTATGTTTTCTGTACAGTAAATGCATAATTTTTGGGGCCTATAAGCTAACTGGCCAACAGTAAAATTGTTATACGGTGACCGCCTAATGCACCTCCAGCCACATTATCAATTGTTCTTTTCTGTACGGTGAATGAATAATTTTTGGGGCCTGTAGTCCATTGGCCTGCAGTAAAATTGATATCCATCGACCGTCTAATATACCTCCAGCCACATAATCACTTGATCTTTTCTGTCCGGTGAATGCCTAATTGTTGGGGCCTCGGAGAAATTCAACACCTATGACGACCACATGTTATCGAATTTCGGCTATTATCATTTGGGGTTTATTCAAGATGTGGGATTTTGTTAGCCATGTTTTTAATCCAATTTTATAGTTTTAGTTCTTTTAAACATATGTTTACTCCATACTGGCCTGCAGTAAAATTGATATCCAATGAGCATCTAATATACCTCCAGCCACATTATCACTTGATGTTTTCTGTACGGTGAATGCCTAATGTTTGGGGCCTGTAGTCCACTGGCCTGCAGTAAAATTGATATCATTGACCGTCTAATATACCTCCGGCCACATAATCACTTGATGTTTTCTGTTCGGTGAATGCCTAATGCAGGGCTTGACAAATTTCCTTGGAATCTAGGAGCCAGCTAAAAAAGTTAGGAGCCAGGCGGAGCCGCGTCATAAAGCCCCTAGTAGGTGCCCCCATAGTGCCCCCCCCCCCACTTCTCCATAGAGCCCCCCCAATAATGCTGTATACCATGTTACATATACTGCCGCTCCATCCCCGGACCCTATTGACTATAATGGGGACGGGGGTGGAGCTCCGGCGCAGCATGGCAGTTCGCGGTGAGAGGCCGCCGGACTAAAAAGTTGGACATGCAGGACTTTTAGTCCGGCGGCCTTTCACCATGCACTGCCGTGCTGCGCCAGAGCTCTGCCCCCATTATAGTCAATGGGGATGGAGCGGTGGCCCGGCGAAACAGCGGAAGGACGGATCCGACAGGGTGAACAGCCTGCCGGATCCGTCCTGCCGCAAGTGTGAAAGTACCCTTAGTTCTATAGCTACTGAATGAGACAGAAGAAGGGATGCCTTTAACATATACATCTCCTTGAGAAGCCAATTTGATCCTAAAGGGTTAATTCAAACTGTAATCTAAACTGTGTCCTGTCACTTCTCTCATCTCTGCTCCTGTCCCTAATCTTATCACTACTGCAAAAGCATCAGTGACAGTCTCAGTGTAAACTGTTCTAGAGTCTGACTGACTGTTCTTTTAACTCAAAGAATCGAATGAGTCACTAACTGTAGGATCTTTAGATTCTTTTAACCTGTGACTCATTCGATTCTTTCTTACTTAGACTCCCTCCTGTACTTGTGTCAGTGACTCGGGCTCAGAGCTGCTAGTGCTTGCCCCGCCTCAGCTCTGATTGGTTAGTGGGCGGGGAGGGGAGGGGCTGGCAGAAGCAGCTTCCACTCTAGGATCAGATTACACTCCTCCCGAGCCCCTCCCCTCCCTGCTGCCAGCGTCTCTGCTATTGTGTGCTGTGACGGAGCTGACTCCGGACAGAACGGCAGCTCCGCACCCATCGCCCGGGCACCTTTTAAAAACGGGCTGACAAATACCCAAGCGCCAGGACTAAATTCCTGGTCGCCATGGCGACCTGGCGCCTGGGATTTGTCGAGCCCTGGCCTAATGTTTGGGGCCTGTATTCCTGTGGTCTAAAATAAAAAATTTCTAGCCTCCAGCAGGACACATTTTTGACAGTTTCCCTTTAAGATGCATAAAAATGGCCCCTGATTAAAATACATATTTTTTGTGGGAATTTTTGCCATTGATCCCCCTCTGATATGTCACTATCCATGTTGGGAGACGATTTGTGCACTTCTAGTAAGTATTTGGTGGCTTAAAATATGACCTAAAGGTTTTTCAGGTTCGCTTGCCATTAAAGTGAATGGGGCCTGCCGTGAACTTGCGGTTCGCGAACATTTGATCGCGTTCGCGCATCGTCCCGGCCAATGTTCGTCCATCACTATCAGCAGCCTATGATACCCTAATATGACTAAATAAGCCCTATTAGGGGCCCCCCCATATGGCGCCAGATAGTGAATGAATACGTTTCAGATGTTAATAAACATGTCTTTCGCCTTGTCACTAGGGCCAAATACTTGTGCATATGTAGCATATCAATGTAGGGGTTCTTATGGTAAGATCGCCATCCTGGTACATAGATTCATGATGCCTCGATGCTCCTCGGGCCCCTGTAGCAGAGAAGGGGGGGCAGCGATGTAAATAATGTGCACGCCGGTCCTTACTATGGATCGGTGTATGGTATATAAGCACGCTTTTTAGAAGGAGGACGCGCATCTCACTATTGCATCACGACCACTGCTTAGGCTGTCAATACTACACTGTATAGAAAACAGCCGCAACTTTATTTGAAACAACAATAGTGATTATCATCTTAGGTCAATGCCATAATTGTCAAATTCCATTCAGAGAAAGATGTGGCATACAAGGAAACCTATTATCAAAGAGGATATATATGGAAGGTTACTTTTAGTATTTTATTATATATCTATATATAAATATTCCGGGCAGAATATTATACAATACCCTATTATTAAAGGGGGAGTCATTTCACGCTACATATCTGAATCCATGCAAAAGAAGGATTGGGGCAGAAAACCTACCCCATCCTACATGCACAGATAGAAGGTCAACTGATATGGGGTTCCCTTAGTACTCCCCCATTATGTGTAATATATATGGACCAGTTTTAAATGAAGTATGTAAAGTCAATATTCTCATTTAATCCTGTGGGTGAGACCGTATTTAATCAGTATAACCACTGCAATTCCTTTTTTTTTAATATCTGATCAATATTTCCTGCTCTGATAGATTTTTATGGGTTTATAATAAACAAACACGACCCTATCTGGGAAGGGTTTACATAAATCACCAAACTAAAGCCTTACTAGACTAATAACCTCACTTTTCCCATATACTAAAACTTAACTTTTACTATTTTTATAGTATAAGTGAATGTGAGTCAAAGAAGGGTTAAAACTATCTAATGCCCTGTCAGTTCTAAAGGCTACATGCACACGACCGTATGTGTTTTGCGGTCCGCAAATTGCGGATCCGCAAAAAAAATGGCTGACGTCCCGTATGGCATCCGTTTTTTTTTTTGCGGATCCGTTTTTTTTGTGGATCCATTGTAATAATGCCTATCCTTGTCCGCAAACTAGAAAAAAATAGGACATGCACAATTTTTTTGGCGGAGCAATGGAACGGACATACTGATGCGGACAGCACACAGTGTGCTGTCCGCGTTTTTTGCGGACCCATTGAAATGAATGGATCCGCATCCTATCCGCAAAAAAAACGGATTGGACACGGAAACAAAATACGGTCGTGTGCAAGAGGCCAAAGCTTGTTTGTAGTAACTGCAATGTCAGCCGGGGGTGCACTCCCCATGTCGCCACACATTTGGACTCTGTATTAGCAGACCAGTACAGCACCTAATATTTATTTTTAATAGTGTAAATTATTTCCAAATCTGAAGTTCAGAAGAAAAAAAAATAATTAGACTATAAAAAAAAGATTATAGAACTATATTAGCTAAATTACAGTCTATTGTATTTTACGAATATTCGCTATATTGCTATAACTGTTTTTTAGAATATTCGTCATATTCTAAAACAAGAATATATAGCAATATAGCGAATATTTGTAAAATACACATACAGACTACAATTGAACTAATATAGTGCTATAGTATTTTTTTTTTATAGTTTAGAAGAGAATTTTTTTTTTGACTCAATAGGAATAGGGAGAGGATTAGGGATATATATTTCCTATTCTACATAGTACTGAATTTCCTGTGAGCTATAGGAAGTTATACCAAGTTACTTTTTTAGAATTAAAATTAAAAGTTATGTTTAAGTGGTGTTTGCCTGTGATACCTACTCTTTTTCACTCCACTATATATATGTATCTGACCAAGTGACCATCTGACGGTGGACTAGTCGGAGCTGTAACAGGGAAACTGGTATATCAATCTCTCTCTTTCCTACAAAGTGGTGAATCATATGTATACGCCTTTGGTTGCCCCAGCAATGTGAAATTGGCTTATAGGCTGTTAGCGACATGTAATAAACATTAGGTTGGTGACGTAGTGATCCATTATTTGATAAGAGATCTCCAGGCTCAAGGTTGGGTCTTACGTAAGTGACTACTAATGAGGTTTACACACACGCATTATACTACAAATTGACTTTGTGTAAGGCCAGGTGCTATTCTAGAAATCTCATGTTCTCATCGGGATTAAGCAAAGGATGATTGAACTTCAGCTTGACTCTCTTCCTCGCCACAGACGTACCTGCATGTTGTCTGAACCAGCAATGGTCAGCTCTGCGTGACTTCAGTCTGAATATTTTAAATATTTGTAAGAACGTTTTGCATGTGCATTTCATGCAGAGATGAAGTCCATGCTTACTACAAGGAAGGTGTTTGATACAATGAAAGACAACCTGATGGATTTTCTTTTAAATACTAAACTAAGGTAGGGGAAATGGCTGATTATAATAGGGGAATTTGGGTCGGCAGCCCAGAGCCCGACATTTCTGTGGGGCCCAATGCTGCCCTAAATGCTGCTGCTGCACATTACCACAGCACCTCAGTGGCAGAGGATGAGGAGAGAGAGGAGCGATTCTCTTCCCTCTCTTCTGCACTGCAGCGCTAACTGTTGGCTTATTGGTGGAGTAGCAGCACTCACTGCAGCTCCACCAATCAGCTTAGTGACATGCAGACACTGCAGGCAGCCTGTGCGCCAGCCAAGGGGGAAGCAGCTGAGCAAGCCCGACCTGTAAGACTTGCCTGGCTGCCCGTCCTCCCGTCCACCTGCCCATCCGTCTACAGTCCTCTGAGTGCTGCATCCCAATCCCAGCGCAACTATGGATCTCTGATCCATCATCCCCATGTGGTCAATTATGCAGAGATCTACTATACTATACTGTGTATATATAGTAGATCTCCTACGTATATGCCACAGATAGTAGATCTGCAGATAATGCATATATTATGTATTCACTTGAACTATATGCAGATCTACTATTAAATATATACTATATGAAGATCTACTATATATACTGTATATATAGTAGATCTCCTACGTATAGTGCATGTATTATATATGCACTTACACTATATGCAGGAGATTTACTATATATACATTATATACAAGAGGCCTACTATATATGTATATCTACTATTTGCAGGAGATCTACTAAACATACAGCATATATTATAAATCTCCTGCTTATAGTGCACCTATACTAGTATATAGTAGATCTCCTTCAGAGTGAACATATAGTAGTATATATATTATATCTTCTGCAGGGCACATATACTAGTCAATATTATAGATGTCCTACATATAATGCATATGTTATACAGGGTGGTCCACAAAAAAGTAGCCCCCCTCCATAGATATTGTGACAGGATGAACGAGCAAGTGGATTATTTTTTATTTTTATCAATTTCCCGCAAGTCACAAAAGATGCTAAAAGTGGTCCCGTCTATCTGTCTTTGGGCACGTCAGATTCGGTCGGCTGATACTGTTTGCAGCTCTTCAGCAGTAATGCTGCGGATGGTATTTGTGAGGTTCTCTTTGAGTTCATCCAGGGGATGTGGATTATAATCGGACATTTTCTGTTTTAAATTTCCCTACAGAATATAAATCGCATGTGAACAAGTCTGGGGAACGTGGTGGCCATAACCCCTTGCTCACAGTTCTATCCTCCGTAAACAGTCCATGAACCCGTGCTAGAGAGGTTCGTGAGGTGCGGCATGTTGTCCCATCTTGTTGGAAAAAGCAGAACATTTTTTTTCTTCCAGTGTTGGTTGGTTGTAAAACTGTTCAAAGATGTAGTAAATTGCATTATTCACAGTTGATTTGAAGAAAATTGCCACCCCAATATTCGTGCTTCTGACACTGCACACTAAACACCATTTTTCTGGTAGTGACGTGGTGTTTCGTGAGTCAAATGTGTATTTTCAGTGGAGCAGTACCTCGTATTTTGGGAATTTACGTGACCTGATAAATGAAACCAGGCTTCATCCAGCATGACATGTCTGTCAGCAATCATAGTCAGCAACCAAGTCCAGTAATTTACATGTTTAGCTTTGTTAGACTCTTTTAGGTCCTGCACACGTTATTCGGTATGGTTTCAGGTTCAGAGATTTCAGCACACGCTGACACGTCATTCCTGATACACCAACTTGCTGAGACAGTCTTCGAGTTGATTTTTGGGGACTACTTGCAATCCGCTCCTGAATTTCATGCACAACTTCAGCCGTCCTGTTCGATGTGGCCTCAGTTTCTTCATGTTTGCAACAGAGCCAGTTTGGTGCCATTTCCGAACCAGACTCTGAATACAACATTTATCTGGTGGTTTTCTTCCTGGTTACTTGTTGGCAAAGGTCTCTTGCATTTTCTTAATCGATCTACTTCGCACATAGCCTTCCACAATTACTAGTCGCTGTTCCGGGAAGAACACGATCTTTCTGACACAATTCTTTCTGACACAATAGGCCACTTTTATCAAACTGAATAATAAATCATGCCCATAGCAACCAATCAGAGCTCAGCTTTCAGTTCCTACAGAAATGACAGCTGAGCTCTGATTGGTTGCTATGGAAAATTAAGACTGATTGAATCTTGATTTGGAGATATTAGAGGGAGGCTACTTTTTTGTTGGTCACCCTGTATATGCATTTGCACTATATGCAGGAGATCTACTATATATACTATTATATGCATTATATGAAAGAGATGTACTATATATACAGTATCTACAATTGCAAGAAAAAGTATGTGAACCCTTTGGAATGATATGGATTTCTGCACAAATTGGTCATAAAATGTGATCTGATCTTCATCTAAGTCAAAACAATAGACAATCACAGTATGCTTAAACTAATAACACACAAATAATTAAATGTAACAATGTTTTTAATGAACACACCATGTAAACATTCACAGTGCAGGTGGAAAAAGTATGTGAACCCCTAGACTAATGACATCTCCAAGAGCTAATTGGAGTGAGGTGGAGTCCAATCAATGAGATGAGATTGGAGGTGTTGGTTACAGCTGCCCTGCCCTATAAAAAACACACACCAGTTCTGGGTTTGCTTTTCACAAGAAGCATTGCCTGATGTAAATGATGCCTCTCACAAAAGAGCTCTCAGAAAACCTACGATTAAGAATTGTTGACTTGCATAACGCTGGAAAGGGTTATAAAAGTATCTCCAAAAGCCTTGCTGTTCATCAGTCCACAGTAAGACAAATTGTCTATAAATGGAGAAAGTTCAGCACTGCTGCTACTCTCCCTAGGAGTGGCCATCCTGTAAAGATGACTGCAAGAGCACAGCGCAGACTGCTCAATGAGGTGAAGAAGAATCCTAGAGTGTCAGCGAAAGACTTACAAAAGTCTCTGGCATATGCCAACATCCCTGTTAGGGAATCTACGATACTTAAAACACTATGTATAGTAGATATCCTGCATATAGTACATATACTAGTATATGATATACTACTATATATGCACTATATGCAGGAGATCTACTATAACCTATGGGACCTGTGTGTGGTCACTGTAACACAAGAGAAGTAGACTCTGGTGAATTGTTTGTTTGAAACAGGCAAGTTTTTCTGTACAGTAATCCACGCGTAAACTGCAGAGTGTGCAGGTATCCTGACCAGACACAAACAATGCACCAGAGTCTGCTCCTCCTGCAGTATAGTGACCAGATACAGACACTACACCATAGTCTGCTCCTCCTGCAGTATAGTGACCAGATACAGACAATACAGAGTCTGCTCCTCCTGCAGTGACCAGATACAGACAATACACCATAGTCTGCTCCTCCTGCAGTACAGTGACCAGATACAGACAATTTACCAGCGTCTGCTCCTCCTGTGTCTGGTCATGATAATACAGGAGGAGCAGACTCTGGTGCATTGTTTGTGTCTGGTCAGGATAACTGCACTTGCTGCAGTTTACTCCGTGGATTATTGTACAGAAAAACTTCAGCGTAATCCAGAATTAGATTAGACGAATATCATGTTCGCTTTGTTTTTTCCTTTCATGTGGAAATTGACCTGCCAAGCAGATTGAGGAATTAGCAGTATTTCAATTGTTTATGTGATTCCGCACCTTCTGTAAAGGGGTTTGCCCATAGGCTTCAATGTGTTTGTTTACATAAAAAGAAAATCTGCACAAAAAGCCACATAAAAACGCACCAATATCACAATAATCGTGCAGATTTATGTGCGGTTTTGGTGCATATTTCTTGTAGATTTTTTGCACACAAATCCACACCGTTTGCAGGCACCCTAATACAGGAGGAGCAGACTTTAGTGTATTGTCTTTATCTGGGATATGTGTATGGGGGAATTGTGAAGTATAGCTGACAGCCTAGGGAGCTTTTGGCCATCAGCTGTCTAAATTGTACAGATATCAATGGCGGGAAGGGGTAGGAGCTGAGCTGTAGTAACCTTGCATGCCCACTACACTTTGAACTAAGCTGGGCTTCCTGTTCCCTTCAAAGTGCTAGTTCCAGTACCAGAGGCTGCAGTGAGCAGATTATCGGTGGGGATGTGAGGTGTCGGGAGACCCAAATAACCCTAAGGGTTTAAAGGAAATTTTTTAAAACTGGAAAACCTCTTAAAGCCTCTTATTATAAGAGAGAACTTCCATCCTATTTGCTAATCTGATTGTCCTCTTCTGAACCCTTTGTAACTCTCCTAAATATCTTATCCTTGTCACTGTCATCATTCTTTTTTCACCATTTGTGAAAATATCTTGCACTAAATTTAGTTTCAAAATGTGCATCCGTAGGGACGCATGACGTACCTGTACGGCATGTTTCCCGAGTCCTTAAGGACCCATGACGTACCGGTACGTCATGGCTTTAAAATGCGATTGCGGCGCCGCGGGGGTTAATCGGTACAGGATGCCGGCTGAAATCATTCAGCCGGCATCCTGTCACAACGCCAGGGGGGGTCAAGTGACCCCCCGTATCGGCGATCGCAGAAAACCGCAAGTCAATTCAGACCTGCGGTTTGCTGCGTTTCCGGTCCATTCGGGTCTCTGGTGACCCGATGAACCGGAAAAAGACTGCGATCGGTGATTACACACCACCAATCGTAGTACGAAGATTTGGAGAGGCGGTGCTGGCCATGGTACTGATGGCCGCTGTCCAGGGTGCTGATTGGTGCAGGGGAGAGAGGCGCGAGATTCAAACTTCCTGCCCTCCTCTCTCCCCTCCTCTTCCTGTTCTGCACGAGCACCCTGCAGCACCGTCCTCACCACGCTCCTGAGATCCCCCAATCGGCACCCATCACCCTCCTGCACCCATCAGCCTCCAGGTAGGTTAGGGTCAGTGAGGGAGAGGCACCATTAGGCAGGGATAGAAGGGAAAAGTTAGGAAAAAAAAAAAAAACTTTATCTAAACTTATTATTTTTTTGCTTTGAGACCCTAGACCCCCCTGCCACTTGCCCCCAGCCCCACCACCACCAGCCCTCAAGCCATATAATGCCATGCCGGGCATGGTACAAAAAAGTTGTGGTCTACTTGGTACAGGTTGCCTTGTACTACTCTTTTGTACTATCCCGAAGCGCTGGCAGCACAGGGACATTCCTCCAATTCTATGAGGCAGTCCTCAAAGACCTTATTTTTTCAGACCAGGAAAGAGCAGGCCGGAGTACCTCGGGAATTGGAGGCGCCCGGATCGTCCCTGGCCAACATTTTCCAGGTGTGGTCCCCCATACTGGAAAGAAGGGATGAACCCAAAAAAGATGCAGAGTGTGTCACAAGAGGGGGATACAGAAGGACACCACCACTCAATGTGACACTTGCCCCGATCATCTGGGCCTCTGCGTTATCGATTGCTTCAGGGAGTATCACACTTCCATGGAGTACTAAATTTTTCTAATCCCCAACAGTCCCCTAGACTAGAGAACATAAAAAACTATGGCTCTCAGACTTTGGAGACACGGAAACAATTTTTTTTTCCCAAAAAAGTTTTAGTGCAGGCATCCTCAAACTGCGGCCCTCCAGATGTTGTAAAACTATAACTCCCAGCATGCCCAGACAACCTACAGCCATCAGCAGGGCATGGTGGGAATTGTAGTTTTACAACATCTGGAGGGCCGCAGTTTGAGGATGCCTGCTTAGTGTATCCAAAGTTTGAGAGCCATACATATTGGGCATCGTCGCGTCCGTAAAAATCGTCTCTATAAAAATAACATTTAACCCAACCCCCCCGGATGAACAGCGTTAAAAAAACGTGTAAAAAAAGCCATTTTTTGTCACCTAACATCACAAAAAGTGTAATAGCGAGCGATCAAAATGTGATATTCACCCCCAATTAGTGCCAATAAAACCGTCATCTCATCCCGCAAAAAATGAGCCCCTACATTAGATAGTCGCCCAACAAAAAAAAAACAACTGTAGCTCCCAGGCTATGGAGATACTAAAATAATTTTTTGGGTTCCTAAAATGATAATATAGTATAAAATCTAAATAAATTTTAAAATGTAGACATATTAGGTATCGCCGCGTCCGTAAGAATCTGCCCTATAACAATAACATTTCACCAAACCCCTCGGATAAACAGCGTTAAAAATATAAAATAAAAACTGTGCCAAAACACCAATTTTTTGGCAAAATTTTCATTTGAATCCTTTTTTCCCGGTAATAAAGCAAGGGTTAACAGCTAAACAAAACTAAATATTTATTGCCCTGATTCTGTAGTTTGCAGAAACACCCCATATGTGGTCGTAAATGGCTATATAGCCACACGGCAGGGCATAGAACGAAGGGAACTCCATATGGTTTCTGGAAGGCAGATTTTGATGGACTGGTTTATTTACACCATGTCCCATTAGAAGCCCCCTCTGATGTAGCCTAGACTAGAAACTCCAAAAAAGTGACCCCATCTAAGAAACTACACCCCTCAAGGTATTAAAAAGTCACTTTACAAACTTTGTTAACCCTTTAGGTGTTCCACAAAACTAAATAGAGATTGTAGAAACCATTTTAGAATTTAAATTTTTTGTTACCTTGCCTCAAAAAAGTGTAATATAGAGCAACCAAAAATCATATTTACCCTAAAATAGTCCCAAAACAACAACCACCGTATCCTGTAGTTTCCTAGATGGGGTCACTTTTATGGAGTTTCTACTCTAGGGGTGCATCAGGGGGCTTGAAAGGGTACATGGTGTAAATAAACCAGTCCAGCAAAATCTGCCTTCCAAAAACCATATGGCCTTCCCCTTTTTCTATGTCCTGCCGTTTAGCCAAATAGTAGTTTACGACCACATATGGGGTGTTTCTGCAAACTACAGAATCAGGGCAACCCATATTGAGTTTTGTTTGGCTGTTAACCCATTTTTTCCAGTAATAAAGTAAGGGTTAAAATGGAAAATTTTCCAAAAAATAGAAATTCCAAAATTGTTTCTCCATCTGCCATTAACTCTTGTGGAACACATAAAGGGTTAACCCAGTTTTGAATACCTTGAGGGGTGTACTTTCTTAGATGGAGTCACTTTTTTGGAATTTCTATTCCAAGTGTGCAAGGGGGGGGGGGGGGGGCTTGAAATGGGACATGGTATAAACAAATCCAGTCCTGCAAAATCTGCCTTCCAAAACCCATATGGCGTTCCCCTCTTTCTATGTCCTCCCGTTTGGCCAAACAGTAGTTTAGGACCACGTATGGGGTGTTTTTGCAAACTACAGAATCAGGGCAACCTATATTGAGTTTTGTTTGGCAGTTAACCCTTACTTTATTACTGGAAAAAATTGGTTAAAATGTAAAATTTTCCAAAAAATAGAAATTTCTAAATAGTTTCTCCATCTGCCATTAACTCTTGTGGAGCACCTAAAGGGTTAACAAAGTTTGTAAACCCAGTTTTGAATACCTTGAGAGGTGTACTTTCTTAGATGGAGTCACTTTTTTGAAATTTCTATACTAGGGGTGCAACGGGGGACTTCAAATGGGAGATGGTATAAACAAAACCAGTCCTGCAAAATCTGCCTTGCAAAAACCATATGGCGTTCCCCTCCTTCTTTGTCCTCCCGTTTGGCCAAACAGTAGTTTACGACCACATATGGGGTGTTTCTGCAAACTACAGAATCAGGGCAACCCATATTGAGTTTTGTTTGGCAGTTAACCCTTGCTTTTTTCCAGGAAAAAAATTGATCATAGTGGAAAATTTTCCAAAAATTCTTACATTTTATGTCCATTTACCATGAAGTCTTGTGGAAGACCTAAAGGGTTAACAAAGTTTGTAAAAACAGTTTCGAATACCTTGAGGGGTGTAGTTTCTAGAATGGGGTCATTTTTGGATGGTTTCTATTATGTAAGCCTCACAAAGGGACTTCAAAACTGAACTCGTCCATAAAAAGTGGGATTTGGAAAATTTCTGAAAAATTTCAAAATTTGCTTCTAAACTTCAAAGCTATGTAACACCCCCAAAAAATAAAATATCATTCCCAAAATGATACAAACATGAAGTAGACATATGGGGAATGTAAAGTCATCACAATTTTGGGGGGTATTACTATGTATTACAGAAGTAGAGAAACTGAAACTTGGAAATTTGCTAATTTTTCCAAATTTTTGGTAAATTTGGTATTTTTTTATGCAAAAAAATTTACTTTTTTGACCCAATTTTAGCAGTGTCGTGAAGTACAATATGTGATGAAAAAAACTATCTCAGAACGGCCTGGGTAAGTAAAAGCGTTTTAAAGTTATCAGCACTTAAAGTGACACTGGTCAGATTTGCAAAAAATGGCCAAGTCCTTAAGGTGAAATAGGGCTGAGTCCTTAAGGGGTTAAATATGAATCATATGTTCTTCCTCAGCTCTTAACATGCCCACACAAAATTGTCCTCAGTTGTTCTCTCTCAGACAACGGAAATACTTATAGAAATTGAAATATTTCACAGAGAAATTAATTATTTTGTTATGTATCTTAAAACAGTTTCACAGTAGTATTATTGTAATGCAGACACATTTTAATTAATATTAAACTGAATCTACCAAAAACTGAACTTATATCCTAACCTGTAATGTAGATTCAATTTACGATGAATTCAACTCAGACCAGGTCCCGGAAAGCACTGTACCTGCGGTTAAACAATATGGCATTTTTATTTTATTAAAGAAACCTTTTAAACCCTGTTGTCACGAGGGTATCAAGAGCCACGTCTGACTCCGTTATACCCGGGGTCAGGAAGTCGCAGCGGGTGGCTGCGCGCTCTAGATCTAAAGATCACGTTGTCTTTTAGTGATTTTTTTCTGTGTTTGCCTTGCTATCCTTTTTGTCTCTCTCAGGGATCCGTAGCTTCTCCTCCTCAGCTGTTTCTTGTCTGCCACTCCCTACCTCCTTATATTCTCCCCTCACACTTCTCTAGTTTCCAGTTATAGAGCTTCCTGCCTGGACATCTATACTGACCCACTGGAGTGGTTAATCCTGGTTGTCGTTCCTGTGTGCTACCCTCCAGATCCCTGTTGGGCTTATTGTTGTTTCCTGTTGTCGCCCATCTGGGAATATATGTTGAGTCTGTGTTGTCTGTCCTCCCCTTGGTGTTTTCCCTTAGAGTTAGTGGTGTGGACTAGTGTTCCCATCGCCCTGTTCACTACCGAGGGCTAAGCTCAGGGAAAGCCAGGGCTTTAGGCACGTGATCGGCGTACGGGTGAGGAACCCGTCTAGGGACGTCAGGGCAGCCAGGTGCCAGCCGCCAGGTGAGTCAGGGGTCACCATCTTCCCTCTCACTTGGGCAGGGCCTTCCTCGTTCCCTCCCTCTGTGTCATGTATGTGATAGCCACGCCGACCGTGATATTATAACTGGCCCTTACTTTTTGAGAAAAAATAAAATAAATTTTTTTTTTTTAAAATTTTTTATTTGTTGTTTTTTTTTTCTCTCTCTACTTAGAATCCAATATGGATCCTATTGATGCTTTGGCAGAACAGCTTCAAGGCCTGTCTTTGGAGGTGGCAGGATTGAAGGCGTCTGTTCTCCAACAACAGCAGCAAATGCAGCAGACCGCACCCCCAGCGGTTGCTATGGGTAACCAGGTTGTCACTGAACCCAAGGTTGCTCTTCCCGACAGATTTTCTGGGGGAAGGGACAAATTTGCGATGTTCCGTGAGGCCTGCAAATTATATTTTAAGTTGCGCCCTTACTCCTCAGGTCATGAAGAACAGCGGGTAGGGATTGTCATTTCCCTGCTTCAGGGGGACCCGCAATCCTGGGCGTTCTCGTTACCCCCTGGTTCTCAGGCTCTTCGGTCAGTGGAGGGATTTTTTGGGGCTTTGGGTCTCATATATGATGACCCTGACCGAGTCGCCCTGGCTGAGTCGAAGTTACGGAGACTCCTACAGGGAGATCGGTCAGCAGAGGAATATTGCTCAGAGTTCCGTAGGTGGGCTACGGATACTCAGTGGAACGACTCGGCTCTCAGGAGTCAGTTCTGCTCTGGGTTATCTGAAAGGGTTAAGGATGCATTGGCGCTGTATGAGACCCCCCTTTCCCTTGATGCTGTTATGTCCCTCTCTATCAGAATAGATAGACGTCTTAGGGAGAGATCGAAAATTCCGGAGCAATTGGTTACCTCTCCCAAGCAACAGTCAGCCTGTACTGACTTAGATGAGCCTATGCAGCTAGGCGGAACTTCTCGTCAGGTCCGTCCTCCCGAGGTTCGCCGTAGGGGGGGGCTTGTTTTTTCTGTGGGGGGAGGGGTCATTTCATTAATGTCTGTCCCTCCTTTCTCAAAAACAAAAAGACCGTCGGAAAACTACTAACCCCAGGCTGTGCGGAGGATGTCAGCCGGGGGGTATACGTTTCCTCCATACGTACATCTCAATTTGTGTTACCAGCGGTCATTGTTTTTGGTGTTAAGACGGAGTCTATTTCTGTTTTTCTAGACAGTGGAGCAGGGGTAAACTTGATTGATGCCCATTTTGCCCGCACTATGGGTTTGTCTCTCAGTACGCTGCAGAGACCTATTCCCGTATTCGCTATAGATTCTGCTCCTCTGTCTCAGAGAAACCTCACCCACATTGTTCGTAATTTACACCTTCGGGTAGGGGACCACCATAATGAGTGTCTTTCATGTTACGTTTTGGAGGGCCTTCCCTCTCCGGTGGTATTGGGTCTTCCCTGGTTGATAGCGCACAATCCAGTGGTGGATTGGCAGGCCAGGGAGATATTGGAGTGGAGTGAGCATTGCAGAGAGAGTTGCTTAAATAACAATTGTTTAATCGCCTCCATAGCTTCCCTACCTACATTTATTTCGGACTTTGAGGACGTTTTTTCTGAAAAGGGTTGTCAGAAACTACCACCTCATCGTCCTTATGATTGCCCGGTTAACCTGATTCCCGGGGCAAAATTACCCAAGTCCAGGTTGTATAATCTTTCGGGTCCCGAGAGACAAGCCATGAAAGATTATATCTCCGAGAGTCTGGCTAAGGGACACATCAGACCCTCTTCTTCACCCGTGGCTGCAGGGTTTTTCTTTGTTAAAAAGAAAGATGGGGGCCTGCGTCCTTGCTTAGATTTCCGTGAGTTAAACCAGATAACCATCCGTGACCCATACCCTCTTCCTCTCATTCCTGACCTTTTTAATCAGATTGCGGGTGCTAAGTGGTTCTCCAAACTTGATCTTAGGGGGGCCTACAATCTGATTCGTATCAGGGAAGGGGATGAGTGGAAGACAGCTTTTAACACCCCTGAGGGGCATTATGAAAATCTAGTTATGCCTTTCGGTCTGACCAATGCCCCTGCTGTCTTCCAACATTTCGTTAATGATATTTTTAGTCATCTCATCGGCAGGTTTGTAGTCATATACCTAGATGATATCTTAATTTATTCGGCTGATCTGAAAACACATGAGGTGCATGTCAGGCAAGTACTGCAGGTCCTACGGACGAATAAATTATATGCGAAAATTGAAAAATGTGTCTTCGCTGTTCAGGAATTACAGTTCCTGGGATATCTATTATCTGCTTCAGGTTTCCGCATGGATCCTGGGAAGGTCCAGGCAATTTTAGATTGGGATCTTCCTGAGAACCTTAAAGCCCTACAGCGGTTTTTGGGTTTCGCTAGTTTCTATAGAAAGTTCATTAAAAATTATTCAGTGATCGTTAAACCCCTTACCGACATGACTAGGAAGGGGACGGATTTTTCCAAATGGTCTGTCGCCGCTAAAGATGCATTTTCCTCTCTAAAGGAGAGGTTTACCTCGGCACCTGTTCTAATTCAACCTGATGTCTCCCAGCCTTTTATTGTCGAGGTAGATGCGTCAGAGGTGGGAGTGGGAGCTGTATTGTCTCAGGGTCCGTCTCCTGGCAAATGGCGTCCTTGCGCTTTCTTTTCCAAAAAACTATCTTCTGCGGAGAAGAATTATGATATTGGAAATAGGGAACTGTTGGCGATTAAACTGGCGCTTGAAGAGTGGCGTCACTTCTTAGAGGGAGCAATCCACCCCGTCACGGTGATTACGGATCACAAGAACCTTCTGTACCTAGAATCGGCTAAGCGTCTCACCCCTAGACAAGCTAGGTGGTCGCTATTCTTTACCAGATTTAACTTTGTAATCACCTATCGTCCTGGGGCAAAAAATACCAAGGCAGACGCATTATCTTGTAGTTTCCCTGGAGGGGGTAATGTTTGTGATCCAGTACCTATTTTACAAAGAGGTGTGGTTGTCTCTGCTGTACACTCTGTTCTAGAGGGAAAGGTGTTAGAGGCTCAGGGGGACGCCCCGGCCTCTTGCCCCTCAGAGAAATTGTTTGTACCGTTAAACCTGTGTCTTGAATTATTAAAAGAACATCATAATTCGGCACTTGCTGGACACCCGGGTAGTAAAGCAACCTTGGAGCTATTATCTCGTCGTTTTTGGTGGCCAAGGTTGCGTCAGGATGTAATGGATTTCGTGTCTACTTGTTCTACTTGTGCACGCGCGAAGGTCTCTCATACACGTCCAGCAGGGTCTTTATTGCCACTTTTCATCCCCAATAGGCCATGGACACATCTGTCAATGGATTTGAACACTGACTTACCGTTGTCGGCGGGTAAAACAGTTATCTTGGTAGTAGTAGACAGGTTTAGCAAAATGGTACACTTTATTGCGCTACCCGCACTTCCTAATGCTAAAACTCTCGCTCAGGTGTTTATCAGTGAAATCGTGAAGCTTCACGGGGTCCCTTCCGATGTGGTTTCGGATCGGGGAACCCAGTTTATTTCTAAGTTTTGGAAAGCTTTTTGTTCCCGTTTGGGGGTTCACTTGTCCTTTTCCTCAGCTTTCCATCCTCAGTCGAATGGACAGACTGAGCGTACCAACCAAAACCTAGAAACATATTTAAGGTGTTTTGTGTCTGAAAACCAAGAGTTGTGGTCATCATATTTACCGTTAGCTGAGTTTGCCATAAATAATCATTATCAGGAGTCCACTGGCAAGTCACCATTCCTTGGTGCATACGGTTTTCATCCCCAATTTTGTACTTTCAAAGAGGGGGGTCTTCTGGGGTTCCCGAAGAGGAAAGGTTTTCTTCATCTCTTTCATCGGTATGGCAGATGGTGCAAGTTAACTTGAAAAAGATGAGTGGTAAATATAAATGCATGGCCGATAAGAAACGGTCGCCAGGTCCGGACCTAGGAGTGAATGACTATGTGTGGTTGTCTACTAGGAATATTAAGTTGAAGGTTCCTTCTTGGAAACTGGGTCCTAGGTTCATTGGTCCCTATAAAATTGTAGCCGTCATTAACCCTGTGGCTTTTCGCCTGGAGCTACCTCAGACTTTTAAGATCCATAACGTCTTCCATAAATCGTTACTCAAGAAGTATGTTCCACCTCTAGAACCATCGCCGCTGCCACCTCCTCCTGTCATTGTGGCTGGTAATCTGGAGTTTCAAATAGCCAGAATTGTTGATTCTCGTCGGGTCCGCCACTCTCTTCAGTATCTGGTGCATTGGAGGGGTTACGGTCCCGAGGAAAGAATTTGGGTTCCAGCGTCAGAGGTAAACGCCAACAGGTTAATTCAGACTTTCCATGCCTCTCATCCCGAGAGACCTGGTCCTGAGTGTCCGGAGGCCCCTCGTGAAAGGGGGGGTACTGTCACGAGGGTATCAAGAGCCACGTCTGACTCCGTTATACCCGGGGTCAGGAAGTCGCAGCGGGTGGCTGCGCGCTCTAGATCTAAAGATCACGTTGTCTTTTAGTGATTGTTTTCTGTGTTTGCCTTGCTATCCTTTTTGTCTCTCTCAGGGATCCGTAGCTTCTCCTCCTCAGCTGTTTCTTGTCTGCCACTCCCTACCTCCTTATATTCTCCCCTCACACTTCTCTAGTTGCCAGTTATAGAGCTTCCTGCCTGGACATCTATACTGACCCACTGGAGTGGTTAATCCTGGTTGTCGTTCCTGTGTGCTACCCTCCGGATCCCTGTTGGGCTTATTGTTGTTTCCTGTTGTCGCCCATCTGGGAATATATGTTGAGTCTGTGTTGTCTGTCCTCCCCTTGGTGTTTTCCCTTAGAGTTAGTGGTGCGGACTAGTGTTCCCATCGCCCTGTTCACTACCGAGGGCTAAGCTCAGGGAAAGCCAGGGCTTTAGGCACGTGATCGGCGTACGGGTGAGGAACCCGTCTAGGTGCCAGCCGCCAGGTGAGTCAGGGGTCACCATCTTCCCTCTCACTTGGGCAGGGCCTTCCTCGTTCCCTCCCTCTGTGTCATGTATGTGATAGCCACGCCGACCGTGATACCTGTCCCATCATTAATCAACCAGGTGTGGGTCTCTACACAGACATCAGGAGCCATAGGCCAGAAGAGGTCTACAGAAGGAATATTGTATGACACTAAGGAACACTCAATAGTACAAATTGAAGGGTTAAATGGAATAAGCTATATGATCTGTATGAATGACAGGATGTTGGACGACATCATACTAGAGGGTGAATGTATTTACATTAGCCTTACTTCCATATAAGGAATTGTTTCTACTCAGTGCCATTGTATATGTGAACCACGTCTGTTTCTGTATGTATGTATGTATAAGAAGCCTATTGTCAATATAAAATCAGAGCTGTTTAATAAGACCATAATGTGTGTGTGTGTGTCATTGACATAGCTCTCCAGGCGCCTGTCATTGGGGATGAAGGAGGAATCGGGGTGCATACAGAAGCAGATCCCTTTCAGCTGGGGGCTCCGTCCGGGATAGAACACACAGGAATTCGGTAAGTACGGAAACTCCCTGCCTTTAGGACTGGGGAGATTCCGATGCTTTCTGAAAACTCTCTGTTGTTTCTATCTTGAATCCACTTCAGACACACTGAAAGGAATAGTATCTATCTTTAGGGAAGATAGACTTTAAATAGACTACTGGCCAAGTCTAAAAGATAAATTCTTTAGGGAAGGATTTAAAAGAGGAATTCTTTTGGGAAGAATTCAAATATTGTCTGCATCCTGGTTTCTCTTGTCAGCCCATTTCTATCGCTACTTATCTGTCGCTTTCTTATGCCCTCTTTTATGTTATGATGTTATGAAGCATTAAGTAATTTTATTTTATGCTGAAGGTAAGCAGCAAATGATACTGTACTAACTTTATTGTGTGTGTCCTGGAGAACCGTAAGACGTCCCACCACTCTGGCGAGGGGAAACCCGCTAACCCAGAAACTGGTGAATGCAAATGACTGTTTTAAGGGATAATACTAACAGACAGTTGAGAAGGAAGTTGAGCATAGACATAAGTCCTCTCTACCCAGTTGACAGGAATTGTCTGAGCCTTTACTGTTCAGTACAGCCAGTCCTGGGGAGAGTTCTGCTCTGCCTCCTTCTCAATTAAGTTATAAGAAATGGGTGCAAAGCGAGGAAAGGTCTCTCCACCCCCTCCGTATGTAGGAGAAACATGTAAGGATTATGTAGCCCGGGTCTATGGGACTGATTATTATTTAGTTGCTCCCTGGGTGGATAATATGGCAGGATGGACTGAGGGGATGAAGAGTATAAATTTGTTCCCTCGAGAGGGGATAATGACACCTTCCATATGGACATGGTAAAAGGGTTATGTTTGGGTGACACTGAAGCTTACCCATATTATGGTCCAGACCCCCAGTGGGACATGCAGTATATGAAGTTGCGAGGGGAAAATTGGCTTACTTATGCACCATATTGGTATGACAGACCAAATAAAAAGGTTAAGAAACAGAAGGCAGAGAACCAGGAGGGATATAAAAAGAAACATGAGTTAGAAAAAGAATTGACAAGGGGTTCACTTCAAAAGCCCCCTCCTCCCTATTTAGGAAATATCCCACAGATATATCCATCCCTTTCAAAAGGTTACTTAGATTTACTGGCTGGATATACTGCTACCAACATCCAACCACCTACAGCTCCCCAGCTCCCGCAGCCACCTCCGCAGTTGCCCCAACCTATGCCTGATCAGAGTGGTCAGGATCCAGCGGCTGGTGCTGTTGGTGATGGGGATGTCATATCTCCCATGCCCCTTAGATCACAAAAGTATTTTCCCAAACCTGAACATATACCTCATCCTGATGAGGACAGTGACCTTGAGGAACAGTTCCCTTTTATGACTGTAGGGGACACCTTGTTAAAGAAACCTATTGAAGTAGATGATATTAATAAGATTGTTAAACACTGCCCTAAACCCTCTTCATCTGGGACATTTGATTATTTGAAGAGAGCTTGTAAAGGGAGATAGAAACATAGAAACATAGAAAGTGTCGGCAGATAAGAACCATTTGGCCCATCTAGTCTGCCCAATATACTGAATCCTATGAATAGTCCCTGGCCCTATCTTATATGAAGGATGGCCTTATGCCTATCCCATGCATGCTTAAACCCCTTCACTGTATTTGCAGCTACCACTTCTGCAGGAAGGCTATTCCATGCATCCACTACTCTCTCAGTAAAATAATACTTCCTTATATTACTTTTAAACCTTTGCCCCTCTAATTTAAAACTGTGTCCTCTTGTGGTAGTTTTTCTTCTTTTAAATATGCTCTCTTCCTTTACCGAGTTGATTCCCTTTATGTATTTAAAAGTTTCTATCATATCCCCTCTGTCTCTTCTTTCTTCCAAGCTATACATATTAAGGTCCTTTAACCTTTCCTGGTAAGTTTTATCCTGCAATCCATGTACTAGTTTAGTAGCTCTTCTCTGAACTCTCTCTAGAGTATCTATATCCTTCTGGAGATATGGCCTCCAGTACTGCGCACAATACTCCAAGTGAGGTCTCACCAGTGTTCTGTACAGCGGCATAAGCACTTCACTCTTTCTACTGCTTATACCTCTCCCTATACATCCAAGCATTCTGCTGGCATTTCGTGCTGCTCTATTACATTGTCTTCCCACCTTTAAGTCTTCTGAAATAATTACTCCTAAATCCCTTTCCTCAGATACTGAGGTCAGGACTGTGTCAAATATTCTATATTCTGCCCTTGGGTTTTTACGCCCCAGGTGCATTATCTTGCACTTATCCACATTAAATTTCAGTTTCCAGAGTTCTGACCATTCTTCTAGTTTTCATAAATCCTTTTCCATTTGGCGTTTCCCTCCAGGAACATCAACCCTGTTACATATCTTTGTGTCATCAGCAAAAAGACAAACCTTACCAGCGAGGCCTTTTGCAATATCACTTATGAAGATATTAAACAAAATCGGTCCCAGTACAGATCCCTGTGGAACCCCACTGGTAACATTACCTTGTTTTGAATGTTCTCCATTGACTACAACCCTCTGTTGTCTGTCACTCAGCCACTGCTGAGATGTCTGACTCGGGAGGATATGCGCCTTATAATAGATGGGATAGTTGGGCACAATTCACCCTGGGATTGGAGTAAGGTCCCCTCTATAAGCACTGTAGAGCCCCCGAATACGCCGGCTGGAAATTATAAATTAAATACTGAGGCAGGCATAGACACAATGTGGGAAGAAATTAAGTGTGAAATGGAGAGGTGTTTTCAGACTAGGTCCTCGTTGCCGACTGCTGTAGCCTGTAAATAAAAATCAGGAGAGTCTGTTATAGACTTTTGGAAGAGGTTTAGTGAAGTTTGGACTCTGGAGGCAGGAATGAGTATTCAGGATAATATGCATTCTATGCTCATTCGGACTTTCCTTACGAATCTACAGCCACATCTCCAGCTTACTGTTAAACAAATGATCTCCGAATGACCTAGTCTTAATAAAGATCAATTCCAAAATAAGTTAATGGAGAAAGATGCATCGGGTTGTTTTGAAATGGTAAGACCTAAAGAGGCCCATTACCAAACTCAGGATAGGAATTGTCCCTCGAATCAGCCCAATAGGGGAAGTGGCAGAAGAAAGGGTAGAGGGCCATGCTCTGGGAGAGGGGGGAATTATAGAAATCGCCCTGCAGGTTGCTTTAATTGTGGTAAGACTGACACTGGATCAATCTATGCCCTTACCCACTCAGGCAACATGCCCTACATGATACCCAAGCTCAAGGCACCCAACCATATCCACAAGCTCAGATACGAGATCTCTTCCCCCCCACTGCCACAGCCCCACCTACATGTCACATCCTCAGTTATGCCCATTCATGTACCAAAGGGTAATTGTTTTTTATATTTGGAATGCCAACCTCAGGATCCGCTACTTGATCTGGTTCCTCCTGAGGTTTGGGCAAATACTGACCAAGATGTTGGCCTTATCTCTTGTACACCATATAAGGCAATGCTTAAGCCCGGCGCTGCACCTGTTTATATTAAAAAAAATACCCCCTTTCCCCAGAAAAAGAAAAGGGGATTGAGTCTATGTTGATGGAATTCCTAGAGACAGGGGTTATTGAGGAAATTATTTCCCCCTATAATACACCTATCAACCTAGCGAGAAAGGCTGATATTACCTTTAGGTTTGTCCAGGATCTTAGAGCGGTAAATGCACAGATCATACCCATAGCCACTGTGGTTCCAGACGTACCATCTCTGCTATCGGCTATTCCTGCCCATGAAGAGTTTTTCTCTGTTATTGATTTAAAGAATGCATTTTTTTCTGTCCCAGTTGACAAGGAGACACGGCGACTCTTTGCCTTCACATTTAAAGTATACTTGGTGTAGAATGCCTTAGGGTTATGTAGACTCCCCAGTAGTCTACTCCATTGTCCTCCAAGTTACACTGCGCCCTTGGACTGCCCCTCATGGTTCTGTCCTTCTATAATATGTGGATGATCTCCTTATATGTAGTTCTACTCGGGAGGCCTGCCAGGCAGACTGTGTTAGTTTATTACTGTGGTTATGTGAATGTGGTCACAAAGTTTCTAGGAAGAAATTACAATAGTGTATGGAAAGTGTTGAGTATTTGGGCTTTGTTCTCGGTAAAGGTGAGAGGAAAATCAGCCATGCCAGAATTACCGCTGTACTGGGTCTGCCCCGCCCACAAACCAAGAAAGACATGTTGACCTTTCTTGGCATGATTGGTTACTGCCGCCAATGGATTGCTGATTGTTCCTACTATGATAATATTCTGAGACAAGCCACTAATACTGATGTGCCTGACTTCATTAAATGGTCTGATGAAATGTTACAAGCTTTTAGTCATTTGAAATGAGCAATGGTTTCAAGTCCTGGTTTAGGCCTACCCGACTATGGTGTCATGTTTCACTTATTTGCCAGGGACATTTGTAAAACAAATCATGGCGCAAGATCATGGAGGCAAATTCCGCCCTGTTGCTTTTTTCTCAAAAGTGGCTCCTGTACAGGTTCAGGGCATGCCTGAGTGTCTCAGGAGTTTGGCAGCCTGTGCTATGGTCGCTGAGATGGCCACGCCTATCACCCTAGAATTAGCGAATATGACGAATGTATTCGTCATATTCCACAAAACGAATATAACGAATGTATTCGTCATATTCCACAAAACGAAGATAACGAAGTATTCTGCATCTTCGTTTTAGCTACCTATTCATCAACTTTGCTAATTCTAGCAATCATATAGGAAAGTTTACTATAGAGACAGCTAAGTTTAATTCGCTATGCGATTATATGACTGCTTTTTTTTAAAAAAAAATAGAATAATTATAATACCTGATAATTATTATAATTATTATATTTATAAAAAAAAAGCAAAGTAATATAATCGCATAGCGAATTAAACTTAGCTGTCTCTAAGGACAGGTAAGAACAACTTTAGGGAAGTGGGAAAGAAAAAAATATAACAATAAAAAAAAAAAAAAATTCAAGTTATAATAATCGAATTTCGATTTTAACTTAGCACTGCTATATTCCATATTAAGCTAGAATAACGAATATGGAATATAGCAGTGCTAAGTTAAAATCGAAATTCGAATATTATTACTTGAATTAATCGCATTGCTATTTCAATAGGAGAGTAGCCTTTAAGTTAAAATCGCAATACGCGATTATTTAAATCGCATATTAATCACGATAACAAGAATAATGATGAATATTCGATTTCGACGAATATAAAACGAATATTCTATCTAATATTCGCGAATTTCGTCGAAATCGAATATGGCACCTGCCGCTCATCACTAGTCTTTTTGAGGGGAGAGATGTAAATCTATACACTGATTCCAAATATGCCTTTGGTGTTGTACATGATCATGGGGTAATCTGGCAGAGGAGAGGCTTCATAGCTGCAGATGGGAGGCAAATCTCACATTCCACCCTAGTACATGATCTCCTGGCCGCTATCCAATTACCAAGCAAAGTTGCTATTATCCATTGTAAGGCACATGCTGGTCTCCAAACACACATAGCTAAAGGGAATGCCCTAGCTGATCAGGCAGCAAAAGAGGCTGCTATTAGAATGGCAGCAACAGTTTAAATGCCCTCCCTAGTTCCAGACATTACCCTTACTGACAATCTATTGCTAAGCCTCCAGGATTTGGCTACTAGTAGTGACAACATAGAATGGCAGTCGGTAGGTGCAGTACAAGACCCTGATACGAATCTTATCTGCAAAGAGGGGAAACCATGTATTCCAGTTGCAAGCGCCCCGATTTTAATTGCACACTATCATGGTCTTGGCCATAGGGGAGCACAGGCAACCACTGACCTCATTCGGAGAGATTTTTTTATACCAAGTCTTAGATCAAAGGTACAATCTTATGTTTCACGGTGTATTATATGTCTCAGAAACAAGCCAAATAATTCAAAGAAGGCCCAACACCTGCGTCCAGGGTATGTAAGGAGCTTTCCAAAGCCCTTAGGATCGACTGGAAGTTCCACCTCCCTTATCACCCACAGAGTTCCGGCGTAGTAGAAAGGATGAATAGAACAATTAAAGAAAAAATAAGGAAAATTACTGGAGGCACGTTCACTAATTGGAAAAAGTTCTTGCCTATAGCCCTAGGCAGAATATGTGAGGAAACTTGTAGAAATTTTAGATCAAATTAAACGAGATGTTGCTTGTGCCTCTCTTTTCTCTCCACAGGAACCTACGCATCCTTTCCAACCAGGAGACGTGGTGATAGTCCAGCGCCTGGCAAAAAGACGAAAACAGACTGAGTTCCCGTTTGGACCACCCACTCGAGTGGTAGCAGTCACCAGAACAGCGATTCTCACAGAAGAGGCTCCAATCTGGATTCACGCTAGTAGAGTGAAAAGGGTCCCTGAGGCTTCTTCTCCGGTGACGGACAAAGACAAAGAGGTTGAAGCAGGTGTGAAATCCCTGAACAAAGAAGGGAGCTCAGAATTAGTTTCCCTGAAAAGTGTCTTGCCACAGGCTGAAGATGATGACCCCACAATATTCTGGGAGATTTGTTTGTCTGCTGATAATTATTAATCTTTGTGTTTTCTTGCCAGTCTGGCTTATAACTACATGTATTTATCACCCAGAGGAGATGAGTTTCTTCTGCGGTGCACCAAATAATCAGTCAGTATTTAAAAGAGCTCAGGAGCAAGATCCCTTTGCTCCGGTACCCTTTTATTCTGAACAGAATAGTATAGTCAGGATGTCAAATGCCCTAAATGTTAGTTCATTGTGCCTTAAAGACTTATAGAGCCCACGGGATCTTATACAAACATGTGTTATTGCTGTGCCTACACCCGGTGAATCCCTCCTTGAAGTCTGGTCGATGGCTAACAATACACAATTTTTTATTCCCTTGCATGACTTCTGTGGGGAGTGTCAGAAATTAGGAAATAGCAGGGATAATATTAAAATAATTGCTATTAATGTGACTACAGCAGAGACTTGTTTTACCTTTTCCCAGGATATGACTTTATATTGTGATAGTAGAGACATAAAAAGTGGATTACCTAAGAATAGTGTATATGATTATATTGACGACACCTGCAAAAAGAATAGTAGGCTTGCTAGCTCCCTGAATAATTCCATGAGTTGTAATAAGACCATTGTGACTCCCAGTTTTATCTATAATATAATGCTCCCTAAGGGATGGTTTTTGTCTTGTAGTAACAGCACTTACAATTACTAAGGTCCATTAAGATCTTCAAGACCCCCCAGGGCGACCAATTGTGGCCGGTATTGGGGGTCTGTGCGAACAGGCCTGTACCTATATAGATTTTTTTCTTCAACCCCTGGTTCTGGAGCTATCTTCCTATGTACGGGATTCTCTTCACCTGATTGAGATGCTGGAACATGTGTCCTTTATATCCGACCTACTATTGGTGACCTGTGACGTCGAGTCTTTATATACCAATATAGCGCATAAGGACGGGATTGGGGCTGTTTCTTATTTCTTGGAGAGGTCGGCCTCTGCGGAGCCGGCCCACCGAGCATTCTTGGTGAGTCTCCTGCATTTTGTTTTACACCACAATTATTTTGTTTTTGAGTCCGGAACGGCGATGGGTGCGCACTGTGCACCCTCTTACGCCAACCTTTTTTTGGGCTGGTGGGAGGGGGTGTGCGTGTACCTGTCGCCGTTTTTTCATGATTGTGTGGTGGGCTGGTTCCGCTATATCGATGATATTCAGTTTTTTTGGCAGGGTTCCAAAGAGACGTGTATCCAATTCATCGATACACTAAATGAGAACAACTTGAATATCCATCTGACATACACCATCTCGGAGGTTGCGGTTGACTTCTTGGACCTAAAAATATGCAGGGAGGAAGGACGGATCATCACCTCCCTCTTTCGAAAGAGCACCGCTACCAACAGTTTGTTGCATTATGGGAGCTTTTACCCGGCGCACATGAAAAATGGAATACCGAAAGGCCAATTCCTCAGACTGCGTCTTAGCTGCACGCATTTGACCGACTTCAGGACAGCCTCAGATGATTTGTCTTCACGTTTCAAGGACAGGGGCTACCCCAAGAAATATCCCGTGCCTACGAAGAAGGTAAGGGCTCTGATCGAACTAAGTTGTTCACCCCGAAACCCAAAATTAGGGATGGTAAAATACATCTTATTACCTGCTACAACAATCAGTGGACAGCACTCTATAAGATCTTGGAGAACCATTGGTTCTTGCTTATGTCCGACCAAAGGCTGTTACCTTATGTAGACAATAAACCAAAAATCATTGCACGTAAGGTACCCTCTTATAAAGACCGACTTGTACGAAGTCATTTCCAGCGCCCCACACGAGGCCCGGGGAGAGGGGTCAGAGTGAAGGGCACACATCCGTGTGGCCAAAGTAATGTTTGCCCGTTCATGTTGGGCAAGGATAACTTTATAAAGGATGAGCAATGTATACGCCTCAATCACTATGTCAACTGCCGTACCAGGAACATCGTATATGGCATTATTTGTCCATGCAAGAATATATATGTGGGACAGACTTCACAGGAACTGCGGAAACGAATCCAGCAGCATACAGTTGCAAGAAAAAGTATGTGAACCCTTTGGAATGATATGGATTTCTGCACAAATTGGTCATAAAATGTGATCTGATCTTCATCTAAGTCACAACAATAGACAATCACAGTCTGCTTAAACTAATAACACACAAAGAATTAAACGTTACAATGTTTTTTTTTTAGCATACCATGTAAACATTTACAGTGCAGGTGGAAAAAGTATGTGAACCCTTGGATTTAATAACTGGTTGAACCTCCTTTGGCAGCAATAACTTCAACCAAACGTTTCCTGTAGTTGCAGATCAGATGTGCACAACGGTCAGGAGCAATTCTTGACCATTCATTTTTACAGAACTGTTTCAGTTCAGCAATATTCTTGGGATGTCTGGTGTGAATCGTTTTCTTGAGGTCATGCAACAGCATCTCAATCGGGTTGAGGTCAGGACTCTGACTGGGCCACTCCAGAAGGTGTATTTTCTTCTGTTTAAGCCATTCTGTTGTTGATTTACTTCTATGCTTTGGGTAGTTGTCCTGGTGCAACACCCATCTTCTGTTGAGCTTCAGCTGGTGGACAGATGGCCTTAAGTTCTCCTGCAAAATGTCTTTATAAACTTGGGAATTCATTTTTCCTTCGATGATAGCAATCCATCCAGGCCCTAACGCAGCAAAGCAGCCCCAAACCATGATGCCCCCACCACCGTACTTCACAGTTGGGATGAGGTTTTGATGTTGGTGTGCTGTGCCTCTTTTTCTCCACACATAGTATTGTGTGTTTCTTCCAAACAACTCAACTTTGGTTTCATCTGTCCACAGAATATTTTGCCAGTACTGCTGTGGAACATCCAGGTGCTCTAGTGCAAACTGTAAACGTGCAACAATGTTTTTTTAGACAGCAATGGCTTCCTCTGTGGTATCCTCCCAGGAAATCCATTCTTGTTTAGTGTTTTACGTATCGGAGATTCACTAACAGGGATGTTAGCATATGCCACAGACTTTTGTAAGTCTTTAGCTGACACTCTAGGATTCTTCTTAACCTCATTGAGCAGTCTGCGCTGTGCTCCTGCAGTCATCTTTACAGGACGGCCACTCCTAGGGAGAGTAGCAGCAGTGCTGAACTTTCTCCATTTATAGGCAATTTGTCTTACCGTGGACTGATGAACAGCAAGGCTTTTGGAGATACTTTTATAACCCTTTCCAGCTTTATGCAAGTCAACAATTCTTAATCGTAGGTCTTCTGAGAGTTCTTTTGTGCGAGGCATCATTCACATCAGGCAATGCTTCTTGTGAAAAGCAAACCCAGAACTGGTGTGTGTTTTTTTATAGGGCAGGGCAGCTGTAACCAACACCTCCAATCTCATCTCATTGATTGGACTCCAGTTGGCTGACACCTCACTCCAATTAGCTCTTGGAGATGTCATTAGTCTAGGGGTTCACATACTTTTTCCACCTGCACTGTGAATGTTTACATGGTGTGTTCAATAAAAACATGGTAACATTTAATTCTCTGTGTGTTATTCATTTAAGCAGACTGTGATTGTCTATTGTTGTGACTTAGATGAAGATTAGATCACATTTTATGACCAATTTGTTCAGAAATCCATATCATTCCAAAGGGTTCACATACTTTTTCTTTCAACTGTATGTCTAACATCACTCTGGCTGCCCGGGACAGGGCTGAAAAGGAGAAACCTCTCACTTCTGTGGCTACTCACTTTCTGGATCACCACGCAGGGAAGTATAATGGTTTGGAGGTGGTGGGTCTAGAAAGGATCCAGCACAATATTAGGGGTATACATATGACACAATGTTTGCTCAAAGCTGAATCCCGCTGGATCTTTAATTTAGATAGTCTGTCCCCTCAGGGTCTTAACGAGGAACTTTTATTCACAGGTTTTTATTCTGGGTAACACTGTATTTATACACATTTGTTTTTTCCTTCTTTCTAGATTTGCACACTTTCTGTGTTCTTTTTTTCGCAAGATCACTGTTTCTCCACTTCGGTTGTTGCCGGAATTTATATTGTCTCTCCTCCTCCTACCTGGAACAGCCCAGTATGAAACATAAAGAAGTCTCTGGATCGTCGTCCAAGGTCCCTCTACGTGGATGTACATTGATGGACTTATTGCTCTTATCATGCATACACAGTAATGTTTAGAACTATATTGTTTCTTATAATACATGTAATAATAATTCTTGGTATGCATGGTTCTCTCTCTCCCCCCCTCCCCCCTCCTCGTGGGCCTCGGTTGGATGTGTTGTGGGCAATGTGACATAGCATTTCCTCCTTCCCTCCCTTTCGTTGTCCTCTTCCTCCCCATTACTTTCCCTTTTTTTTTTTATTTTTTAGGTATAGTATAAATCAATAATCAATAAACAACAATAAATTATAAGCAATCTAAGGATGGAGCAATCAATAATATATAGAAGATCAAACAAAAATAACATATAGGGCATAGAATTTAATGAAGAGTATAATATAAGGAATAACAAGAAAATTGCACAGTAAACACTAAAAAATAAAAAACAAAAAATAGATACATGGAAAATAATATAGAAAATATAAATAGTATATAAAATATGTATAAAAAATAACAAAATAAATAATAACAAATAAAAGCTAAAACATATAAATACAAAAACAATATAAAAATAATAAATAATAAAAAATATAAAAAATAATAATAAAAAATAAATTATAAAGAGTAAAAAGAAATGAAAAACACAAAAATAAACACAAAGGAAACATAAGCACAAATAATTCACGCAATTAGGGATTTTTTATATAGTAAGGGATAATGATTATGCAGTTTGATTATCATGTATATAGTTATTTATGCAGCATTGAACTGTACACGCAATTTGATGGTGTCATCATAATATATGGCCATTTTAATAATCATGGTGCCCTGCACACAGTAATTAATTATGGCCATCAACTTTGGATAGTCCATTGCTGCATATTATTCATTGGACTGGATTTTTTATTAATTATGCAGCCTTTTTGGATACACATTTTTCACATATATTTTATTTTGTGTTTGTCTCCTCTTTTCTGTAAATCATGCTGATCTATGCCTCCTCAGAAAACGTTTGATTGTGCATCTTTATTCAGCGTGTTCAATTTAGGTTAGTCCTTTTAATATTGTTTTCTCTCCCTCCCCCTTCTTTCCTTGTGGCTATGCTCCGCTTTGTCGCTTTGGCCGCGGGACTCTCCTTCCGGGTGCATATACGGCGCTTCAACCACACTGGAGGACTTCCGGTATTTGGCACGCAGTGTGTGCCTTGTGAGCATGCGCGTTCTGCCGTTTCCGGTAATTGGAACGCAGGATGCGCCGACTCGGCGGCGCACATGGGTGCACATCATTTCCGGCTGCCATTCATGCCGGTATTTGCATGGGCAGTAATAACAAGCGCATATCCAAAGCGCACATCTGAAATACTTTGCCCCTTCTTTCTTCTCCCCTCCTACTGACCAGCTGAGTGGAAGGTTGCCGCCCCACTCTGCCGCCATGACACAGGTGAAATCGATCATTATTAGTTATTACTATGTGTATATATGAACCCATGTGCTATTCAGGAACAGGCACCCCTGAGGAAGCCAGCAGAGCCTGGCGATACGCGTTGGGCTTTTTTTCCTGACCACCACGCATACCCCCACTATGCCATTCTAAATGATAAGTATTATAGCTCTCCATTTCTTTATTGTTGATGGATTACATGTACTTTTATCTGCTGTTAATTTGTACAGTATATGTGGGGGAATGTTCATGCTTTTGTGGTGAGTCAGGGGGGCATGTGCATATGTCCAGTTCACATGGCCCGGATTCATTGTATACAATGTTTTTAACCCATTCTTTGTTGTGTCTGTTGCTTTAAATAAATTTGATACTTTTTTAGATGTGCGGCTCCTATCTCGGTATTATTTTCTTTTCCCTGTATTACATTGTGTATTTTATACCGTGTGCCGGCACTCTTGTCATAATTCTGATGTGCCCCCGCTCCCTGAATTACATTCCTGCTAATGTTATTGGAGGTCCCTGTGCGTTATCCAGGCTTACTTTGGCCTTTCCTAGTCAACCCCCTATCAGGAGAGCTTACAGATCAGTTACCAAGACTTTATCAGAAAACTGTGACTCTACGTTACCCCTTCTCAGCCGTGCAGAATATACAAGTTTGGGCGCCTCTATATTAGGAGTGCCTGGATTGGCTATATATAATACTCGTACTATAAATTCTATTGCATGTGACATGGCTAAATCTCTGAATCATACCTGTTATCAGACATGATTTTAGATCTACAAGGCGTATGAGGAGCAGTGCTAGAAACTAGATTTGCTGTGGATTATCTGTTACTCAAACACAATATAGGATGTCAAGATTTTACAGGAATGTGTTGTTTTAATTTATCTGACCATTCCATATCAATCTAGTCCCATATTCAAGCGTTACATGAAATTGCCAATATTATCAAGAAGGATGTTGATTCATCCTCTTGGTGGGACTGGTTATTGAGCTGGCTGCCGGATTTGAGTTGGTTAAGAACATTATTTATCAGTATTATAATTGCTTCCTTGATTATCATATGTTGTTGTATCCAATGTATCCCTTCCCTCATACAGATTTTTTGTGTAATGTGTCCAAAACCCACAGATCCTGGACAATCATATCTTCTTTCTCTCATAGAGAGGTAAGTAGCATAAGTCATATTCATGACCTAAGAGGGGATTGAAGGGTTAAATAGAATAAGCTATATGATCTGTATGAATGACAGGATGTTGGACGACATCATATTAGAGGGTGAATGTATTTACATTAGCCTTATTTCCATATAAGGAATTGTTTCTACTCAGCACCATTGTATATGTGAACCACATCTGTTTCCTGTATGTACAGTACAGACCAAAAGTTTGGACACACCTTCTCATTCAAAGAATTTTCTTTATTTTCATGACTATGAAGGCATCAAAACTATGAATTAACACATGTGGAATTATATACATAACAAACAAGTGTGAAACAACTGGAAATATGTCATATTCTAGGTTCTTCAAAGTAGCCACCTTTTGCTTTGATTACTGCTTTGCACACTCTTGGCATTCTCTTGATGAGCTTCAAGAGGTAGTCCTCTGAAATGGTCTTCCAACAGGCTTGAAGGAGTTCCCAGAGATGCTTAGCACTTGTTGGCCCTTTTGCCTTCACTCTGCGGTCCAGCTCACCCCAAACCATCTCGATTGGGTTCAGGTCCGGTGACTGTGGAGGCCAGGTCATCTGGCGCAGCACCCCATTACTCTCCTTCGTGGTCAAATAGCCCTTACTTTGAAAGTTTTCCCAATTTTTCGGCTAACTGACTGACCTTCATTTCTTAAAGTAATGATGGCCACTCGTTTTTCTTTACTTAGCTGCTTTTTTCTTGCCATAATACAAATTCTCACAGTCTTTTCAGTAGGACTATCAGCTGTGTATCCACCTGACTTCTCCTCAACGCAACTGATGGTCCCAACCCCATTTATAAGGCAAGAAATCCCACTTATTAAACCTGACAGGGCACACCTGTGAAGTAAAAACCATTTCAGGGGACTACCTCTTGAAGCTCATCAAGAGAATGCCAAGAGTGTGCAAAGCAGTAATCAAAGCAAAAGGTGGCTACTTTGAAGAACCTAGAATATGACATATTTTCAATTGTTTCACACTTGTTTGTTATGTATATAATTCCACATGTGTTAATTCATAGTTTTGATGCCTTCAGTGTGAATCTACATAGTCATGAAAATAAAGAAAACTCTTTGAATGAGAAGGTGTGTCCAAACTTTTGGTCTGTACTGTATGTATAAAAAGCTAAAGATAAAATCAGAGCTGTTTCTAAGACCATACTGTGTGTGTGTGTGTGTGCGTCATTGACATAGCTCTCCAGGCGCCTGTCATTAGGGATGAAGGAGGAATCAGGGTGCATACAGAAGCAGATCCCTTTCATTAATCACTGTGGAACTGTATGGTACTATCTAGGCACTGTTGTGCCAAATAAGTTTGTAAACCTCCATTCTTCTATTGTTGTTGTAGCTCATGCTATCATGGCCATTATCTACTGTGATCTCATTGAAATAAAGTGTAGCAGACCAAGAACAGTGGAAGCCCTGCACTTGCATTCTTGGGAACCCCATAGGCAACTGGCAGCCTTGAGTCTTGAACTCTACTGGCCACTTTCTCCTGCTCAAACATCTGGGCTATGACACTGTGATGTGGCGTTGGTTGGACCCCGTTGAAAGGAAAATGTTAACAAAATATGACGTTATTTATTCTCTTACAGAAGGGCACACACACTTAGCAGTTACACTGATTGGAAACAGTTTATATAACAATATATCAGTTACTGAGCATAATACCCATGACTTCTGGCCTCCACTAGAGACATCAGTTTGTGTTGCTAAAATGAAGCTACTTGGACTGCGTCACCCAGGCTAACCTATGGTCTACTTAGTCCAGGTTCACACTCCACTGGGGACCTGCCTCTTTGACTTAGAAGTAATAGTCTATACTTGTTAGAAACACATGTCGTGCTTGTACTCCGCTCAGGAAAAGTAACTCTATCTCTATGGCCCCGAGCTAGGTTTGCTTTGGCACAAGGAGCACCAATAGCACCCTGCTGCCGCTGGTTTCACTTGTTTACAGTTTGTGTCTCTGAAACCCACTTGGTGCCTTGGGTCTCACTCTTCCACTGAGCAGCCAACTGGCAACTGCCTGTCTTGGACCTCATCTGGCTCCAACTCTATGCCTACTGGTGGCAGCTAAATTGGGTGTCTTTACACAACAGGCTCTGTTGCTACCTGCTTCACTGCAGCCTGCTGGAACTATCCCTCTAGCTCTCACTCTCCATGAACTGCTCTCTGTTAAGGTTACTAATTTTCAGATTTTAACAAAGCAAATTCTGGCTTCAAAAACTAGCATAATACAAACTTAGAAACTTTTTGTAGTCATTTGTGCAAACATTTTGCAACTTTTTGCATTTTTACACCACTCTCTCCAGTTTTGAAAAATGGGGGACAAAATGGGTGTGTCTAGCTATGTTAAGAAGTTTCACTACAGATTTATCACTAAGACTTTTTAAAAAGTCACAAAAAAAGTCACTAACTCACTTGAGTGGAGTAGGAACACTGGAGTAGCCTTTCTAGACAGAAGTGTTAGGTTTAAAGCTGCACCAGATTTAACAAACAATATGCGACATTTCATAAATTTGGTACAAAATACACCAGCGCAGGCTCCTGCGAAACCGGCTTCAAACAGTACCCTCATGATAAATTCCCTTTGTTTTTGTCTTCAAAATTTAGAATCTATAATATAATTACTTGGGAATAAAAATATCATGAGTTTATTTTTTAAATCAAGTTTAGAGGAAATTATACATTTACATTTACATTTGTGATCACAATCAGTTTCAGGTTAGAGAACTTGGTCCCTGTAATGGTTTCAGTCCTTTAATGATGTTAGTCATGGTGTTTGGAGAAGACTATTGTTAAATTTTTCCTTGTGTCTTTCTGACTCAGTTCTCTTGTTCTGATACAAACAGTTTGTTATATTAAGGTCATGCGTACAGCTCTGAAATTGGGTCAGTCAGATTTATCAGAAAATTAAATCTCATAAAGTAGAGGGAAGGTAGAAATATATACTAAAGTCTTATGCACATAACCGTGACTGTTTTGCGGTCCGCAAACTGCAGATCCTCCAAATATGGGTCCGCACTGTGGACAAGTATAGGACATGTTCTATCCTTTGTAGAACAGACACACAGGTGCAGAAAGTACATGGATGACTGAGAAGACATGTAATAAAATAACTCACGTGCATATATAATATTTAAAGGGATTGACCAGTTTCTTATATTAATGACCTATCCTCAGGATAGGTCATCAACATGAGATCGACAGGGGTCCAACTTTGGCCACCACTGCCGATCAGAGATTTGAAGAAAACACAATGCTCGTACAAGCTATGCCTTCTCTTCACTGCTTACCTGCTTGCCATCACGAATGCAGCAGTGAGCAGTGTAATTACAGCTCCACTGTCCCCATTTTGAACCACAAGAGATACTGCAAATCTGATTACGGAAATTGATTTCTGAGAAAATTCTGGTCTTTGTTATGCCTCATGACACCCTTCCCATTCAAAATATTTGCCCTTTCAAGATAGCGGCTATGTTCCAGGCAGAGCATAAAAGATAGGCCTCCTCACCCATTACTTGCTGGGGTATTCAGATATTTCATTTTCCCTTTTGTTTCTGAACTAAAAGGGTGTCCTGCGACTTTTGACTCACCCTGTATTGTGGTAAAGGCAATGTGATATCTGGTCTATTTAGATAGATATTGATATATAATACTGCTTCTGCAGTAGTCACTTAGACATTTGATATGTAGTTCAGTAAAAGGTGGTGGGCATACACAAAATCTGGTGAATGCCCACACAACCATACTCATTTTAGTCCATATTGGTCTATACAGTGGTTCAAACTGGCCATACATGTTCACTGACACCAGGTGAAGGACAAACAGTCTGTCTAGAAACATTCTTTCAGACTTTGCACTAGGGACTAGGGTTGTCTTGATACCAAAATGTTGATTCGGTTTTGATACCATTAAAAAGTATTGCGATACTCGATACCATTCGATACCACCATAATAGAACAATCCAATCCTATTTTTTGGGGGGGACAAGGTGACAAAAAAAATGCCGAATTGCGCAGTTTTTATTAAAAAATTTTCTGTTACGGCGCTCACCGCATAGGACATTTTTTTAGATTTTAATAGTTTGGACTTTTTAGACGTGGCGATATGTGATATGTTTATTTATTTATTGTTTATATATTTTATATGTAAAATTGGGAAAGGGGGAAATTTATACTTAATATTTTGATGTTTTTTTTAAACTATTTTCCCCCTTAGGGGCCAGAACCTGGGATCTTTTAATCCCTTGTCCTATTCACCCTGATAGAGCTCTATCAGGGTGAATAGGACTTCACACTCTCCCTGCTGCCCTGTGCATAGAGCACACAGCAGCAGGGAGCTATGGCAGCCAGGGCTTCAGTAGCGTCCTGGCTGCCATGGTAACCGATCGGAGCCCCAGGATTACACTGCTGGGGCTCCGATCAGAACTGCCACTACCACCAATGAGGAGGAGGGGAGGGGACCCTGTGGCCACTGCCACCAATGATTTTAATACTGGTGGGTTGGGGGGGCGCACTGCACCACCAATGATTTTAATACTGGGGGGGTTGAGGGGAGGGGGCGCACTGCGCCACCAATGATTTTAATACTGGGGGGTTGAGGTGAGGGGGCGTACTGCGCCACCAATGATTTTAATACTCAGGGGGAGGGGGGACAGCGCACTGCGCCACTAATGATAATATAATTAACATTTAATACAGGAGGCGGCACCTAAGGGGTTAACTGCCGCTAATCGCAGCTCCCCTCCAGAACCCGCCTTTTCATGCATTCACTGTGCATCTTCCTTTTTAGATTTTTTTCTTTCTTTCTTTCTCTTTCTTTTTTTGTTTCTTTTTTTTCTCTTTCTTTCATTCTTTCTTTCTTTTCATCTTCCTTGACTCATTCCCTCATTCCTTCCTTTCTTTGTTTCCATTGTATCATCTTTCCTTCTTCCTTGTTCTTTTTTACTTGTTTCTTTCCTTCTGTCCTCCCTCCATTCTTTCCTTTCTTTCTTTGTCTGCCTGTCATGTCACTACAATTAGTTATATCTATCACGTCCTAAAATAACGAGACCTTGACATTGAGCTAAAACATAGGTAATAAAGACTGTGGCTGGATTTCCCTGTTAGTGAGATCAGGCTCAGTATTATCAGCTCTGGTGTATTTACATCATTGAAGTGACACTTCCGTTCATTGCTAGGTGCACTGTGAACAGGAAAATTCTATTTGTTCTCTGTTATGAAATTAGTTCTCTCTTCTCCTGGCTGGTCATGCTAGGATAAACCAGACGTCATTATGACCACAAGCTGACAAAGCCTGAAAACCTTGTCACATATTTGGCCGAAACAGAAATCCAATTAAATGTGGCTGTTTTGACCTATGTCCCATCCATCCAGTGCAAGTCTATAAATACATTATGACAGCATGAATAACCTTAGAGGATTGCATACATGTCCTTCATACTGCACGCCTATTATTTTATTATCTCCAAACCCATTTGGTTAACAATCTATTCACACATGACTGCATATTTATTCTATACAAGACTTAGGCTAGTTTGACATCTGCAGCAGAGATCTCCGGCAAGCTGTTCCAAACACCCTGCCATAGTTCTCCAGGATCCGACCGCATTCCCGCTGGACCCCAATGACTATAGTGGGGTCCAGCAGAGATCCAGCCACTACATGGCAAATATGGACAAAAACCGCTGCATGCAGCGGATTCCCAGCATTGTCTGCCAGACCTGCCAGACAGATCACCGGCTGCAGGTGTGAAAGTAGCCTTAGCAGGCGCCTGGCAGTACTTGTTTAACATTAAAGGAATTGTGCAGTGTGATGATATTGATGACCTATCCTCACGATAGGTCATCAAATCTGATTCCTGGCACCCCCGCCAATCAGCTACGCTCATTTGAGCACACCTTCCTCTTCAAAATTACCTGCAGGTCATCTCTGTCTGTGGTGCAGTGTAATTCACTTGAATGTGATGGGCAGTTATATTTACTCTGAGGCGCCTCTACAAAGGAGACCACGTACTGTAGGTAGTTTTGAAGAGGTAGATCCCTTCAAACAGCTTAAGGCTAGTTTCACACCTCCGGTGTAAAACTCCCGCAAGGCTGTGTCGGCAGACAAGTGGAGAATCAGCCAGTTCTCCGCATGTATGCTGGAATGGTTACGGATCTCCGCCAGACTCCATTATACTTCATAGGGTTGGCGGACATTCCGTCCGCATCCAGCAGTCCCAGATCCAGTGAATTCTAGCAGGCTGCTCTCTGCTGGAACAGCCTGCCAGAATTCACACCAGAGTTGTGAAAGTAGCCTTATATTAACCAATCATAGTTTTGATCAAGTAGACAATGCAAATGTCATCCCTTTGTAATTGAGATAATATATTGAAGAGCGTGGTGCTGATGATTAAAAGGGCACATACTCAACACATTTTACTACAAGGCGACCCTGCAAAAATGGTGTGTGCATACAGTTGCATATGATGGGGTACTATCTCTCCTTGTGGAGAGAGCGTCTTTATCGGCGTGAGGAGACTTATAGGCCATACATGCTCCTCTGGAATTCTGGGAAGAAAAGGATGCAAATTAGCTCTTAACACGCTCTGCCTCTAATGCCACCAGATGTAAGACAGCTATCCAATAAGTCAATGTTTGGCCCTTTTAAATAGTCCTTGAGACAGGGCCGGTGCAAGGATTTTTGCCGCCCTAGGCAAGATAAAAATTGCCGCCCCCCCCCCCTTCTTATCAGATGATCTGCCCATATCATGTTCCACCCCTTTCTCAGCTTTTAAATTAAAAGAATTGCTATGTTTCCCTTAGGGTTAATCCAGCTTCTTGTAGCCGTCTCTTTTTGCGGAACGGAATTGCGGACCCATACTTTTCTATGGGGCCGCGGAATTGCGGACCCGGATCCGCAATTCCGATCCTGAAAAAAATAGAACATGTCCTATTCTTGTCCGCATTAGTGCCGGCAATGTACGGTCTGCAAAGTGCGGAACGCACATTGCCGCTGTCCGTGTTTTGTGGATCCGCAAAACACACACGAATGTGTGAATGGACCCTAAATGTGAGGTAATTTAGTTTCCAATGTAGTATTAATAACTAAACAATTACATAATAAACATATTGCATTGTCTACTTACCACCAGGACAATAAGATGATCTGGTCTCTGGCTGCAGTCTGGCTCTTGGTCTGGCTCTGGGGACTCCCTTGTCACTCTCTCCCCCCCTCCCATGTCACTCTCTCCCCCCCCCCCTCCCTTGTCACTCTCTTTCCCCCCTCCCTTGTCACTCTCTCCCCCCCCTCCCTTGTCACTCTCATTATTCCCCCCCCTCCCTTGTCACTCATTATTTCCACCCCCCTCTCCCTTGTCACTCTCATTATTTCCACCCCCCCTCCCTTGTCATTCTCATTCCACCCCCCTCTCTCTTGTCACTCTCATTATTTCCACCCCCCCTCTCCCTTGTCACTCTCATTATTTCCACCCCCCCTCTCCCTTGTCACTCTCATTATTTCCACCCCCCCTCCCTTGTCACTCTCATTCCACCCCCCCCCTCCCTTGTCACTCTCATTATTTCCACCCCCCCTCTCCCTTGTCACTCTCATTCCACCCCCCCCCCCCCCTCTCCCTTGTCACTCTCATTATTCCCCCCCTCCCTTGTCACTCATTATTTCCACCCCCTCTCCCTTGTCACTCTCATTATTTCTCCCCCCCCTCCCTTGTCACTCTCATTCCACCCCCCCTCTCCCTTGTCACTCCTTATTTCCACCCCCCCTCCCCCCTTGTCACTCATTATTTCCACCCCCCTCCCCCCTTGTCACTCATTATTTCCACCTCCCCTCCCCTCCCCCTTGTCACTCATTATTTCCACCCCCCTTCCCCCTTGTCACTCATTATTTCCACCCCCCCTCCCCCCTTGTCACTCATTATTTCCACCTCCCCTCCCCCTTGTCACTCATTATTTCCACCCCACCTCCCCCCTTGTCACTCATTATTTCCACCCCCCCCTCCCCCCTTGTCACTCATTATTTCCACCCCCCCTCCCCCCTTGTCACTCATTATTTCCACCTCCCCTCCCCACTGGTCACGCTCATTATTCCCCCCCCCCCCTTGTCACTCTCATTATTTCCACCCCCCCTTGTCACCTCTAGTGTAGCGTGGCCGAGCTCTGTTCGGTCCGCGGTACAGGAGCATTTGTTTCCTGTACCCGGCCGGACTGACAGGAAGTGCACACTAAGTGAGCACTTCCTGTCAGTCCGGCCGGGTACAGGAAACAAAAGCTCCTGTACCGCCGACCGAACAGAGCTCGGCCACGCTACATTAACAACAGCAAAGGGCAGGCGCAGGCAGGATTCTTTAGAGTGGCAAGCGCTCAGCCTCAGCCGCTCAGGCGGTGCAGCATGAGGGGCGCCGCCGGCCGCCCAAACTTATATAAGCAACTTTTTTTTTTCTTTTTTCCCGCAACGAGCGCCGGGCGCCCCCTGCTGCATGGCGCCCTAGGCGACTGCCTAAGTCGCCTTACTGGTGGCGCCAGCCCTGCCTTGAGACATGACTCGAATATTACTTTGCATTGAGAGCTGGCTTATTTAATGTCCGAGTCATGTCTCAAGGCCTATTTAAAGGGTCAAACATTGACTTATAGGATAGCTGCCTTACATCAGGTGGCATTAGAGGTAGAGTTGCATATGTCTGGAGAATGCATTCCACAGCACATTTCAGAAGTGCATGCCAAGTGTATGACACTCAACAGAGCCTTAGGGTATGTCCACATGCAGCTAAAATTCTGCAGATTCTCTGCAGCAGAAATTCTGCAGCGTTTTTGCTGGAATTCCGCAGCAGAAAAAATTTACCAAGTGCTGCTGATTTAAGTCAGATTTAATTTTTTTATTGCAAAGGGTGAAATATGCACTGAAATTCCTGCACTGAAATGACCTCCGGGATATCCTAAATCCTATATCCTATATATGCTATCATTTTATATTATATGAATAACCCGTTATTTGTTATAAAAAGCTGTTGTAAACAAGAACACCGGCAATATCTCTTTAAATTATTCATACACCAACGTCTGGAGAAGGTGGTAGACTCTCAAGCTGCCAACAGCACTTAACATCTTGTTAGAGAGAGCTTCTGCGAGTTACTATCAACGCCAGCCTTACTAGGCAAGGAGAAGTCAGCAATGATCAATCAATGTATAAAAAAATATAAAACCACAGAAATACAACAGGGAAAAATGAAAATCGAGTGATAATGTTGCAATAAGCTTTATCAAGCCTACATTGCTGTATGTCTACAGGAGCATATCAATAAATTAGAAAATCATCGAAAAGTTAATTCATTTCAGGAATTCAATTCAAAAAGTACAACTCATATATTATATAGATCAGGGATCGTCAACCTGTGGCCCTCCAGCTGTTGCAAAACTACAACTCCCAGCATGTCCAGACTGCCTACAGCTATCAGCCTACAGCAGGGCATGGTGGGAGTTGTAGTTTTACAACAGCTGGAAAGCCATCCCTAATATAGATTATTTACAGACAAAGTGATCTATTTCAAGCATTTATTTATTTTAATGTTAATGATTATGGCGAACATCTAAAAAAAAACTAATAGTCAGTATCACAGAAAATTATAATATTGTGAAAAAGTTCAATATTGTAGACTCATGATGCCACAATCTAATCAGCTAATCAACACAAGTTTCCTTAGACTTTAAGCGGTTCCTCAGTCTGGTTCAGTGGGCTACATAATTACGAGGATGACTGCTGACTTGACAGTCATCCAGAAGACAGTCATTGACATCCTCCACAAGTAAGGGAAGCCACAAAACATCACTTGAAGGAAAAGGTGTGGTAAAAAAAAGGTGCACAAGCAACAGGGAAAACTGCAGTCTTGAAAGGATTGGCAAGAAAAAGCCATTCAAGAATTTGGGGGAGATTCACAAAGAGTGGATTGTGGCTGGAGTCAGTGTTTTTAAGAGCCACCACATAGACATATCCAGGAAATGGACTACACTTGTTGCTTTCCTTCTGTCAAGCAAGAGACAATGTCAGAAGTGTCTTACCTGAGCTAAGAAGAAAAAGGATTGGACTGTTGTTCAGTGGTCCAAAGTCCTATTTTCAGATTTCAGTAAATTTTGCATTTCATTTGGAAGTCAATGTCCCAGAGTCTGGAGTAAGAGTGGAGAGGCACTCAATCCAAGTTGGTTGAGGTCCAGTATCAAGCTTCCACAGTCAGTGATTGTTTGGGGAACCATGTCATCTGATGTTGTTGGAATATATAAAAACAGGTCTCGTCTGCACTGGATACGTGCGGCGAGCCAATGGACTTGAGGCGCAAATCACAACCCGAGCTTGGATACGAGATTTTTATTTTGAATAGACGACGCGTTTCGGGGTACTTAGGACCCCTTTATCAAGTCTGAAAAAACATATGGTTGTTACAGTAGTCTGTAGCAGTGTAAATGAATCAAAGGTGTAAATAATATAAAAGTACAAATAATCAAAAGTTCATAGTAGTAGTTGGACAGTAGCTAAAACAGTGTGTATACAAACGTGCGTACATGCACACATACACGCATTTATATCTGTATATATATAAAAAAAAAAATGTGTGGGCGCATAAATGGATAAAATGATAATAGATAAAATGGATTTTAGATCTAAAAAGATAAAAAACTGACACAAACCCTGTTGGGGTATATATAGCTGTATCGGACGGTTTCCTGGTTGTGTACAGGACTAATTGTACGCAGGAACAGATAGGTAAAAGTACATGGTTTAGAATGTAGATAAAGGGAGTCTCTTACAAGGGGGAGAATAATAATATTTTTTCTTTTTTCTTTTTTTCTCTCATAAAGGAACAATTATTTGAAAATTCTCAACTCAAAATTTGATAAGAGCTTAGCTTAGTTAGCTATAATGATGTTTATAAGCTGTTAGATAAGTACAGATAAGGGCTACAGATCGAGCCATCAGAACAACTGCCTTATGGATTCACTGTGAAGTAGAAAGCAATAGTCTGCAGATACAGGAAAAGGAAAAGCTGTAGAAGGAAAACTGTTGAAAACGTTAAAAAAAGACAAATTGAAAAAATATTTTAGCTAAAAATGAATAGAATGGTATGAATAAAAAAGAATACCCCCAAAGCTGTCCATAGCCTTTAAAGCCCATGGAAGTATTATGTTGTCATCATAGGTGATAAGTACGTCAAATTGTCAAAGATAGGAATAAAGATCCAGACTTAGCTGATATTAGGCAAGAGATTTGAGAGCTCAGTGGTCACAGACACTTTGCAGAACTTAGGCTACTTTCACATTAGCGCTAATAATTTCCGGTATTGAGATCCGTTATAGGGTCTCAATACCGGAAGAAAACGCTTCAGTTTTGTCCATATTCATTGTCAATGCGAACAAAACGTAACTGAACAGAATGGAACGCTCCAAAATGCATTCCGTTCCATTCTCATACCAGAGAGCAAACCACAGCATGCTGCGGTTTGCTTTCCATCCTGGGATGCGGAGCAAGACGATGGGGATGGATCCGTTTTCTCTGACACAATCTGACACAATAGAAAACTGATCCGTCCCCCAATGACTTTCAATGGAGTTCATGACCCATCCGTCTTTGCTATGTTAAGAGAATACAACCGGATCCGTTCATAACAGATGCAGACGGTTGTATTATCAGTAACGGAAGCGTTTTTGCTGAACCCTGCCAGATCCAGCAAAAAACGCTAGTGTGAAAGGAGCGTTAGATCCTGGGTTCCAATGTGGCAACATCTGGATGTTCTCGTTAAGTTCATGTGGGTTTCCTCTAGGTTCTCCATTTCCTTCAATACTACAAAAACATTCTGATAGGCCAATTGACTTCAAAATTGGTTTTAGTGTGTGGATAGGAAGATTGTGAGAGATGTGACAATGCTGTTAAATCTGTATATTAGTGATATGCAGTGGCGTGCCTCCAATAGAGGCAGACCACGCAGCTACTATGGGGCAGTGGCGGATCCAGAGCCTGGTGTCGGGAGGGGCACTTTCAGATTTTTTTCTGTCCGCCGCCACAAAACAATGGTGCCTATAGAACAGACTACACAGTGTATGCTATATGTGTATAACAAACATATTTCACATGAAAACTTACAGTTACTTGGCTTGGCCCTTGGGGATCTCGGACGCCACTTCAACACTTGGCCGGGGGCTCGGTGGAGCTGATGTTGTGCTTTATCCTAATGAGAAAGATTTCATAATAAGGATTTGGAGAAGGGGCAGAGAGATAGCAGAGCAGGGAGAGGCTGGTGCTGCTACTAGGGGGTCATTCCATTGGGGAGTAATAAAGCCCCCCCCCCAGTAGAAATAATTCTCCTTATACAGGGAGTGCAGAATTATTAGGCAAGTTGTATTTTTGAGGATTAATTTTATTATTGAACAACAACCATGTTCTCAATGAACCCAAAAAACTCATTAATATCAAAGCTGAATATTTTTGCAAGTAGTTTTTAGTTTGTTTTTAGTTTTAGCTATTTTAGGGGGATATCTGTGTGTGCAGGTGACTATTACTGTGCATAATTATTAGGCAACTTAACAAAAAACAAATATATACCCATTTCAATTATTTATTTTTACCAGTGAAACCAATATAACATCTCAACATTCACAAATATACATTTCTGACATTCAAAAACAAAACAAAAACAAATCAGTGACCAATATAGCCACCTTACTTTGCAAGGACACTCAAAAGCCAGCCATCCATGGATTCTGTCAGTGTTTTGATCTGTTCACCATTAACATTGCGTGCAGCAGCAACCACAGCCTCCCAGACACTGTTCAGAGAGGTGTACTGTTTTCCCTCCTTGTAAATCTCACATTTGATGATGGACCACAGGTTCTCAATGGGGTTCAGATCAGGTGAACAAGGAGGCCATGTCATTAGATTTTCTTCTTTTATACCCTTTCTTGCCAGCCACGCTGTGGAGTACTTGGACGCGTGTGATGGAGCATTGTCCTGCATGAAAATCATGTTTTTCTTGAAGGATGCAGACTTCTTCCTGTACCACTGCTTGAAGAAGGTGTCTTCCAGAAACTGGCAGTAGGACTGGGAGTTGAGCTTGACTCCATCCTCAACCCGAAAAGGCCCCACAAGCTCATTTTTGATGATACCAGCCCAAACCAGTACTCCACCTCCACCTTGCTGGCGTCTGAGTCGGACTGGAGCTCTCTGCCCTTTACCAATCCAGCCACGGGCCCATCCATCTGGCCCATCAAGACTCACTCTCATTTCATCAGTCCATAAAACCTTAGAAAAATCAGTCTTGAGATATTTCTTGGCCCAGTCTTGACGTTTCAGCTTGTGTGTCTTGTTCAGTGGTGGTCGTCTTTCAGCCTTTCTTACCTTGGCCATGTCTCTGAGTATTGCACACCTTGTGCTTTTGGGCACTCCAGTGATGTTGCAGCTCTGAAATATGGCCAAACTGGTGGCAAGTGGCATCTTGGCAGCTGCACGCTTGACTTTTCTCAGTTCATGGGCAGTTATTTTGCGCCTTGGTTTTTCCACACGCTTCTTGCGACCCTGTTGACTATTTTGAATGAAACGCTTGATTGTTCGATGATCACGCTTCAGAAGCTTTGCAATTTTAAGAGTGCTGCATCCCTCTGCAAGATATCTCACTATTTTTGACTTTTCTGAGCCTGTCAAGTCCTTCTTTTGACCCATTTTGCCAAAGGAAAGGAAGTTGCCTAATAATTATGCACACCTAATATAGGGTGTTGATGTCATTAGACCACACCCCTTCTCATTACAGAGATGCACATCACCTAATATGCTTAATTGGTAGTAGGCTTTCGAGCCTATACAGCTTGGAGTAAGACAACATGCATAAAGAGGATGATGTGGTCAAAATACTCATTTGCCTAATAATTCTGCACGCAGTGTAATGTGACAGTGCAAAAAATACCCCCTTGTAATGCCCCCAGTTGAGCTAATGTCCCCATAGTGCCCCCATAATGTCCCAGTATAAAATACCCCTATATAGTGCCCCCAGTAAATGCCCCCATAGTGCTCCACACCCTCCTTCCTCCTAGTGTCCCCCATAATGTACCAGTATAAAATGCTCCAGTAGATGCCCTCAGTGTCCCCCATAATTTGCAAGTATTAATAACAGCCCCCCATGTGCCAGTATTAATAACAGCCCCCCATGTGCCAGTATTAATAACAGCCCCCCCATGTGCAAGTATCAATAGCAGCCCCCCATGTGCCAGTATTAATAACATCCCCCATGTGCCAGTATTAATAACAGCCCCCATGTGCCCGTATTAATAACAGCCCCCCTGTGCCAGCAATAACAGCCCCCCATGTGCCAGTATTACCAACAGCCCCCCATGTGCCAGTATTACCAACAGCCCCCCCATGTGCCAGTATTAATAACAGCCCCCCATGTGCCAGTATTAATAGCAGCCCCCCATGTGACAGTATTAATAACAGCCCCCCATGTGCCAGTATTAATAACAGCCCCCATGTGCCAGTATTAATAACAGCCCCCCCATGTGCCAGTATTAATAACAGCCCCCCATGTGCCAGTATTAATAACAGCCCCCCATGTGCCAGTATTAATAACAGCCCCCTGTGCCAGTAATAACAGCCCCCCTGTGCCAGCAATAACAGCCCCCCCTGTGCCAGTAATAACAGCCCCCCCCCTGTGTTAGTAATAACAGCCCCCCTGCCAGTAATAACAGCCCCCTGTCAGTAATAACAGCCCCACTGTGCCAGTAATAACAGCCCCCTTGTGCCAGTAATAACAGCCCCCCTGTGCCAGTAATAACAGCCCCCTTGTGCCAGTAATAACAGCCCCCCTGTGCCAGTAATAACAGCCCCCCACCAGTAATAACAGCCCCTCTGTGCCAGTAATAACAGCCCCCCTGTTAGTAGTAACAGCCCCCCTGCCAGTAATAACAGCCCCCCCGCCAGTAATAACAGCCCCTCTGTTCCAGTAATAACAGCCCCCCCCACCAGTAATAACAGCCCCCCCGCCAGTAATAACAGCCCCCCTGCCAGTAATAACAGCTCCCCCGCCAGTAATAACAGCCCCCCTGTGCCAGTAATAACAGCCCCCCTGTGCCAGTAATAACAGCCCCCCTGTGCCAGTAATAACAGCCCCCCTGTGCCAGTAATAACAGCCCCCCTGTGCCAGTAATAACAGCCCCACGCCAGTAATAGCCCCTCTGTGCCAGTAATAACAGCCCCCCTGCCAGTAATAACAGCCCCCCTGCCAGTAATAACAGCCCCCCTGTCAGTAATAACAGCCCCCCTGTGCCAGTAATAACAGCCCCCTTGTGCCAGTAGTAACAGCCCCCCTGTGCCAGTAATAACAGCCCCCCACCAGTAATAACAGCCCCTCTGTGCCAGTAATAACAGCCCCCCTGTCAGTAATAACAGCCCCCCTGCCAGTAATAACAGCCCCCCCACCAGTAATAACAGCCCCTCTGTGCCAGTAATAACAGCCCCCCACCAGTAATAACAGCCCCCCCGCCAGTAATAACAGCCCCCCCGCCAGTAATAACAGTCCCCCTGCCAGTAATAACAGCCCCCCCGCCAGTAATAACAGCCCCCCCGCCAGTAATAACAGCCCCCCCGCCAGTAATAACAGCCCCTCTGTGCTAGTAATAACAGCCCCCCACCAGTAATAACAGCCCCCCCGCCAGTAATAACAGCCCCCCCGCCAGTAATAACAGCCCCCCTGCCAGTAATAACAGCCCCACGCCAGTAATAACAGTATTGTATATATATATAAAAAAAAAAAACACTTATACTTACCTCCATGTCAGCGATGCGATGCAGGCCTCTTCTGGCCTGTGTCCTGCGCTGTAGGGCTCAGGCGGCGCGATGACGTCATAGCGCCGGCCTCTGATAGGCTGCCGGCCTAGTGCCTGCAGCCTATCAGAGGAAGGGAAAGGGACACGCCTCTCCCTCCCCTGCCGCAGCACAGGCATCTGAGACTGTATCGCTGTCCTGAGGACGGCGATACAGATGACTGGAGATGAGCGCTTCCACAATGGAAGCGCTCATCTCCCTGTGCTCCGCCGCCAGCTCAAGGGGGGCAATTGCCCCGTTGCCCCCCCCCTGGATCCGTCACTGCTATGGGGCCCATGGGGAAAAGGGGCCCACAGTGAACCAAAGGCCCAGCCCCCTAATTATACTTTTTACTGTCCTGCTCCAGTATAGTATCCCTATCATCAGTGGAGAAAGCTAAAGGACCTGTGATGATGTCATCACAGGTACTGTATATATAGTAAAGGAACTGCACAAAGAATGCAGTTCTTACAACCACTATTACCTCATGTACATCATACAATAACCATAATATATAACTGACCCTATATATCTGTACACACTGCACTATTATACCTTGTACTTCTCACATTTGTACACTGCTCTGTATACTATATACTGTATATACATACAGTACAGACCAAAAGTTTGGACACACCTTCTCATTCAAAGAGTTTTCTTTATTTTCATGACTATGAAAATTGTAGATTCACACTGAAGGCATCAAAACTATGAATTAACACATGTGGAATTATATACATAACAAACAAGTGTGAAACAACTGAAAATATGTAATATTCTAGGTTCTTCAAAGTAGCCACCTTTTGCTTTGATTACTGCTTTGCACACTCTTGGCATTCTCTTGATGAGCTTCAAGAGGTAGTCCCCTGAAATGGTTTTCACTTCACAGGTGTGCCCTGTCAGGTTTAATAAGTGGGATTTCTTGCCTTATAAATGGGGTTGGGACCATCAGTGGCGTTGAGGAGAAGTCAGGTGGATACACAGCTGATAGTTCTACTGAATAGACTGTTAGAATTTGTATTATGGAAAGAAAAAAGCAGCTAAGTAAAGAAAAACGAGTGGCCATCATTACTTTAAGAAATGAAGGTCAGTCAGCCGAAAAATTGGGAAAACTTTGAAAGTAAGGGCTATTTGACCATGAAGGAGAGTGATGGGGTGCTGCGCCAGATGACCTGGCCTCCACAGTCACCGGACCTGAACCCAATCGAGATGGTTTGGGGTGCGCTGGACCGCAGAGTGAAGGCAAAAGGGCCAACAAGTGCTAAGCATCTCTGGGAACTCCTTCAAGACTGTTGGAAGACCATTTCAGGGGACTACCTCTTGAAGCTCATCAAGAGAATGCCGGGAGTGTGCAAAGCAGTAATCAAAGCAAAAGGTGGCTACTTTGAAGAACCTAGAATATGACATATTTTCAGTTCTTTCACACTTGTTTGTTATGTATATAATTCCACATGTGTTAATTCATAGTTTTGATAGCAATCCGTCCAGGCCCTGACGCAGCAAAGCAGCCCCAAACCATGATGCCACCACCACCATACTTCACAGTTGGGATGAGGTTTTGATGTGTGTGTGCTGTGCCTCTTTTTCTCCACACATAGTTTTGTGTGTTTCTTCCAAACAACTCAACTTTGGTTTCATCTGTCCACAGAATATTTTGCCAGTACTGCTGTGGAACATCCAGGTGTTCTTGTGCAAACTGTAAACATGCAGCAATGTTTTTTTTGGACAGCAGTGGCTTCCTCTGTGGTATCCTCCATGGTATCAATCCATTCTTGTTTAGTGTTTTTTACGTATCGTAGATTCGCTAACAGGGATGTTGGCATATGCCAGAGACTTTTGTAAGTCTTTAGCTGACACTCTAGGATTCTTCTTCACCTCATTGAGCAGTCTGCGCTGTGCTCTTGCAGTCATCTTTACAGGACGGCCACTCCTAGGGAGAGTAGCAGCAGTGCTGAACTTTCTCCATTTATAGACAATTTGTCTTACCGTGGACTGATGAACAGCAAGGCTTTTGGAGATACTTTTATGACCGTTTCCAGCTTTATGCGGAGCCGAGCAGAGGACCAGGATGCGGTGAGTACAGATCCTTCACCGCTTTCCGGTCCTCCGGTACTAATGAAGCACTTCCAAAATGGAAGCGCTTCATTAGTATTCACCCCATAAGACCCAGGGGTGAAAAATACAGGGTATTTAAAAAAAAAAAGTTTCATTTTTCCGCCCCCCATCTCTGCGCCCTAAGGCAGCCACTTGGTCTGTACACAGTTCTTTTAGTATATTCTAACCTGAAGCGTCCCCATGACCATAGGAACGCCTCTGTGTTAGAATATACTGTCGGATCTGAGTTTCACGATCTAACTCAAATCCGATGGTATATTCTAACATAGAGGCGTTCCCATGGTGATGGGAACGCTTCAAGTTAAAATATACCATTGGATTGGGGAAAACTCCGATCCGATGGTATAATAGGGACTGCTGACTTTACATTGAAAGTCAATGGGGGACGGATCCGTTTGCAATTGCACCATATTTGTGTCAATGTCAAACGGATCCGTCCCCATTGACTTGCATTGTAGGTCAGGACGGATCCGTTTGGCTCCGCACGGCCAGGCGGACACCAATACGACTTTTTTTTCATGTCCGTGGATCCTCCAAAAATCAAGGAAGCACCACGGACGAAAAAACAGTCACGGATCACGGACCTACGGACCCCGTTTTTGCGGACCTTAAAAAAAAACGGTCGTGTGCATGAGGCCTTACTAGGGAACCCTATGGTAACGCCTGCTGTGTACATTGTTACATTTATGCGGTATTACTTTTAGCTTTATTCCTGTGCTGTGATGTCATCTGTGACCTGCTTGTGACATCATTTTATGTTTTATTTGCTAGGTTGTGATATCACAGTTTACAGTGACCCTTTTTGCCTTTGTTATTCCTGTGCTATGATATCATGATACATATTATCCCTGTACTGTGTACATCATCTCTATGAGCAGGCATGGGATTCAGCCAGTTCCCTCCAGTTCTCCAGATTCGATTGTTAAAATTACAATTGGATCAGAGAACCGTGTTACCCGCTAAGTCCCGATCCGGTGCCCTGGCGGCGGCAGGGCAGCTGGAGATGTTCTCTTCTATTGCTTCCCGCGCCGCTCATAGTTTAGCTCCTTAGTTGGGTGATATGTGTGTACCATGTATATGGTGTATTTATGCATGTGTACCATGTATATGGTGTATTTATGTATGTGTACCATGTACAGTATATGGTGTATTTATGTGTGTGTACCATGTATATGGTGTATTTATGTATGTGTACCATGTATATGGTGTATTTATGTATGTGTACCATGTATATGGTGTATTTATGTATGTGTACCATGTATATGGTGTATTTATGTATGTGTACCATGTATATGGTGTATTTATGTATGTGTACCATGTATATGGTGTATTTATGTGTATGTGTGCTGTATGTATCTGTAAACGTGTCATGATGCCGTGTGTCCGCCTTTGAGTAGGGAACCTGTTGTTAAAAATTTTAATCCCACCCCTGTCTATGCAGTAACTTCACTATGCAGATTATTTTACTGTTGTAAAATCACTGCGTGCATTATATTTCTACTTTTACATCACTGTGTACATTATGCCTGTGCTGCACCTTTATTGTGCACATTATCTCAGTTTTGTGACATCACTGTGTGCAATAACGCTGTACTGTGACATCACTGTGTGCATTATCTCTGTACTGTGACATCACCATGCACATTATCCCTGTCCTGTTATGTCACTGTGCACATCTCACTATTATGTAATCACTGTGTAGCATTAACCCTGTACTGTGACATCACTGTGTGCATTATCGTGGTACTGTGACATCACTGTGTGCATTATCGCAGTACTGTGACATCACTGTGTGCATTATCGCGGTACCGTGACATCACTGTGTGCATTATCTCTGTACTGTGACATCACTGTGTGCATTATCTCTGTACTGTGACATCACCATGCACATTATCCCTGTCCTGTTATGTCACTGTGCACGTCTCACTATTATGTACTCACTGTGTGACATTATCCCTTTACTGTGAAATCAATGTGTGCATTAGAGCTTGTCCACATCTGCATTGTGTTTTCCGTCCTCCTCTTCTGTCAGAGGAAAAGATAAAATGGATCTGTGAAAAGGACTGAAAGACACCTTCTATTTCTATTTATCATTCATTGACTTCACTGTTAAAAAAAAAAACACATTTCCGTCATTTCCGTAATTTTTTGCAGAAAAGTGACATAAGGCTACTATCCGTTTCAGGGCTCTCACAAGCGGCCCAAACGGATCAGTTTAGCCCCTATGTATTCTGAATGGATAAGGATCCGATCAGAATGCATCAGTTTGCCTCCGTTCAGCCTCCATTCCGCTCTGACGATGCGGAGCCAAACGGATCCGTCCTGACTTGCAATGTAACTGATGCTAGGATTTTCTGTTCCTCTGACCAAACAAAAATATGGAAAACATAAAGTTAATGTGAACAAGCACCTATGAAAACTAAAATAATTATAAGCTTTTAAATTCATGGTGGCATGGCCCATATTACAAGTTTTGCTGTGGGGTCCTGTTGATTATTAGTTACGCCCCTGGTCTGCCAAACCAAAAGGATTTTCCAGGACTTAGTAATTGATGAGCTATCCTCAGGACAGGTCAGCAATATCAGAACAGTGAAGGTCCAACAACCGGCGCCATCACAGATCAGCTGTTTCAGGCAGCGCTGGAGCATGAAACTGAAGTTTTCCATCCACTGTCTAGTTTCCCGTGCTGGCAATTGCTGAAACGCAGTTCAGTGGGGGTGCTGAGTACTAGACAATCTGATATTGATGACCTGTCTTGAGGATAGCTATTTTTTTTTTTATTCGGCAAAGCAGCCGAATCAAACTTGTTAATACTTCGCTCATCACTACTCTTAACTATAATGACTTGAAAAAAACTTGCACAACATCTTTAGCCATTGTCTGTATGTGTGGTGGTGTCGGCAATGACATACTTTACTGAAGAAAGCAGCTTTAAAAGTCGAAAATTGCGTTTATTTTTTTCTCCAAAACAAGCTTGTATGGATCCACATCAAAATGAACACAAAACAGCAAAATAAAGTCCTTACCCGTCTGGGCACTAACTAAACAAGGTTTTCCTCACCTATGCTCAGCATCAGATAACAGGAGATCAGGCTCACACAGCCAGCAGGCCATCTAGCTTCTCATGCTTTCTGACACAGAATGAGTATTTCTGTTTCGTATTTATTCCCCCAGTAATAAACCCAGTAGCTACACCTGAGATTACCTTAGGCTAGGGGAAAAAGTAGTACTGGAAAGAGGTGGAATGGCAGGTCCCCCTACCAATCTACCCATCATTCAAAAAAAAAAACTTTAAAAAGACAGCCTCAGCAATCTACTGTTGACAAAACAAACCTGCTTTCTGGATTCTTTTTACCTCACCCATCCCAGCAGCCTGGATGACATATACACTCCCTTCAGTAAATTCCTATACAGTGTTACACCACCTTAAATGGTAACATTTAAAGGAGTTTCTAGGCTACAGATATTGATTCTCTTTCCTCAGGGTAGGTCAGGATTGGTGAGGGTCCAACACCCGCTGGAAACTATACAGTGTATGGAGCGGAAGCAGAAGGTTCTGTACACTGTAGATTCCATCGTTGAGCTGCAGTATCCCAGCATGGCCACTGCACAGTGGGTGGAGTTGTCTGCTTCCAGCACCGGTCATCAATATCTGTAGCTTTGACAACCCCTTTAAATGATTTTGAGTCAAAATGTTCTTTTCCCATGGATAGTAATACACAATACAATTTCGATCTGAGCTTGGAATATCCCAAAAAATAGAGGATAATCATTTATTTACTGTAATGCATCAAACCAGTGACAGCAATGAATGAGGATCCCATTCAATGACTCAGATCAGTCACAGTAGGAAAATATTATTGTACTCTGTCAGTCATCCATCATATAAGGAGCGGTCTGTCATAAAGTCCACAGGGAGCTCCACGGGAGAAGATTGCTGTCATAAACTGTTTTTTAAAATATAGTAAAGGATGATACAAATTCTATTTTGTTCCTGACTGCCGCTGTATGATTGTGGGTTTATAAATTTCATGTCGGAGACAAATATTCTTTCTTTTATCTGACACTTTGATTGCTTGTTTACACATCCAGGTTGTCAGAACGTTTCCTTCTCATTTAATACTTTATCATTTTCTATCATTACTAAGATGTTTATACTGTGCAAATAGAGTGAAATTGGCTAAGAAAGAAAGATATAGAAAATTGTACAACAACGCGCTTTTTATATTATTATGGCAGCATCAAAAACTTGTATGTATCCAACTGCATGATTATGCTGGTCATAGAGGTTTATTCTTAAGCTCATAGGACTTGTGTTACTGATAATACTGGGGTCTTGTAATGTACATGAGGGACCTGGATGTAACTATTAATTTTGCAGCCCCTATAGGTGGAAAAGGGGAAAGTGTTATCCTGGTCTCATTCTTCCAGTAAAAAAACTAAAAAATACCAAAATGTGCCCCCTCACCCATAAGAGGTTTTATGGTCTTGTAGTATAGGATCATCATGTTTTGTAGCTGGGTGATACATTTAGGGCTCATGCACACGAACATATTTTCTTTCCGTGTCCGCTCCGTTTTTTTTTGGGGGGGGGGGGGGGGGGGTTTGCGGACCATATGCAAAACCATCAATTTCAATGGGTCCGACAAAAAAACTGAAGTTACTCCGTGTGCATTTCGTTTCCGTATATCCGCACGTCCGTTCCGAAATAAAATAGAACAAGGATAGTACTGTTCTATTAGGGCCAGCTGTTCCGTTCCAAAAAATACGGTCATCTGTATTTTTTGAGGATCCGTTTTTGCGAACTGCAAAATACATACGGTTGTGTGCATGAGCCCTTACTGTGCCCTGAGAAAGTATTTACCCCCCTTAGTGTTTTTCCTGTTTTGTTGCAATACAACCCGGAATTAAATAGGATTTTTATGGGAATTGAACTATTTGATATACCTAACATGCCTACCACTCTGCAGGTGCAAAATATATTTTACTGTGACCTAAATAATAATTATGGCCTTATGCTTAAGGCCTTATGCACGCCACCATATCCGTTTTTGAGTTTGCAAACCACAGATACCCACATTTTTTTGCAGACCCATTGACTTCAATGGGTCCATAGACCACATTTTGCAAACCAGAATAGACATGTTCTATCATATAAGGAACGCATGTGCATAAGTATTTACCCCCTGAAATAATTACTTTGTTGAGCCACCTTTTACTGCGGTTACAGATGCAAGAATCTAGCATGTGGTTAGCGAATAAAGTGTGTTCTACACATGGGACCTCTTACATCACATATTTGACTATGTGGGTAAGGGTATTGAGGTAGATGGTACAGTAATAGATGTTCCTTTTTTAAGCGTTTATTTTAAAAATCTCTATACCTCTAAAGTAATGCTGACATCTTTAGAAATCAGAGAGTTTTTGGAAAGGCTAGAATTGCCTAACCACTCTCTTGAAAGCCATAACGAATTAGATGCTTTTACTTCAGAAGAGATCTGTTTCGCATTTAATAGATTATCGGCTGATAAAGCTGCAGGTACAGATGGTTTGCCTCTATAGTGTTATGTTAAATATGAGAAAGTTATTCTGCCTTAATTGCTATCCATAGTCAATGATGCTTATATTAGAAAGAAGCTTCCACAATGTATGAAAAAATCATTAATTGCACTGTTACTGGAACCAGATAAACCTCCTGATAAGATATACGGTATTCATATAGGCCTATTATACTATTCAACAGTGGCAAAGATGTTGGCAACTTGTCTATCTCAGGTCATTAGAGAATTGGTGACTTAGGACCAAACTGCCTTTATAAAGGGATAAAACTTCTATTATAAATATTCGGAGGTTGTTTCTCAATATTCAGACCAAAACTGATACGTAACTTAGGAGGTAGAGAACTTTGACTGCATTTTACTGCGTTGAGTGGCTTTTTTTTGTTTAAGTTCTTTAGGGTTTGGCCCTATTTTCATTGATTGGATACGCTTGTTGTATAAAGACCCTGTGGCTTCTGTATTCGTCAACGGAGAAACCTCTGAACATTTTAACTTGGGGATAGGGATGAGATAGGGTTGTCCCCTGTCTTCTCTCCTATTTTCCCTTATTATTGAGGACTTGGCAGAATCAATCCCACGTGATGGTGAAATTCATGGTCAAGAATGGGTATTAATAAATGTAGTCTCCTGCTGCTTGATGCAGATGCTCCAGGGTCTGTGTGTGATATTGAATGTGTGGAATCCTTTAAATATCTAGGAATCTATATATCTAAGAGTATATCAAATTTTTAAAAATAAGTCTCCCCATTATTGAAGAAAATCGATGAAAAGGCAAAGACAGGGGACCATTTGCTATTGAATATAATGGATCGCGTAGCATTGTTGAAAATGGTATAGTTGCCATGATTGTCATATTTATTCAATAGTGCAACAATAATAATTAATGGCTCAGTGTTTAAAAGGGTTGTGAAAGATTAGGGAGATTATGCAGATAGGAATACAGTAGGTATTCACCAAAGTCTCTCCACGTGGAGTTTAGCTCCACGGAGGAAATACATTTTAATGCTGTAAGGAAACAAGTTTTTGAGTGATTCGGTCAAGCCTATAAAAAAACATAAAAAATAAAAAAAACATCATTGTCATCGCCATGTGTGAAAACGCACGTACTATTAAAATATAAAACTATTTATCCCATATGGAAAACGACGAAATAGAAAAAAATGTAAAAATTACCTATTCACCATTTTTTTGGTTGCTTCCTCTCCCACAATTTTTTTTTTATAAAAAGTTATCAATAAGCCGTACACATCCCAAAATAGTATCAATGTAAAGTACAGATCACCCCTCAAAAAGTCCTCATATGGGGGGCATAGCCTAGGCTCAGGACAGAGGCGGACGCACAGCAGCTAAGCTCCTGGAGAAAAAGCTGATTCCACTGGCATCCTCCTTCTTTGGCAAAGCGGGCAGCAGCTCAGACTTACCCTTTGATACTCTCAGCAGCAGGGGAATCTACAGGGAGGCACATTTCGGGTGTCAGCGAAGTACGGAGGTTGCGGCCTACCAGAGTAGGCAAGCACCGGCATTTCCTGATGAGAGCGGCTGACTGGAAGTGAGACAAGAGCGCGGAAGTTCCGACTAGGACCAACGCAAATCGGACGCAGTAGACCTACACTCAGGCCCCTCTACAACCATCAGGCCCCTCTACAACCATCACGGGAGTGCTTGTTTACCCTGCAGGACCTGTGGTCTGGGCGGTGATATGGCGGTGAGTCCCTTTTGCTGCTTCCCCCTGACATCGGGTGGCGCCAAATCCTGCACAGAGATATTCAAGGCGGCCGGCAGTCCGACAGCTGCCGCAATTTAACAGTCCCACCAGTGCCAAAACCCCATAAAGCGGGAATACCCGACACCATACCTCAGTTTCCAGCTGAGGGGAGATATTAGCTCTCCAATTTTTCCGGAATAGACTCTAGTCTACTCTGTTAAAAAGTATACTGGGCACACTCACTTATGTAGAATCATATATTTTATTCAAGGACATGTAAGGTAAAATAAAATCAATTATTTTAAAAAACACATATAAAATACAGTCAAGCAATATAAGAACACATGGATACAATAAAATATATAGATATAGAATAAATATTAGGACCAATGGTGGATAGGCTGGGGATGGTAAAAAATCAGTCCATATGAAAGTTAGAACAAATAGAAGTAAAGCCCAGCTGGTGGCTTGAGCTAATGTAGTGGCTAGCTTAACCAAGTACTATAAAGTTCACAGTCCTGATTCACTGCAGGAGGATAATGTAACTGTGGTAAAGCAGAATTCACTTAAGTGAGTATACTTGCGGCGTCCCGCTAATACTCACTGTGCTGTGCGGTTCCTTATGTAGATAAACTTGGAAACAAATTGTCGTTATCAGCTGCTGCTGTAGCAACTGAAAGATACTGTGTCTTTTCTCTGTGCCTTTGCGGTCCTCTGGCTGCCGCTCCGTAGTAGCAGGAAGCCGGTCAGCGCTGGGACTCAAGATGCTTTTCCCCTCGTCGGTATGTTATGCGACACACTCCTCGTGTGTTTGCGCTTGTAGGTCCCGGCGTATCAGGGGTTTAGTAAGGCACGGAGTTTCCAAAGACTTTGAATTGCCGCACGGCTCTGGATAGTTCAAGCACGTACTGTACTCCTTGGGGTTGTTCCGGGGGGCTCCTCACCAAACGCGTTTCGGGGTACTTGCCTCTTCTTGAACTATCCAGAGCCGTGCGGCAATTCAAAGTCTTTGGAAACTCCGTGCCTTACTAAACCCCTGATACGCCGGGACCTACAAGCGCAAACACACGAGGAGTGTGTCGCATAACATACCGACGAGGGGAAAAGCATCTTGAGTCCCAGCGCTGACCGGCTTCCTGCTACTACGGAGCGGCAGCCAGAGGACCGCAAAGGCACAGAGAAAAGACACAGTATCTTTCAGTTGCTACAGCAGCAGCTGATAACGACAATTTGTTTCCAAGTTTATCTACATAAGGAACCGCACAGCACAGTGAGTATTAGCGGGACGCCGCAAGTATACTCACTTAAGTGAATTCTGCTTTACCACAGTTACATTATCCTCCTGCAGTGAATCAGGACTGTGAACTTTATAGTACTTGGTTAAGCTAGCCACTACATTAGCTCAAGCCACCAGCTGGGCTTTACTTCTATTTGTTCTAACTTTCATATGGACTGATTTTTTACCATCCCCAGCCTATCCACCATTGGTCCTAATATTTATTCTATATCTATATATTTTATTGTATCCATGTGTTCTTATATTGCTTGACTGTATTTTATATGTGTTTTTTAAAATAATTGATTTTATTTTACCTTACATGTCCTTGAATAAAATATATGATTCTACATAAGTGAGTGTGCCCAGTATACTTTTTAACATTATTTATTCACTTTAGAGGAAGGGCGGATCCTCTTTTACTGGCAGCACCTCGTCCTAATTTTTCCTCAGTCCTGTGCGTCTCATTAAACCTGTGTTCTAGTCTACTCTGCTCCGTGATACATGTCACGTGTGTGCACCTGAGCTGTGGTAAGCAGACTTAACTTATCTTCTATCCACTCCTCTTCACAAAGGAGTCTCATGTAACCTCTTATGTGACCAAGAGTGCAGAGTACCCCCACTTTCTGATTACATATTTGGGACATTATCTCACAGAATGGTTAAAGTGGGAAAGTTTGAGGCTACCCCAGCTCCCACACAGAAGAAGACGCATCACGAATGTTACAAAGCTGTTATTTACCCTGTTAGTCTGAATGGATGAAGCACATGGTGAGAACAATGGATGTCGGCCATTTTAACTCACAGACACTGTTCTGACTTTTCAACACGGTGCTATCTTGCCTGTATTTGGTGCACAGAGACATCATTCAGTAGTTTGAAACTACCAAACAGGGGAAACATTTATTAGTGACTATTTTCTGTATAACTTGTATATTTTCGGTGTAATTGGCATAAAACTGTATCTTCCAAACTACTGAACGGATCTGGGTGAATTTCGGATATGTGGTTCACCCAGATCCCCCGGTTCCGAGGATATACTTGTTATGGGGTTATTGCATGTTTTGGGGTTCCTGTGATATGTTTTATAAAACTGTATTTCTCAGCCTGTGATAATTATATTAGCCATTGTATTCAGTAATCTTATCACAGGCAGAAAGGAGGATTTTGTGTGGGAGTGTCTGTGTTTATTGTACGGATTGATTGGTTGTATTTCAAACCCCTGTGGGCAGTACTATGTTTGTGGATTGTAAATAAAAGAGGCTGTATGCCCCCCCCCAGGACAGTCAGTCCTAGCTTGACCTCCAAATAGCCGCCTCGCCTCGTTTTGTGGGGGAAAGATTATCCTAGCTGTAAAATAGCTAGTGGGATTGTTCTACATTTACAGGATCCTTCTGGATATCGAGACGAAGTGGCTCCTCTCTCTCTCCCTAAACAGAGATCCAGACTATCCAAGCGGTCCAGCTTCCAGCTAGCCTGGGAGTAACCATAACATTTGGATGGCAGCGGTGGGATTGTCCTGGATTTCCTAGGAGAGGTACTGAACGGATGGACAGCGCTTACGAAAAATTGAAACGTGCGACCCTGAAGGATTTACTCGAAAGCAGAGAAGGGAACTGATCGCAGAATTAACCGAACTGGATCAGGGCTTCACGATGGCAGAAACCCCGACCACGAGTAGTGACGAAAAGACCAGGATTGTTCGGGAGAGGCTCTCGCTATACGGGCCGAACCCACCTATGGAACTGGTGCAGCAGTTGATGGCAGAAGCGGACGAGGATATACGGAAGGCTCGAGCCCACGAACTCAGCCTAGTGACCGCACACCGCAATGCCGAAGCACCGCAGGTAATCGTTCCTGTCGAAAACGCCGGGAGGCCAAAGATACCCTATGCGGCTTTTAGACCCTTCCTAGAGAGCGAGACAGGAATCGATGAATATTTGACTTCGAAAGGCAATGTGCCCTGCACCAGATTCCCAACAGAGAGTGGCCCACGATATTGTCTGGGAAACTATCCGGGCGAGCCCTGGAAGCATTTCGGACTCTGGGCGCTGAGGAAGTGACACAGTATGCGCTGGTCAAAGAGACACTGTTGCGGCGGTACGCTGTAACTCCTGACACGTATCGCCGACAATTTCGTAGCACGAAAAAGAAGCCTAACGATACACATATGGAATGGGCGCACCGAATGCGGAGAGCGGCAAATCACTGGATGAGCGACAGTAAAGCTGTGACTGGTGAGGAAATTTTACAATTATTTCTCTTAGAACATTTTTATAACTGCATGGAGCAGCAGGGGAAGGAATGGCTGCGAGACAGACGACCTTCTACCTTAGAAGAAGCAGCCAAATTGGCCGATGAACATTACGACTCCCGTCTACACGAACCCACGAACTACCGAACCCCAGCACGGGTCAAACACAAAGATGTTTACCGTACGTCGCCACGTACCGAATTCCGAGCCCCGGTGCCCGCGGGGCCCGTACGGTACTCAGGACCACCGAATAACAACTCTGATCGTCCCAGACCGACCTGCTACTGATGCAAGCAACCAGGGCACCTCATGGCTAGCTGCCCCCTTAATGCACACCAGACCCCCCGGAATTATAATTACCCCTCTGGGTCATCTCGTCCTGCCCGGGCGCTCTGTGTTAACCAAGAGGCCCCTATGGAGGAATATTTGGGACCACTTCACGAAGCAGATCCTGTATATGCTGCTTCGGATAACCGCCAGCACCATCGGCAGAAGGTATGGCTCGAGGGGCGATCTACCGAGGGGTTAAGAGACACGGGGGCTACCATTACACTGGTCCAGAGCCATTTGGTGCCGGAGCACAAGCGATCAGGGCAGACTGTGGCCGTTAGAGTGGCGGGGGGGATGTGTACAAAATTCCGACCGCTAAAGTACATCTTGATTGGGGAGCGGGAAAGGGGGCCGTGAACATGGGCATAATGGATAATTTACCTGCCGAAGTACTACTGGGCAACGATTTGGGCCCCATGACTTCTGCCTATGCTCCAGTATACAACAACGAGGCGAACCCAGTAACTACCCGAGCCCAAGCCCGAACGGAGCGAGAACTCTCACCAGTGCGGGAGACACAGGTAAGACCTACCCCGACCTTGACTGACCCGTTAGGTCCCATACCCTGGGACACCCCAGATGCTTTTGAGACAGAGTCTAAGACTGACCCAACATTACAAAAGTACCGGGAAAGAGCAGAGACCGGAGGGAGCAGGTCAGATAACGAAACCTTTTTATGGGAAAAGGGAAAGCTATATCGCTTGACGGAGAAAAGGGGGCAGCACAGGCGACAGCTGGTAGTGCCCCACAAATACCGTCGAGAAATACTCAAGATAGGACACGACAATCCCTTGGCAGGCCACCTAGCTGTAACCCGCACACTACACCGCATTACTCACACGTTCTTTTGGCCAGGGGTACACGCTGATGTTAGGACTTATTGTAATACCTGCAATGTGTGTCAACGAGTAGGGAGGAGAGGCGATCACCCTAAAGCTCATCTAGTAAATATGCCCATTGTGGAGGAACCCTTCAGCAGGGTTGCTATTGACCTAGTGGGACCGCTGGCTACCCCTAGTCCCTCCGGTAAGCTCTACATTCTTACCATAGTGGACTACGCTACCAGGTACCCGGAAGCTCTCGCCCTATCCAACATCCAAGCGGATAAGGTAGCGAATGCGCTGGTGCAGGTGTTCTCCCGGGTAGGATTTCCGAAAGAAATCCTGTCCGACCAAGGCACCCAATTTACTGCCGAATTGACTCAGCAACTCTGGCAGGTTTGCAAAATTAAGTCCCTCCTGAGCTCTCCATACCACCCCCAGATGAACGGACTTTGTGAGAGGTTCAATGGGACCCTCAAACAAATGCTCAAGACGTTTACTCAGGAATACCGAGACTGGGAGCGTTTTCTGCCGCACCTCCTATTTGCTTATCGGGAGGTGCCCCAGGAAACGACCGGGTTCTCTCCCTTCGAGTTGCTCTACGGAAGAAAGGTACGGGGACCCCTAAACCTGATCCGGGAGCACTGGGAGGGAGAGATGGAGACTGACGGTGTCCCCATTGTGCCGTACGTGCTGGAACTCAGGGACCGAATGGAGCAATTAGCCAAATCAGTGCAGGCTAACCTCCAATCGTCCCAGAGAAGACAGAAGGTATGGTACGATCGGGGGGCCCGAAAGAGAATCTTTACCATAGGGCAAAAGGTGTTAGTGCTTAAGCCAGTTAAGACAGACAAATTGCAGGCGTCCTGGCAGGATCCCTACGAGATAGTGGAGAAAAGGGGAGACACCACTTACGTAATAGCTAGCTGCCATGACAGCAATCTTAGAAAGACATTCCATGTGAACATGCTCAAGGAATATCTTGAGCGGCCGGAGAACGTGACGGCCGTATGCTGTCCCCCTCAGGAAGACCCCGACAGTCTACCCATTCCAGATCTGTTAGAAAAGAGTCCCCATGCAGATATAGTAGCTCAGGTCAAGATAGGGGACCGACTTAGCCCCACTGAAAGGGAGCAGCTTAACCAACTCCTGCAGTCCAAAAGCCCCACTTTCTCCCAGAAGCCAGGGTACACTACCTTAACCACCCACCAGGTAGATACCCCGGGACAAGCTCCTTTACGCCAGGCTCCTTACCGAATCCCTGAGGCAGTTAGGACAGGGATGAAGAAGGAGATCGATGAGATGCTCCAACTCAGGGTAATTGAGCCCTCCGATAGTCCCTGGGCTTCCCCAGTGGTCCTGGTGCCCAAGAAAGATGGTACTACCCGGTTTTGCATAGACTATCGGAGGCTCAATGAAAAGACAGTGACGGACGCTTACCCTATACCCAGGGTAGACGAGCTACTCGTTCGTATAGCCAGGGGAAATTATCTGACCACCATCAACCTCTGCAAGGGTTACTGGCAGATCCCCCTGGCCCAGGAGGCTGTCCCCAAGTCGGCATTCGTCACCCCGTTTGGCTTATATCATTTTAAGGTAATGCCGTTTGGGATGAAGAATGCCCCAGCTACATTCCAGCGCTTGGTCGATAGGCTCCTGGATGGCTTCCAGAGTTTTGCTTGCGCATACCTGGACGACATAGCGATCCACAGTGAGTCCTGGAAGGACCACTTAGCTCACATAGGAATGGTTCTGGATCAGATCCGGGCTGCTGGCCTGACTCTGAAGCCAGAAAAATGCCACTTTGGGATGGCCGAGGTACAGTACCTGGGTCACCGGGTGGATTGTGGGAAACAGCGACCAGAGCCGGCCAAGATAGAAGCTGTCGCCAATTGGCCCACCCCCACCACTAAGACTCAGGTCCTAGCATTCCTGGGTACAGCAGGGTACTACAGACGGTTTGTACCAGACTACAGCACACTTGCCAAACCCCTGACTGACCTGACCAAGAAAAACTTACCTCGACAGGTCCTGTGGTCTCCCCACTGTGAAACGGCTTTCCAAGCTCTCAAAAATGCTCTTGTTAACGCTCCTGTCTTGGCGGCCCCAGCCCTCAACAAACGTTTTATCGTCCATACAGACGCTTCCATGTTCGGGCTGGGAGCTGTCCTCAGCCAAGTAGGCGAAGACGGAGGAGAGCACCCAGTTGCCTACATCAGCCGTAAGCTCCTGCCACGCGAAGTCAGCTATGCAGCGGTAGAAAAAGAGTGTTTGGCTTTGGTGTGGGCACTAAAGAAATTGACTCCCTATTTGTATGGACAAGAGTTCACTCTGGTTACAGACCATAACCCGTTGGTGTGGCTAAACCGGGTCTCTGGGGATAACGGCAGACTTTTACGTTGGAGTTTATCATTACAACCCTTCAACTTCACCATTACCTACAGACCTGGGAAACAGAATGGCATCGCCGACGGGTTGTCCAGACAAACAGACCTCAGCCCAGCATAACCAGCGGTCTGGACAGCCTTAGTCTTCCCCGAAAAGGGGTCAGACAGTGTCTGCCAGAGTGTTCCACAAAAAGGGAGCACTGTTACAAAACTGTTATTTACCCTGTTAGTCTGAATGGATGAAGCACATGGTGAGAACAATGGATGGCGGCCATTTTAACTCACAGACACTGTTCTGACTTTTCAACACGGTGCTATCTTGCCTGTATTTGGTGCACAGAGACATCATTCAGTAGTTTGAAACTACCAAACAGGGGACACATTTATTAGTGACTATTTTCTGTATAACTTGTATATTTTCGGTGTAACTGGCATAAAACTGTATCTTCCAAACTACTGAACGGATCTGGGTGAATTTCGGATATGTGGTTCGCCCAGATCCCCCGGTTCCGAGGATATACTTGTTATGGGGTTATTGCATGTTTTGGGGTTCCTGTGATATGTTTTATAAAACTGTATTTCTCAGCCTGTGATAATTATATTAGCCATTGTATTCAGTAATGTTATCACAGGCAGAAAGGAGGATTTTGTGTGGGAGTGTCTGTGTTTATTGTACGGATTGATTGGTTGTATTTCAAACCCCTGTGGGCAGTACTATGTTTGTGGATTGTAAATAAAAGAGGCTGTATGCCCCAGGACAGTCAGTCCTAGCTTGACCTTCAAATAGCAGCCTCGCCTCGTTTTGTGGGGGAAAGATTATCCTAGCTGTAAAATAGCTAGTGGGATTGTTCTACATTTACAGGATCCTTCTGGATATCGAGACGAAGCGGCTCCTCTCTCTCTCCCTAAACTGTGATCCAGACTATCCAAGCGGTCCAGCTTCCAGCTAGCCTGGGAGTAACCGTAACAACGAAATGGACAAATTCCTTCATAAGGGTACCCCAAACCCTAAGAACAAACAACCTGTGGTGTCTGCCACTTCCACAGAACAAGGAGAATCTTCAGATACAGATAAACCGAGTGGAGACAAGTCTACAACTAAGGAACAACAGTTGGTCACTACAGAAAAGGCGCTGCAGAATATCATAGAAACAGCCTTGCGGCCGGTCCTATCCGACCTCTCGGACATTAAGCAAAATATCAGAGACATTGGGGACAGAGTAAACACACTAGAAGAGACGCAAAATGCCCTCTTAACCTTTGGAAGCGCTACGAGCGAGGCATTTCACGTTTGTCAAGCTAGAATGAATAATCTGCTGTCATATCTTAAAGACCAGGATAATAGAGGGAGAAGAAATAACTTGAGGATTAAGGGGGTGCCAGAAACTGCTCCTAAATCATCAGCAATGGAAACAACATAGTCCATCCTTCGGCCACTGCTTAGTCCAGAAATGGCAAAAGACTTGGTGCTAGAGAGAGCCCATAGAGCACTTAGGCCGAAGACCATCATCTGTAAAGTCCTGAATTCCCAACACAGAGATGCAGTTTTAAAAGCAGCCAGAGATGCAAGGGAAATCACATATGAAGGCTCCCGGATCGCAGTCTTCTAAGATCTCTCCCCAGTTACGCTGGATAAGCGCAGGCAAATGAGACAAATGAGACGCATTAAAAGCAAAGAAAATTCCTTACAGGTGGCTGTTCCCCTTTGGGATTGCATTTTCCGTACATGGAACCACCAGATATATTAGAAGCCTGGAAGATCTTGTGCCGCTGTGTGACGACATTGGACTTCCACCCTCAGAGATACCGTCATGGCTGCAAATTACAGAACTGACTGACCTACCAGAACTTCCTGAGACAACGTCATGGACAGTCAAAAGCCGCAGACTCAATAAAAGATCCCTATTAGCTAGCCTAACTGTAGAGGCACTCTGCAAACAGGTTCTGTTCTTACCATGAACATGATCCATTGCCTTGCCTTGTCTATTTCCTGCCATGTAGGGGGATGGGGGAGAATAAGTAGGAGGTTGCTGTTGTTGAAGATAACTACTATTTTTAGTTCAAAAGTTTTAACTAATATAGTGGAAACCGTTTGCATTAGGGGGGGAAAACGCCTCTTGTCGTATTAGAATAATTGATAGCGACAACACCGTTGATAATAGCTGTTACTATTATAACTCACTGTGGTTGAGTTACTTGTGTTTAATATACTTGTGTTTTATTCGGTTAACCATAGTTCACTATGACCAATATTGCTTTCTCCACATGGAACACACGGGGAATGAACTCTCCTCAAAAGCGGTCACGTATTCCCCAGCATCTGCGCACGCTAGGTACTGATGTAGCCATCCTTCAGGAAACTCACTTCAAGAATGGTAAGACTCCTTCACTATCTCACAAACATTTTTCACAATGGTACCACTCCTGCTATGGTGTGTCCAGATCCAGACATGTCACCATTGCTATTAAAAGAGATATACCATTCGAATTGTAGGCCAGTGTAGCAGACTCAGAAGGTAGATTTCTCTTTTTGAAAGATCACATAGCGCACATGGAACTCACTATTGCGGGTCTATACGCCCCTAACAAAGATCAAGTCACTTGGCTTGCAGACACCTTACAGAAATTACACTCCTTTAGTGAAGGCATTTGCGTCATTGGTGGGGACTTGAATCTGGTGACGGAGCCATTGCTAGATTCCACTTCAGGTAAATCTCACTTATCCCAAAAGAAAATCCGATATTTGAGACAACAACTTAGTCCCCTTAAATTATGTGATGTTTGGCGGATGATGCATCCAAACGAGAGAGACTACTCCTTTTATTCTGATGTACATGATTCGTACCAAAGGATAGATTACATTTTCCTATCTAGCACCCATTTACAGTTGGCAGTATCATCCAAAATTGGAAACATAGGAATTTCAGACCATGCCCCGGTAACATTAGTATTGTCAGTCTCTTCCCTTCCTAAAAAGGCGTTCTGTTGGCGGTTGAATGAGTCTCTGCTCAAATCAGATGCCAATAAAACTAAGATTGCTGACACTATCAGTAATTATTTTGAGGAAAACAACACCGAACAAATATCGCCCACGGTAATATGGGAGGCGCACAAAGCGGTAGTCAGGGGAGAAATGATTGCGTTAGGAACGTACGAGAAAAAACGCAGACAGAAAGAGATAGACGACACAATGACAATGATCCCACGTTTAGAACGCAAACATAAACTCTCCTCTGCCCAACGGGTGCTAGCTGAGCTCACGTCACATAGAGAACACCTAAACCAATTACTAAACTATAGAGCTACCAAAGCATACATGCATGCGAAACATAAGATATATTTACATGGTAATAAAGGCTCCAGATTAATGGCCTTAATGGCCAAACGCAGGCATGAACAAACGTATATACAGGAAATTAGTCATAAGCCGAAGGAGACGGTAAAAGCTACCAAAGATATAGCAGAGCAGTTCGAACAGTTTTATTCCGTCTTATATAACTTAATAGCAGGTGAGACGTCTCAATATACCGTGATTAGACAAGATAAAATAGACCTATTTCTACAATCCCTTCACTTACCGGAAGTGTCTATAGCACAGAAGGAGCAGCTGTTGACTCCCTTCTCATTAAATGAACTTCAGAGCGCACTAAAAGGGACCCCAGGTGGGAAGAGCCCAGGCCCGGATGGCCTGACGATAGCCTATTATAAGGCGTTTCCTGACATCCTTCTGCCTCAGTTATTAAAGACAGTCACTTCAGCTGCCAGGGGAATTGATTTCCCCCCACAATCGTTGGAGGCACATATCTCCGTTTTACATAAGGAGGGGAAGGATCCCAAACAGTGCGGTAGTTACCGACCAATCTCCCTGCTTAATGCCGACATTAAGTTATATGCCAAAATGTTGGCAAATAGACTTAAACTGATCCTTCCCTCCCTGATCAACCAGGAACAAGTGGGATTTGTCAAAGGCAGAGAAGGGAAAGATAACACGCTTAGGATATTACACCTAATCCAATACGCCCGTAATAAAAGTATTCCTCTAGCACTGCTCTCAACTGACGCCGAAAAGGCGTTAGACAGGATTGACTGGGTGTTTATGAGGAAGGCCCTAGAGAAGTTTGGGATCCCTGAAACGTTCATCACAGCTGTATTTGCACTATATAACCGCCCCTCAGCCTTGCTCAAAATAAACGGCACATTGTCACAAAGATTCCAGATTAGTAATGGCACTAGGCAGGGCTGCCCCCTCTCCCCCTTGCTGTTCGTGCTGACCATGGAGACACTTATACAGAATATTAGGCAGAACCCGGATGTAAAGGGTATCACGATTGGAGATAGATGTCACCAGTTGGCAGCGTATGCTGATGATCTGTTGATTAACACTTCAAATCCCGATGTTTCACTCCCAGTGTTGTCTGGTATGTTTGAGGAATTCCATGGCCTCTCGAACTTCAAGATAAATGCTGCAAAATCAATGGCAATGAATGTCTCCTGCTCCGCTAGAATAATAAGCAAAGCCAAAAGCCTATCTAACTTTCAATGGACCTCCCAAAACATTACATACTTAGGTATACAAGTGTCCCCAGACCCAAAAAATTGGTTCCAACTAAACTACGTGCCGCTAGTCAAGCAGATAGAACAGCTAATCAGTAAAGGGAAGATTCCGTACATCTCGTGGGTTGGGAGGTTAAATCTGTTGAAAATGATGATCATCCCCAAGATCCTGTATGTTCTGCAGACTTTGCCGATCTACCTTCCAAACTCCTTTTTTGCGCAAATTAGGAAAATATTTCTCAGCTACATATGGGCGAAAGGGATGTGTAGAGTGGCGTTATCTACTTTGAGCAAACCAAGACAGTTGGGGTGATTGGGATTCCCAGACATATCTAACGTATACAAAGCTGTACAACTGACAAGGATAATAGATTGGTACAAGGCCCCATACTCCAAGTTATATGTACGTATTTAGCGGTAGGATACTCTCTTACGCAGGCACATATTTGGATGCTGCAAGACAAACGTCCTCCACGGTATACGAATATTCTGACGAAAGCTCCTTTATGGATGTGGGTAGGGAAGCAGTTGCCTCCACACATTTGGAAGCACCCTTCAACACTCTTTAGTTTAGGAGATCTATTGGGTCTGAATAACCCCTTTAAAGCTAATGTTATGGGCAACCAAAGGATACTAAATACTTATAGGTTGGGAGATTTGTTAATAGATGGAACCTTTCCAGATATGAGAACACTACAATCGAAAATCACACAAATGGAGATAGACCCACTGACATATTCACAGCTTCTATTTAACTTCAAGCGCATACCAGCAAAGGAAATAGCGGACATGCTAGAGAGGGAACATTGCGATCTTGAAAAGATTGCTGCGCAAACGACAGCAATGCCAAAACTGATTTCAAGCATATGCAAGATACTTATTAAACACACTGAAGCTCCCCCCCCCGCATATATTAAGGCTTGGGAAAAAGAGTTAAACATTGACATTTCAAAAGAAGAAAGGATTGCAATTTACAAAAATTCTTGTGGGCCATCCAAATGTGTGACTATCCAAGAAATCTCATACAAGGTTGTGAGCAGGTGGTATAAGACCCCGGTAGTTTTGCATACAATGAACCCACTTCTTCCGGCCACCTGTTGGAGATGTCAAAAGGAGGTGGGCACGTATTTGCACTTATGGTGGGAATGCTGTTTGATCAAACCATTCTGGTCAGAGGTAACTAAGGTTATGGAAAAAATTTGTCCGGGTGCTCCAGCCTTGGACCCACGACTGATATTCTTAAATCTCCTCCCAGAGGGTAGGCCTTTGTTCAATGCCATACTCTGGCAGCAGTTGGTGTTAGTGGCTAAAGGCATGATACCCTTATATTGTAGACAGACTCAACCGCCTCCCATGCTACATTGGCTACAAAAGGTGGGGCAGGTGGCGAGATTAGAGGAAATAGGAGCTGGCATTGGAGGAGGTATGACTCGGTTCCATAGGATCTGGGATTCGTGGCTGGACTTCATTAGACAACCAGACATTTAGTGAATAGTGCAAAAGGTGCTGGAGTTGGTTCCTCGTGTGTTCCAGGGGATGATGTAAGGTCTCCTTTGTCTCAACAAATTTCAGACCTTTAGTTAAGTATAACTGTTGATTCACGATGTAAATTTATGAAACATGCTTGTTCTTTTATTGATGACAAGGTCACTAGACAACCAGACATTTAGTGAGTGGTACGGAGGGTGATGGAACTGGTTCTGCGTGTGTTACAGGAGGTGATGTGAGGTCTCCTTTGTCTCAATACATATCAGACCTTTAGCTATGTAAATCTGTTGGCTCACAATGTAATTGTATGAAACATGTTTATTCTTTTATTGATGGAAAAAATCACTAAATAAAGAATAATAATAATTAAAAAAAAAGTCCTCATATAACTCCATACACATATCTACAAAAAAGTTAAAGGGGTTAGAATGTGGCGATGAAAATAAAATAAATAAATATTTTTCAAGGTTTTATTCGTTTTTCAGTACAAAAATACAAGAAAAACTATACATATGTGGTATCATTGTAATTGTACTGACCTGGAGAATAAAAGTAACTGGTCAGTTTAACCGAAAACTTAACGCCCCCAGTTATGGCCCCAGAAAGGCAGGGAGTGAAAATCCTAAACGCAAAAACAAAAATCCTCCGGGGCTGAAAGGGTTATGCAATGCTCTCTCTCCCCCCCCCCCCCCCCCCCTAAGGAGCTGATGTAGACGATAGGAGTGGTGGTGGCCCTGTAGAAGTTTTCTGTCACGGTGTACTCCCTCAGGCCGTATAACTTTTTTTTACTAGGTGTAACATAGAGCTTGAAATAGATACAGTAGCAGCAGGCTTCTGTATCCTCTCTGGCACCAGTAAGGATATGGAGTCAGGTTGGTTGGTGACAATTCAACACTTAGATGATAGTGGCCTAGTGGTAGTTTGGTGATCGGTGGCTTGACTGTAATCCCTCACCTTGCAGCAATGTCTTCAATGCTGACGGTAGCAGTTCATGCTGCTTTCTGGAGTCTCAAGATTTTACTTGAGAAGAGCTAGTTTGGCTCTCTCCAGAGAATTTGTAACAGAATCAGGAGCTCTACATGTGGCTTCCTCTCTGTCCATGGACAGTAACTCCCCCTCTTCGCAGGAAGCAGGACCAGGCCACTCCTACCAAGAGGAGAGGAATGGGATGGTTAGTCCTGTCCCTTGCTCACCTTTGCCAACCATTCCGTGTTGGTAGTTATGACCAGAAGCAAACAATAAAATACATAATACACAACAATATTAACATTGCAAAAATTGTAGAATTCCCAGGTCTGGGGTACTACAACTCTTCTATAAAGCCACACTCTGTGGAGAGTATAACTTATAGTAGTCCTATGGACAAATACTTCCATCTCCACTGTGGATCTTTGGAGCTCCTTCAGTGTTATTGTGAGCATCATAGTTGAATCTCTGATTATTGCCCTCCTTGCATGGTTTGGGAATTTATTTTGCTGTACAACCTTCTCTTCTCAGGTTTGTAGTCTTGTCATATTCTTACCATTTTGTTATTAATGATCTACTGGGGCTCCGTGGGATGTTCTGAGTTTGGAATATTTGATACAACTCAACTACTCTCCCATTACTTTGTCTCTGGCCTGTTTGGAGGCTCCTCGGCCTTCATGTTGCTTTGCAGTGTTGCAGACCCAGGGGCCTTTCTGAAGGGGTGTACTTATCTTCACATCATGTGACCAGGCATGTGACTGATTGAACACAGGGGTACCTTATTCCACTAATCATGTGACCTTTGAAGTAAATTGGTTGGACTAGAACTTATTTAGGGGCTTCATAGGAAAGGTGGTGAATACATATGTGCTCACAACTTTTCAGTTTTCATTTGTTTTCTAAGATGTCTTCTTCTTTCCACTGTAACGATTGTGACAATACTATTTTCAGGTCAATCACACAAAATCTAAATTAAAATCCATTTTAATGCTCTATGGTAACGCAACAAAGAAGGAAAAACACAAAGGGGGATGAATAATTTTCCAAGACACTGGTAACTACGGTATATAAGGGAAAGTGAGGTGACAAAAACTCAATCTACTTGAGTCAACAGTGCTCATCTTTAATACATGTCACGGTCTAGTGTTGGGAAGGATGTAACTCCCTCAGTCTTGAGTGGTATGGGTAGGAAGTCTCCAGTACATTCGGAAATGCAGAATTGTGGCATATGTATGAATTTTGCATACTGTATAGGGTCTACATGGTATAAAGGAAATCTCCTGGGGGGGGGGGAGGGGTTATTTCTAATCACAATGTGTATATGAATCACATTTGCTGAATGTTTTATTCGCTTTTTCCACCTTGTCAGAAAAAGGAGAGTAACTTTAGTGGGAAAGGGGTTTGGTCTGTTGGAAAGAGATGTGGTTTAGGATACATTTGCCAAAAAGTACCAAAATGTTGGCACACAAGTCTGACCTACAGCATGCCAACTAAGGTAGTATAAATTTAGACAGTCTAAGGCTACATGCCCACGACCGTTACGTTTCCGCAAATTGCGAATCTGCAAAAAACAGAAGCCGCAATTTACGGAATGGGCGGCCCATTGTAGAAATGCCTATTCTTGTCTTCAAAACGGATAAGAATAGGACAGGTTATATTTTTTTTGCGGGGCCACGGAATAAAGCAACGGATGCGGACAGCACATGGAGTAAAGTCCGCATCTTTTGCGGCCCTATTGAAGTGAATGTGTCCGCATCCGAGCCGCAAAAACTGCGGCTCGGATGCGGACCAAAACAACAGCCATGTGCATGAGGCCTAATGCTGCAAAAGATATATTTCTTGCATCAGCCACTTTGATAATTCTGTTTTTGACTGTAAAACTGCCCCACTGTGTTAAGCCTAGTTCACACGATCATTTTTTTTGCGAGTGTACGGGCCGTTTTTTTGTGTTCCGTATACGGTCCGTATATGGAACCATTCATTTCAATGGTTCCGCATTAAAAACGGAATGTGTTCTGTAAGCATTCTATTTCCGTTTTTCCGTTCCATTGAAAGATAGAACATGTCCTATTATTGCCCGCAAATCACATTCCGTGGTCCATTCAAGTCAATGAGTCCGCAAAAAAATGGAACACATACGGAAATGCATCCGTATGTCTTCCGTATCCGTTCCGTTTTTGCTGAACCATCTATTGAAAATGTTATGCCCAGCCCAATTTTTTCTATGTAATTACTGTATACTGTACATGGCATACGGAAAAACAGAACGGAAAAACGGAAAGGAATCGGAAACACAACGGAACTCAAAAACGGAACAACGGATCCGTGAAAAACGGACCGCAAAAAACTATAAAAGCCATACGTTTGTGTGAACTAGGCCTTATGTTTAGAGCAGAGCCTGAGGAGATAGTCCATATCTCAAAGATTCAGCACTAAGCATACACAGTGGTCCACATTTACTAATCCTATGAGTAAACTTAGACCTGCACCAGATTTCTCACAGGGGCTCGGTCTGGATTATAAATGTGGAGCAGGGTTAGACTTTTCTCTGACTCTATACCAACTATTGGTTGGCTAACGTTGAGACTGATCTTTACGCCAGAGCAGAGGCTCAAAGAGGCACATATTAGGCCCTGCCTCCTTTCCTGCGAAGCCCCGCCCCTTCTAACTGGTCAGAAAAAGTAAAGAAACCCTAGTTGCACCAAACTGTGCAAAAATTGCACTAATATATGCCAGTTTTTAGACAGACACATTAGTAAATCTGTATCAGATTTTCCTGATGGTTGTATATACTGTAGTAGATGCAAATACAGCATTTAGCTTTTCTTTATTCGGACATTCTATACATGTCTTGGTATAAAGCAGCCTTTCTGATATCAGATTCCTTTTAATATGAATCTCTAAGCTGATTTACACCCAGATCAACTTTAACTAGAGCATGGATCAGATTTTGTTGCAGAAATATCTGCCAGTAAAAATAATTTTCATTCATCTGTTTTGGTAAGCACATAGATTTCTGAAAGTCCCTTTCAGGCGACATTTTAGTTACATAGTTACACAGTTAAGGGTGGGTTCACTTCAGCGTTATGGATTCCGTTTTTGTTTTCCATTATAACATGGTTATAACGGAATCCATAAGAGGGAAGTCAAAACGGAAGCCTTTAAGAGGCATTCCGTTTTGATCCGTCATAATAGAAGGCTATGGGAATCATAACAGATCCGTCTGGTTCCCGCTATGCAAGACGGAAAACAAAGTCCTGTCAACAGGACTTTGTTTTCCGTTCTGCATAACGTGAACCCGACGGATCCGTTATAATTCCCATGGACTTCTATTATGATGGAAAGCAAAATGGAATGCCTTTTAAAGGCTTCCGTTTTGCATTCCGTCATAATACAAGTCTATGGGCAGCATAACGGATCAGTCCTGGCTTCCGTTATGCTGGACTCCTGCAAAATGGAAACCAGGATGGATTCGTTATGCTGCCCATAGACTTGTCTTTCGAAGGATCAAAATAGAATGCCTCTTAAAGGCTTCCGTTTCGACTTCCGTATTATGGATTCTGTTATTTTCCGTTATAACCATGTTATAAAGGAAAACAAAAACGGAATTCATAATGCTGATGTGAACCCACCCTAATACGGTTGAAAAAAGATATAAATTCATCAAGTTCAACCAAGGGGTAGGTGGGGATGCGAATGCCAGAAGGAAGTGAGACTCAGATTTCTACACGTTTTCATAAGCATTAATGTCATTTACTTTCAAGAATTCATCTAAACCCTTTTTAGAACTGTCCACTGTTCCTGCTGTGACCACGTCCTTAGGAAGTCTAGTCCACAGATTCACAGTGGTCGCGGGTTTCACGTTCATGTGACCCGGACCACTATATACCAATTAGTTTTGTATTTATTAGTTTTCATTCTAGTTCCATCAAAACTCATACTTCATCAGTCACAGGTCTCCACTAATGCATTACCACGATCATTTGTATTGTTCATTTGTCTCTGTGTCATGGTTAGTGTTGGGCGCGAATATTCGAATCGCAAATTTTAATCACGAATATTGCCACTTCAAGAATTCGCAAAGATTTTGAATATAGTGCTGTATATTCGTATTCGCGAATATTCTAGATTTTTTTTCATCTGCACCCATGATCTCTCCTTGCTTCTTGCTTGTGGGCCAATGAGAAGGCTGCAATGTCTTTGTATGAGCTTAGCAACATCCCTAGCAACCAATAGGAAATTGCCTACCCCTTACTACAGTATATAAGAACCTCCCCAGCAGCCATTTTCTGCTGTTTTTTTGCAGTTCTGAGAGAGACAGAAGTGTCATTGCTGTGCTCTGTGCTTTCATCTGGATCCTATTCCTTATCCAATTACATTAGATAGTTAGTTAGTTCATATACAGTACAGACCAAAAGTTTGGACACACCTTCTCATTCAAAGAGTTTTCTTTATTTTCATGACTATGAAGGCATCAAAACTATGAATTAACACATGTGGAATTATATACATAACAAACAAGTGTGAAACAACTGAAAATATGTCATATTCTAGGTTCTTCAAAGTAGCCACCTTTTGCTTTGATTACTGCTTTGCACACTCTTGGCATGCTCTTGATGAGCTTCAAGAGGTAGTCCCCTGAAATGGTCTTCCAACGGTCTTGAAGGAGTTCCCAGAGATGCTTAGCACTTGTTGGCCCTTTTGCCTTCACTCTGCGGTCCAGCTCACCCCAAACCAACCAAGAGAGCGCCCCATCACTCTCCTTCATGGTCAAATAGCCCTTACTTTCAAAGTTTTCCCAATTTTTTGGCTGACTGACTGACCTTCATTTCTTAAAGTAATGATAGCCACTCGTTTTTCTTTACTTAGCTGCTTTTTTCTTGCCATAATACAAATTCTAATAGTCTATTCAGTAGGACTATCAGCTGTGTATCCACCTGACTTCTCCTCAACGCCACTGATGGTCCCAACCCCATTTATAAGGCAAGAAATCCCACTTATTAAACCTGACAGGGCACACCTGTGAAGTGAAAACCATTTCAGGGGACTACCTCTTGAAGCTCATCAAGAGAATGCCAAGAGTGTGCAAAGCAGTAATCAAAGCAAAAGGTGGCTACTTTGAAGAACCTAGAATATGACATATTTTCAGTTGTTTCACACTTGTTTGTTATGTATATAATTCCACATGTGTTAATTCATAGTTTTGATGCCTTCAGTGTGAATCTACAATTTTCATAGTCATGAAAATAAAGAAAACTCTTTGAATGAGAAGGTGTGTCCAAACTTTTGGTCTGTACTGTACATACAGACATAGTGCTGTGATGTCACAAGTTCAACAATACTTAGTGCACCAATCAGTAATATGTAGTCAGACCTGCTAAACTGTGAAGTTGCACGTATTGCGCCAAAATATGTGCATCATTAATTGCCGATTTGCGCAATCGCAAATATATTGGATCACTCTATCTGCATATAAAGCTATTGTAATGTTCTGCCGTGTTAACCATTTTTTCCAGTCTCAGGAAACTTCTAGCAGCTTAAAAAATGTAGCAAAAGTCACCCACGCCTGTATTGCACGCGCAATGCGCGCATATTATATCATGTGCTGCCAGACCATACAATGGCTTCCTGGCTCCCCAGGCTGTTATGGCCGGCGACTCCTCCTCTATAATAGGTCACGTGATCTTGCACTCCCGATCACGTGCCCCTGTTCAAACTAGGTCTCTAGCTTCCCTTCTCTATGGGAACGGTCATTGCTGCTAGCGATCACGTGACCATACGAATTAAAATTCTTGCTGTCTTCTTTTCATTGTTAAAGATTCAGAACCATATATTTGCTTTATGTATGAGTATTTTGATCCCTATCCAATGACCACCGCATGATTATAATTATCTGTTCCACTATGATCTGGATGTATGCTTGTGCATGTGGGAGTGGTCCCACTCTATTGGAACCTCCCCCACATGCTTTTTTTTGGCTTTTTTTTTGGCTTTTTTTTTTGCATTTATAAACCTACTTGTGTACACTTGTTTATTTATATAAATATACTTACCTGATGAAGGGGCCTTAGTTCCCCCTAAACGTGTTGTCTTTTACCTGTACCGTTTATAACCTACAATAAAGAAGATTCCTTTATTATACGTTCCACTGGTACCGGATTCCTTTGCTCCACAATCAGGAATATTTGCTTCTCTACGTTTTTTTCTTGAGGGATTGGGCTTTTCTTTGTCAAGGAGACACACCTGCGGCAGCATATCCGGCCATTGGTTTGTGAATTTTCTACAAGTCTACAATAGGGTGAGCCTCCATTTTTATTTGATATTGCAACCTATTACAGAACGTACTACCCTATTTTGCACTCTCTCTTGTGTTCTTGTGTTTTTTTGGACACGCCCACAATTCTTCCAGTAAAGAAAATTTGACAATTTTGGAGACTGAACTTTTTCTTCTCCAGTCTGAGGCAGTGTCCCTTGGTCTTTTGAGGGCAATTTACATGGAACAGTTTTTCGCCGTATTGTTTATATGGCCCATTTCAACATTTGTATAGGTTAATCATGTCCCCCCTCAGACGTCTCTTCTCAAGACTAAATAAATTTAATTATTTTCTGCAACAAAATCTGCTGGTTGTGAAGACATCCCTAGAGAGAACGAGCCATGAGACAAGCACTTTTGACAGATTTGTCACAGAACAGCTTTCTGCAGCTTCTATGTACTATGAAACAAAGATGCTGCAGAAGCCAAATGGTGAAAACATTGTTATTAAAACTAGTCACTAAAATGTTTGTTTTAGCCCCAAATACATTCTAAATCAATAAATTAAATTGTCTCTGAAGGTGACCATAGAATTTAATACCTGGCGCCTCATACCACTGTATTGTATATTTTAATCCAAATTTTCTATACTCTGTGTATATAACCAGTTACATCCAACAGGTGCTTAGATAATTATATAAATATTAAAAAGTATAAATCTGAAGGTGTCGGCCCTTTAAGGAGTAATGAGGGGGGAGTCGCAGAGAGCGACGAGGAGAAAGCAAAGCTGTTAAATATTTTTCTCTCCAATGTATTCACTGAGGAAAATAAACTGTCAGATGAAATGCTGAATGTAAAAATAAATTCCCCATTAAAAGTGTCCTGTCTGACCCAGGAAGAAGTACAACAGCGACTTAAAAAGATTAAAATAGACAAATCGCCAGGACCGGATGGCATACACCCCCGTATCCTAAAGGAATTAAGTAATGTCATAGCCAGACCCTTATTTCTGATATTTGCAGACTCTATACTGACAGGTAATATCCCACAGGATTGGGACATGGCAAATGTGGTGCCAATATTCAAAAAGGGTCCAAAAACAGAGCCTGGAAACTATAGGCCGGTAAGTTTAACATCTGTTGTGGGTAAACAGTTTGAAGATTTTCTGAGAGATGCTATGTTAGAGCATCTCAACGGAAATAGGCAAATAACGCCATATCAGCATGGCTTCGTGAGGGATCGGTCATGCCAAACTAATTTAATCAGTTTCTATGAGGAGGTAAGTTCTAGACTTGACAACAGCGAATCAATGGATGTCGTATATCTGGACTTCTCCAAAGCATTTGACACTGTACCACATAAAAGGTTAGTATATAAAATGAGAATGCTCGGACTCGGAGAAAACGTCTGTAAGTGGGTAAGTAACTGGCTCAATGATAGAAAACAGAGGGTGGTTATTAACGGTACACACTCAGATTGGGTCACTGTCACTAGTGGGGTACCTCAGGGGTCAGTATTGGGCCCTATTCTCTTCAATATATTTATTAATGATCTTGTAGACGGCTTGCATAGTAAAGTATCAATTTTCGCAGATGACACTAAACTGTGTAAAGTAATTAACACTGAAGAGGACAGTATACTACTACAGAGGGATCTGGATAGATTGGAGGCTTGGGCAGATAAGTGGCAGATGAGGTTTAACACTGATAAATGTAAAGCTATGCACATGGGAAGGAATAATGCAAGTCACCCGTACATACTAAATGGTAAAATACTCGGTAACACTGACATGGAAAAGGATCTAGGAATTTTAATAAACAGCAAACTAAACTGCAAAAAACTGTGTCAGGCAGCTGCTGCCAAGGCCAACAAGATAATGGGTTGCATCAGAAGGGGCATAGATGGCGGTGATGAGAACATAGTCCTACCACTTTACAAATCATTAGTCAGACCACACATGGAGTACTGTGTACAGTTCTGGGCTCCAGTGAACAAGGCAGACATAGCAGAGCTCGAGAGGGTCCAGAGGAGGGCAACTAAAGTAATAACTGGAATGGGGGAACTACAGTACCCTGAAAGATTATCAAAATTAGGGTTATTCACGTTAGAAAAACGACTGAGGGGAGATCTAATTACTATGTATAAATATATCAGGGGGCAGTACAGAGATCTATCCCATCATCTATTTATCCCCAGGACTGTGACTGTGACGAGGGGACATCCTCTGCGTCTGGAGGAAAGAAGGTTTGTACACAAACATAGAAAAGGATTCTTTACGGTAAGAGCAGTGAGACTATGGAACTCTCTGCCTGAGGAGGTGGTGATGGTGAGTACAATAAAAGAATTCAAGAGGGGCCTGGATGTATTTCTGGAGTGTAATAATATTATAGGCTATAGCTACTAGAGAGGGGTCGTTGATCCAGGGAGTTATTCTGATTGCCTGATTGGAGTCGGGAAGGGTTTGTTTTTTTGCCTTCCTCTGGATCAACTTGCAGGATGACAGGCCGAACTGGATGGACAAATGTCTTTTTTCAGCCTTATGTACTATGTTACGATGTAATAGTCAAACAGAACTATAATTATTATACCGGCCTTTAAGTAATAAATCTCAGTGACACAGTACAAATGTGGTTTTATCCATATCTATGTGGATACCATACAAGTATTTCTTTTTGTTCCTTTCTACAATTGACTGTGACCTGATCTGTCCTCTTACATCCAGCGTTCGATTCACATTTCCTGCACTGTTCATTTTTCTTTTATTGAGATACTTAATGTAATTTGCTAATTAATATTGTCAGTTGCCATTGGTCTCCCCAACTTGCTCATTAGAGCGTAAATTACTCGCTTACCTCTAACAGCCTCAGTTATGCCTCCTCTACACTTTAAAATAACACATTATAATCCCTGCATGTACTAATTAGGTATTTGCAAAGACTAAACTATAAATCATCCACTCTCGAATTGAAACTTTTATTAGGCACAGTAAAATCCAGTATATAATTAGTTATGATGGGAATTTAGAAGAGTCTTAGGGAATGTAGCCCATAATAATGAAAAGTGGCAGCTTTACAAGATGCTCCATTAGGCTACTTTCACATTTGCGGCAGAGTGATCCGGCAAGCAGTTCCGTCGCGGGAACTGCCTGCTGGATCCGGCAATCTGCATGTAAACGGACAGCATTTGTAGATGGATCCGGATGCGGATCCGTCTTACAAATCCATTGCATCCGTATCTCCGTATCATCCGGAGATATATATAGATATATATTATATTTATTTTTCACATTTTTACCGGTCTACGCATACGCAGACCGGAAGGACGGATCCGGCATTGCGGTATTTTTAATGCCGGATCCGGCACTATTACATTTCAATGTAAATTAATGCCGGATCCTGCATTCCGGCAACTGATCCGGAATTTTGGACAGAGATAATGCTGCAGTATTTCCTCCGTCCAAAACGCCGTTCAGTGACTGAACTGAAGACATCCTGATGCATCCTGAACGGATTACTCTCCATTCAGAATGCATGGGGATATGCCTGATCAGTTCTTTTCCAGCATTGAGCCCCTGTGACGGAACTCAGTGCCGGAAAAGAAAAACGCTAGTGTGAAAGAGTACCCTAAGCCAGAATGATATACCTGATGTTTTACTGTAACTACCTACAGTATTTCCAGAACACCAACTCGACAATACTCTAAGGCCAGGGCTACAATTAGACTATTGTTATGCAGTCCCTAGAAGATACGACTTCAATAACATGATAACATTTTTGCATGATTTGGTACGTGCAGCAACACCTAAGATAGCATACCATTAGGCAGTACAAAGTGTGCCCGTTTTTTTGTGCTTTAATCTAGTGACAGTGTATACCATCCTCTGATGCCTCCATGCAATGACTACTACAGATGCCTCCATGTCTCTGACATAGTGGCAACATACATTTAGTGCTTTTTCTCATCTACATCTTCAAGACAGCCTTGTACTGATTAAGAGCCCACTAAGCTTGGTTCTTGTACCACATCTAAACATGAAGCTTGGTTCTGGAACTGTATCTATGATGTAAGCTTAGATTTAGTACCTCATCTGTACAGTAAGGCTAGTTTCAAGTATGCAACACCAGATCCAGCGGGCTGTTTCGGCAGAGAACAGCCTGCCGGAGCTCTCAGGATCTCACATAGCTGGATGGTACTGTAATGCGGTAGTTAATGGAGCCAGTGGGCATTCCAGTACAGTGCAGCAATGCCAGATCTAGAGAGCTTCGGCCGGCTGGTCTCTGCTGAAACAGCCTGCCAGATCTTTTTCTGCATATGTGAAACTAGTCTAAGTTTGGCTCTGGTACTGCATCTACGAGGTAGGTTTGGTTCTGGTACTTCATACAGTAAGCTTGGTTCTGGCTCTGTATCTATGAGGTAAGCTTAGTTCTAGTACCTCATTTTTACAGTAAGCTTGGCACTGCATCTATAAGGTAAGCTTAGTTCTGGTACCTCATCTATACAGTAAGTTTGGTTCTGGCTCTGTATCTATGAGGTAAGCTTAGCTCTGGTACCTCATAGGTTTGGTTCTTGCTCTGTATCTATCAGGTAAGCTTAGTTCTAGTATCTTATCTATACAGTAAGTTTGGTACTGGTAAGCTTTGTTTTGGTACAATAGCTTTACATTTAGCTTCTTTATTTATTTACTAGCAGAAGGACCCGGCTTTGGACGGGTATATTTCATTATGTCATTTAATGTTTGTGTGTCGTTAAAAGATATCGACAGTATCCACTATAACAGTGACCCCTACAGCACCCCTCCCCTTTTAACAGTGACTCCACAATGGCCTGCCCCCTTAACAGTAACATCCACAGCGCCCTCCCCTTTAACAGTGACCTCCACAGCGGCCGACCCTTTATTAGTGACCTCCACAGTACCCCGTCTCGTTAACAGTGATTTCCACAATAACCCACCCCCTTAACAGTGACCTCCACAGAGCTCCGTCCCCTTAAAATGTGACCTCCACAGCACTCCACCCCCTTAACAGTGACCTCTACGGCACCCTGCCCCTTAACACTGACCTCCATAGCGGACTGTCCCCTTAACTGTGACCTCCACCGTTTCCTGTCCCCTTAACAGAGACCTCCACAGCATCCCATCCCCTTAACAGTGACCTTCACGGCAGCCTCCCCTTTATTAGTGACCTCTACAGTACCCCATCTCCTTAACAGTGATTTCCACAACACTCCGTCCCCTTAACAATGGCCTCTACAGCAATCTGCCTCTTAACACTGACCTCCATAGTGGACCATCCCCTTAACTGTGACCTCCACAGCAGCCTGCCCCTAGGGTAGCCAGAGGTCCAGTTTTAGGCCGGACAGTCTGGCTTTTAGACTCCCTGTCCTCTGTCCGACGCAGGGGTTGGACAGACACAGGGATGTCTTTTTGAACAGCTCACTCTCAGACAGCAGCACTGTGCTGTCTGAGCGTGAGCTGCAGGGAGAAAGTCATCCTCCCTCCCACCCCTGCAGCTTACAGAAGTAGATTTTTACTGCAGAGTGGGAGAGGCGTGAACTAACTGGGTCGGGGGCATGGCTTAGTGGGACCTGGGGGTGTGATTTTTAAGTCCGTCTTTTGAGGGTGGTCTGAATGACCACCCTACCTGTCCCCTGAACTGTGACCTCCACAGCACTTAGCTCCCTTAACAGTGCCATCCAGAGCGCTCTGCCCCTTTAAAGCTGACCTACAGCAGTGAACTAAAATGGCTGTGTTGTTATGGAAACCAGGTGTAAAACTGTGTGTATGTGGAGACTAAGGGCCTGCGAGATTCTATTGGCCAATAAGTGTCACGTGAGGCTTCTAGTGGCTAATGCATTTTTGGGGAATATCTCAGGAATGCTACGTGCTAGAGAGCTGGTCTAAAACCTTCCCGGACACCTGATATACCTTTGTGCCAAATTTTGTGATTGTAAATGCGATGGTGTGGATTCTATTAGCGGACATACATGCATACATGCATACATACACACACACACATCCATACACTCAGCTTTATATATTAGATGTAGTATGCTTGGCTCTCTTACCAAATCTACTTAGTAAGTTTTCTTTTGATAGCACTTCTATACAATGAACCTGATTTTATTATAACTATATCTAGATACTGAACTTATTAATGCCCCGAGCTTGTTTATGCTACCTCACCTATAGTCTGGTTCCGTTACTTCCACATCTAAGTACCGTATTTTTTGCCCCATAAGACACATTTTTCCCAACCCAAAAGTGGGGGGAAAATGCCCCTGCGTCCCATGGGGCGAATACTAATGGGCGCTTCTATTATGGAAGCGCTCATTAGTACTAGAGGACCAGGAAGCAGTGAAGGCTCTGTACTCACAGCTTCCTGGTCCTTTGCTGTCGGCTGTGCAGTGGCTGTGACCTCACGCTATGCGTGCCAGTTCACAGAACAGCCGACAGCAGGAGGAATAAGATCGCTGGCGGTGAGGAGCGGCGGCGTTCAGGAGCAGGAGAGGTAAGTGGGTTTTTTATTTTAAAAAACATGAGTCAATATGGGGCTGATGTGGGGTAATCTGAGTCAATATCGGGCTGGTGGGCGGTAATCTGAGGCAATATGGGGCTGCTGGGGGGTAATCTGAAGCAATATGGGGCTGGTGGGGGGTAATCTGAGGCAATATGGGGCTGCTGGGGGGTAATCTGAAGCAATATGGGGCTGCTGGGGGGTGTAATCTGAGGCAATATGGGGCTGCTGGGGGATGATCTGAGGTAATATGGGGCTGCTGGGGGCTGATCTGAGGCAATGGGGACTAATAGAGGTAATGGAGGCTGCTGGGGACTAATATGAGAGGCAATGGGGCTACTGGAGGCTGATATGAGACTGCTGGGGACTGATGAGATGTATGGGGCTCTTATCTGAGGTCTGATTGGGGGTCATTCACATTGGGGTCTGAGCTGAGGTCTGATTGGGGGTCTGATCTGAGTTCTTGTTGGGGTCTGATTAACATTGGGGGTCTGATTGGTGGTCTGATTATTGTCCTCCTCTAAAACCTAGGTGCATCTTATGGGCCGGTGCATCTTACAGGGTGAAAAATACGGTAGATTTAATGAAGCTATCAAATACTGTATATGTGCCATGTGTGATTCTATTACCACAGGAATAAGTAGCCAACGTTTCGGTCCTATCTCCAGACCTTGCTCACGGCCTGGGGTAAAGTAGAAAATATAATACACATAGGTATTTGTGCATAATCAATTATAAATTCCTAGATATAGTTTTCAATTAATTCAATCAATGACATGTATCGAGATGTCAGGACAATCATACAGAATATATACATTTGAATAATATTGTAGTATAATATAATATACAATATACAGAGGAGCAGTATAATTGATTTAACTCTATATAACGAGTGCCGTGGTTTATCTTTACTACGTTGACCCTAATTACCATTGAGCACCGTACCGAAGAAAAGAGGAGTGCCGTCCAATTAAACTTTTAACACTGATTTAAATATCTTTGTGATTGAGCACCCTCCTGATGTCTTCTACCACCTTCTCATATGACAACTCCATAGCAGAGGAGATCGTCTCCCGAGTTAATGTACCCAGCAATTTTCTACACGTGTCACACAGTGAACTCAGAGTACGTGACTGGGAACGAGAATCCAAGAAACTTCTCTCCGCTGAACTACACTGCACAACACTAGCAGAGTACCACAAGCAAAAAAAGATCCCAAGGGGTCTGCGAGTCCATCTTTGCCCAACCCTCTTTCCATCAAACACTGATTACTGTACCAAGTTTGAGTCCATCATCAATAAGTGCTCCCTGGATATTATTGTCCTAAGCATTGAATTCTTGCAACAATCTATCAATGAATCAAAAGAGAAGTTAACGGCTATTGAAACACAACTAGTTTCTACAATTTCCAATGAAGAATGGTCGGACCTCAAGAATAAGACGGATAAAATTCTAGAAGAACACCGCAAATACCTAGAGAATACTAAAAGGAATAAAATTATCAGCGACTCAGAAGATTACCAGCTACAAAGAGTCTACCGCTGGCAATAGCAAAGTACTTCCAAGGGCTCCGACTACACCGCCTTCATGGGATACATATCCTCTTCCTCAGGGAGCGACAGATCCACCAACTATCGCAATCAACGTTTTTTTCACAGGCACGGTTACCGATCCGGGAGAAGAAGACCCACCGCATACGCCGAGGAAGGGGCACCCACCGATCGAAACCAGATGGGCATCCAAACTCGCTGGCAGGTAGGAACATAGTTGTGAATATTGCCTCACGCACACTTTCACCTGCCGAACTCAATGTACTTTCTAAGGGTTTATCCTTTTGCCCATATGGCAATTTGAGACATTTCTCCATGGAACAAGAACTACAAAGATTTTACAGGTCTATAAGACTCAAAGCCCTCTTCTCTCAACATTCCACACTGCCACTGCCCCCTGCCCCTACCACTTCAACAGACCTTTCTATTAGGTCTCTAAATCTCACAAACAAAAGTAAGTTTATGCCACCAAAATACTACCATGCAGCAGAAGCTTTTATCAATCTCGTACAACTAGAGATTAATAAAAACGTAAAAGATCTTAAAAGCGGAACTATACATACCCCACAGAACCTTCCTAGTGAAGAACGTATTGCTCTTAATATACTTCAGGAAGATAAATCCATTACTATCAAACCTGCAAAAAAGGTGGAGCAATTGTGGTTTGGATACTTTGGCATACATAGCCGAAATCCAACGCCAATTGACAGACATATCCACATATGAAAAGGTGATACATAATCCTCTCTTTCGTATCAAAAAAGAAATTCACCTACCATACAAAAATCCATATCTCCACCACGTGTTCCCCTGGTGATGACTTACCATCCCATTGCCCCAAAAATTCAATCGATAGTCAAAAAACATTGGCCCCTCCTTCAACAATCCTATCCAGAGGTCACTGAATTCCAACAGCCCATCCGTATGTGCTACAAAAGATCAACCAATTTAAAGGATAAGCTTGTACATGCAGATATCAGCTCCCTCAAACCTAAAGTACTATAAACCAGTTTAGCCCCCCAAAAAACAGGAACGTATCCCTGCTTACACTGTGCTCAATGCACTAACGTGATTAAAGGGAATAGAATTACACGTTCTGGGAAAATATATTATTCCAAGGATTTTTATAGATGCAATTCCTCTTTTGTGGTTTATCTCATTAAAATGTCCATGCGGACTAGCATATGTGGGCGAGACCACTCAAAACGTACGCGATCGGATCTCAAAACACAAATCAGACATTCAATGCCAGAAAACGGAACAACCAATTCCACGTCACATTGATTTAGCAAAACATCAGGTTATTCAACTCAGATTTCAAATCTTGGAACACATCCCTGCGGCAAGAAGAGGCAGAAACCGGATTGCGCGTTTGAAACAACGCAAATCTTTTTTGATTTTTGAATTGAATACCCTGTCACCACATGGTATGAACAGGGACTTTGACTTCTGTACCACATAACTATATTTAATTGCATAGAGGGGCAGACATTTCATCTATGTGATCTTTATTTGTACCAACATATGAATGTTTAAGCTGTATTGATGTTAGCATATGACTACTAATATTTTGTTTCTTTTTCTTCTACCCCTAACAGTCAAAATGACTCATAAAGTCCATCCTAGCCAGGTAGTATAAAGTGATTTTATACAACACTCTGCATTACATAGTCCTATAGTCATATGCCTTATTTAAATACATGTCTTATAGTTGTTTTACTTACTAATCTTGTTATTTCAATCATATCCATATACATAGTTAATGTCTATGATCTATCGCTCCCTTACTATAGTTTGCCAGTGCCCAGACTCAATGTTCTACTGCTGCCTGCGGATCGCGCATGCGCGGCGGCGGCGCTAGTGTGGTGACGTCACACGCATCTGCGAGATGACGTCACGCGCGCGGCGGCCCGGCGCGCACTGATGCGATGATGCATGACGCACAACGCCACGAGCGGTGCACCCCGGCACCAACATTATTTAAACTGTAACTGAACGACCGCCCAGAACGCCATCCAGCAGACACCATGCATCTGCTACTAAGGTACAAACGACATCTGTGACATTTACTCTATACAATGGGCCTATTTGTTTATCTATTTGTATGTATAGGTGCCTAGGTCCACGTCTGTTTATGTACCTTACCAAACAGATGCCTTAGACTTCAGCCATTACAGGCACAGGCATTCATGCTCTCATATACAGACATCCCCTACTCATAACTACATGGGTTTCCACACTGAAACTAGTACTTCTTGTGTCCCACAGGAGACATCCAATCTGTCCTGGGATCCTTCATAGCCTGCGATACTCTGCAGTCCACTACTGTCTGTATAATTGGATTTTTCTACAGCTGGCATCTAACAGCAGCTGCTCCTCTGTATATTGTATATTATATTATATTATACTACAATATTATTCACATGTATATATTCTGTATGATTGTCCTGACATCTCGATACATGTCATTGATTAAATTAATTAAAAACTATATCTAGGAATTTATAATTGATTATGCACAAATACCTATGTGTATTATATTTTCTACTTTACCCCAGGCCGTGAGCAAGGTCTGGAGATAGGACCGAAACATTGACCAGTTTATATTACTTATTCCTGGATGGATATATGATTAAAAAGCATAATTGATGCAACTCTATATAACGAGTGCCGTGGTTATCTTTACTACGTTGACCCTAATTACCATTGAGCACCGTACCGAAGAAAAAGAGGAGTGCCGTCCAATTAAACTTTTAACACTGATTCTATTACCACCACTGGAAAATACATAATTTATCATCTTCCTGTAGATACTGAGGACTAACGGGACCATCACATAGGCTGCCGAGTCATAGTGAATGTCATTGGTTAAAGCCCTCTCACCTTGTCCATGTGCCCCATTAGAGGTAATAGAGATGAACCTCACACGTAGGAACCCCCTCTATGAGACTGAGAACTTCTTTATCAAGTCTTGCCCCATCGTATAGACTCATTTAGACATTGGCAAACCTCATTGATTAATTTTCCCCTAATTAAAATTCCCTGATGCATAACAAAGTGGGAAACTTGAAATTAAAATAAGACATTAAATTAAACAGTCTCTAAATACAATATAAGTGATGACTTTTATAACTCAGGAAAGGGTAACAGATATTCTTTAAAAGGACGAACCACATATTTAGTGTTTTATATGTCTATAAATACTAATAAGAGCTTTACATCTAGCTGTGCCTTCTGCATTCTGCTTGTGGTTTGCATGGTCTGTACAGAAACATTTATTAGTGAACATGATTAGTGCTTTAGCTTTCATTCATTTTTATTATTACCGCCAAATAGAACTGTAGTTTATTGAATTTTATCTCCTCATCAAAGTCTCGAGTCCTAGAGTCAACTTCTTCTGTTCATTTCACAAGACCCCTTTATATGTGCTGACTGTGCGGGCAATTATAGGGAATTAACCGTTCATGCCCTATAAATGACTGATTTACTTGCAGCAATCACATTCCCTGTATGTGGATGAGCGATCACTACTGTAATCACTTGTCCTCATACAGACTCATTGATTCACACAGCATGATCTACCGTCCAGAAACAATTATTTTAGTGTCCGCAGCAATGCTTTCACCCAACAAAGGGCAATTATTAGGAACACTCCAGCCTAATAATTGCCCCAATTGTTGGTCAGTGTAAAGGGGCCTTTAGTTATACAGTAGCTTCATCTGTAACAGCTAGTTCACATAAAATATTTCTAGACATGTAACGTTAACCTCTTAGGCTCTGATTTCTGTGCACCCCCCCCCCCCCCCCCCACCACACACACACACCCCAACCATCTTGTTTCATTATAGTTACTTGTTTTCCTTGTTCCTTGTGGTAGAATGACCATTGGGCTCAGACAAGGGCAGGCCCTGGGTACAACTGCAACCTCTACAGCCCTTATAAATGCCACAACTACCACAAGATACAGCTCTCCCAGACAATTTGGATTAGTTATGGAATAATACGGGAATGGGAGATTTATTACTGCAATATTAGAAAACCTTTCCCTTTTATGAAAAGGGTTTATAATATAATATATTAAGGCTCATTTAGTAGCAGTCCTTATGTCAGTTTTAGGCATAAAAAAGCCGCAAGACCCTTTTAATGTCCGTGTCAAAATATTATTTTGCATGCAGTGTTTTCATGCCTCTCTCAACAGGCCAGGAAACTATCAGGGGCTGGAGTAGATTTCACTGGCAGAAGATGCTCCTAAGTGATGACGAGGCCTGCGCCTCATCAAAAATTTTGTGCATCCTCTAGTAGTACAGGGGGTATCAAAGACCATCATGAAACTCCGGTCTTTGATAAATGACACCCCAATGATGCTAAAAATACATGTTTAATTTCTACCACTCCTCTTTTTTGTTAGTTATATCTATTATATGTTAGTTAGTTCGTTTAGTTAGTTATATTTGATGTTATCCTATTTGTTGCAGACAACATGAATGTATCAAGAGTGATTCAAACCCGCTGAATGTGACGTACCCCTGTTGAAAATGTAATATGATGGGATGTACCCCCGCTGAAAACTCCATCAGATTGCTATGTAAAGGATGACATGACTTTGTGAAGGGACCTTTAATTCCTGCAGTAGTTTTGTGCATATATTTGTATGGGTTCAGGCTGGGGTGGTTCCCCTTTTGGAGGGCATTAGTTATGAATAGTGATGAGCAGCATAGGCAATATTCGTTTTCACGATATTTCACAAATTTTTGGCCATAAATTCGCAAATTCTAGAATTCGTGATATCCAGTCATTATTTTCTTGATTGCGAAAATCGTCAATGTAATATGCGCTTATTGGACACTCAATACAAGCGTGCCTCACCTTTGCTACATTTTTCAAGCTGCTACAAGTTTCCTGAGACTGGAGAAAATGCACAGTACAGTAATTCCTATCACATTACCTAACACCCTGCACTGGAACCTATCAGTTACACTATATCACTATCTAACCTACACTGACTATCTCCCACTAACTATCTGTATTATATATTGTGGCGATGTGAACTGTAAAATGCATGGGAAAGTCCCGGAAGGGGAGTATATCTCTCCCAGGTTCCTCAACTGGCTGAGGTGGGGGAAATCCAGAATGACGCTGGCTTGACTAAATATAGTTGGTGGAGCTATTTTCTTTATTTACGCGGACGTGCCGCAATAAAACAGTTTTGGCCCTTAAATCCTGGTGTCTGTGAAGATATATGAGTGTGACCCCCTGAAAGAGAGCTACCCCTTACAAGATATATAAGCTAACTAATGTAATGTAATTTTATAAGGATCCAGATGACTCAGCAAAAGCATAGAGCACAGCAATGTCACTGCTCTCTCTCAAAAAAAATTAAAAAAAATGCAGAAAATGGCTGCATAATAAAGGGATAGGCAACTTTCCTATTGGTTACTAGGAATGTTGCTAAGCTCTGACAAAGATATTGCAGCCTTCACATTGGCCCACAAGCAAGAAGCAGTGAGGGTACTGATGAAACAAAATCTAGAATATTAGCGATCACTAAGATATATCACTAGATTCTACATATTTGCGAATTCTCGAAGTGCCTATATTTGTGATAAAAATTTGCGATTAGAATATTCGCGATCAACACTAGTTATGAAAGGAATAAAACTTTCTGTCTCACTTTCCCTCCCTATTTCCCTATCTCATTAACACTTTTCTTTCTGCATCACGACTCACATGAGATTTGTTTGTCACAGTGTTTCACTTTCCCAAGCTTTTTTCATATATATTTCTCGGAATTGTAGTTTACAGGTATGGTTTACCATTAAGTATTTTCTGATGTCATTAGATGTCATCTATAGTGGTCAGTGCCCTGTGGCTGCCATTAATCACTAAAAAGAAAAGGTCAGTATCATTCCCCTTCATCTTCAGACCTGAAGATCTTTGGACCTTCAAGTCTTTATTTGGAAATTCAGTCTCAATGGAAATTTCAGAGATGCCACCCAAAATTTCCATTGAAACTGAGCTGGTATCCATCTGAGCGGTAATATACAGTGGCATGCAAAAGTTTTGCACCCCTGGTCAAAATTACTGTTACTGTGAACAGTTAGGCAATTTGAAGATGAAGTGCTCTCCAAAAGGCATAAAGTTAAAGATGACACATTCCCTTTGTATTTTAAGCAAAAACTACTTTTTTATTTTCATCTTTTATATTTTCAAAATAACAAATAAACAAAAGTGCCTGAACCAAAACTTAGGGCACTCTGCATGGTTAGTACTAGAGATGAGCAAATTTCCAGAAAATTCGATTTGGCTGATTCGCCGAATTTTCAAAAAAAAAATTAGCTTTGTGACGATTTACTTTGCTTCGAAGAGCATTTTTTTTGTAAGTAGCAGGTGCAATGACAGGGAGCTGCGATAGTTCTGCCCCCGTCATTGTACCCCTCAGATGTCGCGTTCATACATGATCGTGGCATCTGAGTGTACATACAGTGTGAAATTAACATTAAAAAAACCATTACATCAAACTTACCGCATCCATTTGCGCGCAACGGGCCGTCCGTCGCCATCTTGCTTGAAGATCTCGACCAAAATCCAGTGCGGCGCGAGATTACGTCATCACACCGGCCGGCGTGGTGACGTGTGACGTCATCACGACGGCTGGCGTGAAGATGTAATCTCGCGCCACACGGGATTTTGACCGAGATCTTCAAGCAAGATGGAGGCTGGCGGCCCTTCGCGCGCAAATGGAGGCGGTAAGTTTGAATTTCAGGATTAATCGATTTGCTGACACGAAGCATGAGGAAGTTCTGCTTCTAGGCGAATCGAATAATTCCTGAAATTCGGATCGAATTCCACTTCATGGGATTAGATTCGCTCATCTCTACAGGGAGTGCAGAATTATTAGGCAAGATGTATTTTTGAGGATTAATTTTATTATTGAGCAACAACCATGTTCTCAATTAAATCCAAAAAACTCATTAATATCAAAGCTGAATATTTTTGGAAGTAGTTTTTAGTTTATTTTTAGTTTTAGCTATTTTAGGGGGATATCTGTGTGTGCAGGTGACTATTACTGTGCATAATTATTAGGCAACTTAACAAAAAACAAATATATACCCATTTCAATTATTTATTTTTACCAGTGAAACCAATATAACATCTCAACATTCACAAATATACATTTCTGACATTCAAAAACAAAACAAAAACAAATCATTTTACCAATATAGCCACCTTTCTTTGCAAGGACACTCAAAAGCCTGCCATCCATGGATTCTGTCAGTGTTTTGATCTGTTCACCATCAACATTGCGTGCAGCAGCAACCACAGCCTCCCAGACACTGTTCAGAGAGGTGTACTGTTTTCCCTCCTTGTAAATCTCACATTTGATGATGGACCACAGGTTCTCAATGGGGTTCAGATCAGGTAAACAAGGAGGCCATGTCATTAGATTTTCTTCTTTTATACCCTTTCTTGCCAGCCACGCTGTGGAGTACTTGGACACGTGTGATGGAGCATTGTCCTGCGTGAAAATCATGTTTTTCTTGAAGGATGCAGACTTCTTCCTGTACCACTGCTTGAAGAAGGTGTCTTCCAGAAACTGGCAGTAGGACTGGGAGTTGAGCTTGACTCCATCCTCAACCTGAAAAGGCCCCACAAGCTCATCTTTGATGATACCAGCCCAAACCAGTACTCCACCTCCACCTTGCTGGCGTCTGAGTCGGACTGGAGCTCTCTGCCCTTTACCAATCCAGCCACGGGCCCATCCATCTGGCCCATCAAGACTCACTCTCATTTCATCAGTCCATAAAACCTTAGAAAAATCAGTCTTGAGATATTTCTTGGCCCAGTCTTGACGTTTCAGCTTGTGTGTCTTGTTCAGTGGTGGTCGTCTTTCAGCCTTTCTTACCTTGGCCATGTCTGTGAGTATTGCACACCTTGTGCTTTTGGGCACTCCAGTGATGTTGCAGCTCTGAAATATGGCCAAACTGGTGGCAAGTGGCATCTTGGCAGCTGCACGCTTGACTTTTCTCAGTTCATGGGCAGTTATTTTGCGCCTTGGTTTTTCCACACGCTTCTTGCGACCCTGTTGACTATTTTGAATGAAACGCTTGATTGTTCGATGATCACGCTTCAGAAGCTTTGCAATTTTAAGAGTGCTGCATCCCTCTGCAAGATATCTCACTATTTTTGACTTGTCTGAGCCTGTCAAGTCCTTCTTTTGACCCATTTTGC